>NW_023270175.1:22550343-22897403 GCF_011800145.1 Mirounga leonina
AAAAAAAAAAAAAAAAAAAAAAAAATTACTCACCAGCTGCCTTCCTGGGACCTCCCTTCTATAAAAGCCCCAATCTTTTACTTCCCTTTAAGAACCTCAGACAGGGAAATGTTGGTCTGTGCCAATAGCACCCTTTCTTCGATGGAGTTTGACGGGTAGCAAGAGCCCTAAGGTAGGGTCCCAGACACTTGTGAATGGGAAACGGACAAAGCCACTGCCATTTTATATTTTGATTAAAAAACGTGCATCTGGGCAGCTAAATTACCAGTTTCGATCTAATGCAAGTGTAATAGGAACACCAGCTGTCCCTTAATTGGAGCCCCACAATGATAAACGCGTGGTTTTATTTAATTTTATGAGGACAATTGTAGTTGATAACATACGCATATGCGAGAGCCTCGGTGACAAGCTCATAGCAATTCATGGGCTGCGCTCCTGCCATGAACTGCTTCACCCCACTACAGAGTTATACATGCTCTCCAGAAAGTGCAGAAAAACATCGCAGGAGATGTTGAAGTTGCAGTTAGGTAGAGGAGTTGAGCGAATTCTCAGGCTGATAAGATTTTTTAATTCTGCCGGACTGATCCCAGTAGAATTCTCCAGCTAATTTTAGGCAAGAAATCAATGTTTGTTAAATGCCGGATAATAGGAGTGGGATCCTAGTGGTTGGAAGGAGAACACTGGCACAAACTGCCCTTTAAATAATTGAGACACCCCTCCCCCCAACGCATTTGGCAAGCATTGTGAAAGTTATCAGGACAATGTGCAGGGACAGCGCCTGATACTTGGGTAGTCATGGGTGGAATCCTAGCCTAAGTTGAACAGAAGGCAGGATTTTTCTAGTAATTTGGGGGGGGGAGGGAAAAAAAGAAAAACTGATTCCTAATCCCCTCTGCCCACCTCCTTTCGAGCTTGCCAAATTACCTGCACTACTCTAAACGTCAAACTGGGCTGACCTGTAAGGAGTGGCTTTGGCAGTCCAGGAACTACCATAACTAAAAGCAGGAGGTGTTGGAAGGGCAAGGCTGACTTATATAACTTTATACCCAATGATCTAACAAATGAGGAACTGTTATCACAGTGAGTCAACAAAGGAGTCTTTATGCTAAGCATAACTCTGGTCAACACCAGTGCGTTTACCTCTGTCCACCATTGCAAACCACATCTCCTGTGGGGCACTCCAGGTTTCCCTAATCCCACCCAAACTGGCTCGATTTTATTGTTACTGCATTGGTGAAATAATTGTTTTATTATAAATGTAAGGTCATAAATAGGTCAATTTGCTAGCTCTCGGGATAGCATAGCTTCAACCTATTCTTTTGCTGGCAGCGTCTGACCTGCGCAAGTTGCAAATGAGACTTTATTATTCTGTCTTGTCCACATTGGAGAGGAAGACAGCCTTATAAACAAATTTTAGCCCCGTAAATTGCCCTCCTTATACCCAGGCTGATACGGCCTCCACAAATGAAGCTAGGCAAATTTCCATGCCACTGGGTCCCTGGGGAGTGTTCTCAAAGACAGTGGGAAATTGCTGTCACCTCCCCTCAGCACTGTAAAAGGGCTTATTTGCTCTTTAGGGTGGACTCACCTTGGAATTACTTTCCACTTTAGTAGTTGGAGCTACCCAACATTTTCTTTTCTTCCCCCTTAGGCATGATTGGGGGCAGGACCTGGGAAAAATCGAGTTGTGCACTGACTGAGCACAAGATGAGTTCTTAATGTATATACATTATAGTCTCTGAATTCTTTTTTTTTTTAAGATTTTATTTATTCATTTGTCAGAAAGAGAGAGAGAGAGAGAGCACAAGGAGGGGGAATGGCAGGCAGAGGGAGAAGCAGGCTCCCTGCTTAGCAGGGAGCCTGACACGGGGCTCAATTCCAGGAGCCCCGATGCTGGACTCAATCCTAGGACCCTAGGATCATGACCTGAGCCGAAGGTAGATGCTCAACTGACTGAGCCACCCAGGCATCCCTAGGCTCTGAATTCTTACACTTGTTCCCCCATTGCATTTTGGGCTAGTCTCAGAACCACTATTCCTGAGGGATCTTCAAAGGTAAGTACCTCCCAACACCTGGATTTAAATTTTCAGTTCTGTCCCTCTGCCCCAGCCAGTCAAACAGAGGTGTACAAAGCAAAGGTTTAAATACACTCAGGGAACACGCTCCCGTACTCTCACTATGTCTTAATGCTTGGGCATTAAGTAATGGACATTTACACAGACAGATGTAAGGCTAAAACTCTAGATAAGGATATGGCAGCCTCTCGAGTGACACATTCTTCCAATACATATAATTAACTTTGAGGTGGGAAAGAATTCTCAAAGTTACGTGACGGTTTACTAACAGAAGGATTGTTATAATGCACAACCTAACGAATGTTGCTGTGTTTTCAAAGATGCTGGATGGGTGGGGATCTTGAACTCTCAATATATCCTACCAAAATTATCCTTTTACTCCTGTGAAGGCATATAACTCATTTATTATTCCTTTTAAAAGACTGTCAACGGATACCATTGGACATCCGGGCAGAGTCATGCTATGCCCAGAAGGTGAAGGATCTCCCTCCTCTTTAGAACTTGTAGAATTATTCTCACCAGCCTAGCACTATTAACAAATAGTTAAGTACCCTTTGCTGCTACTCTGTTCTTGCAATGTCTCCACAGGCTAAAGCCCCACACCAGCATTTGTGGTCATTCCATACAGAACGCTTGGCCACGTAAGGGTGGTGGAATAGCTACAAGACATTGATTATTCATCCATTTCTGAAGTCTTTTTCTTTCGGAGTTGGGAATTGGGGGTTTGGGTTTCACACAAAGGTTCTGACTAATAAACGGGGTGGGAGGAGCAGAATTGGGTTGTCAAAAAGGTTTAGACAATCAAAGAAATGTTGGCTTCCAAGGTAAGCCCTTTGTACAATGATACAGACTCTGTTTCTTACAGAAGAGAGAAGGCAATGTGCTAACTAGTTGCATGCCAAAATCATTGCAAGCCTAGGTAATAAATTGATGAACAGTTCTCAGGTTGTAAAGAAAATTCCTGAAATTCGGATTTTTCTTTCACTTGGGCAAAATGTTCAGAATTCTCTGGACATGTTCTCATAAACACAGAAGACAACAGGAAAAACAATTATTGAAGAGTCGCATCCTCCAAACCACACTTAGGCCTGGTGGATTTGTAAAACAATTTTTCCCTCAAGTCTTTGAAGAACTTATTATACAAATTATCCCTGAGTATTGAAAGGTATGGTTTGTTTCTTAGAATTCTCCTTAGAGGGAAATGTGGTAAGAAGGAGACAGACAAAAATTATACAAAAATGTAAGGATAATACAAAAGGTAAGAATGATATACAGAAGAAAAACATAGCCTCTTATCACTTAGGAATATGACAGTTATAATAGCAACAACTTAATGTGGAAATACGCCATGCCAGGCACTGTACTAAGCATTTTTTGTAAGGTAGCTCATTTGGTCCTCACAACAATTTCTATAAAATAAATATTATGTTTCCTTGTTAAGAACAGAAAAATGAGGCTCATCCAAAGTAACAAAGCGATTAAGTGGCTGAACCAGGATTCAAAGTTAGTTGTCTCTGATGATAGGGCTCATGCTTTCAACTACTACAAAGTACCGAATAAAGCTCTTATAGGGCCCAGTTGGACTTTAACTCAGACACTTGCTCCTCTCATTGATGTGGTCATTTTTTTTTTTTTTTTGATGTGGGCATTTTAATCAAAATGCTACTGATAAACTACAGCAACTTATTAAAATAAGTTTAAGCCTTGATCAAGTATTGTTTATCCCAGAAATGTACAGATGACTTCCGCCAAAAATCAATATTATGGGGGCGCCTGGGCGGCTCAGTTGGTTAAGCATCAGACTCTTGGTTTTGGCTCAGGTCATGAACTCAGGGTCCTGAGATCAAGAGGGCATGAGGCTCTGCACTCAGCGGGGAGTCTGCTTGAAGTTCTCGCTCCCTCTCCATCTGGCCCTCCCCCACCAAATAAATAAATAAATCTTTAAAAATCAATATTATGGCAACAATGCAGGACCATCTCAGTAAATGCAAAAAAGGCATTTGATAAAAATCCAACTCCTTTTTATGGTCAACATCTTTTAAATATAGCAATAGTGAACTACCTCTTTAACGTGATAAAGAATGTAAATTCAAAAACCAAAGAACTAATCTACCAATTGGAAAAACAAAGTCACTTCCCATAAAAACAGGACCAAAACAAGGGAGCTTTTATTCATCTGTAAGTTCAGTGTTTCTGAGAAATTCTTATTTTGGTAATAAGGTATGAAAATAAATTTAGAGGTGAATATTGGAAAGGAAGACATTAAAGATAGAGAATATTTTAGACATTAGAATATACCTAGAAAAGCCACAGAATTAACTTGAAGCGTTTAGACAGAGCTACAGAGTTCACAAAATACAAGTTAAGTAATCTTGGAAAGCCAATTAAATAATCTATCAATAAGCCAACAAAAAGGAGAAGTAACACATTTACAATAAAGCAAAAACATTAAAGTATTGGGGGGAAAAGTCAATATACACAAGAGTGTGAGAAAAAGAAATAATATGACACCATCATGGCAGAAATCAGGAAAAACTTGAGTAAGTAAAGTTACACTACATTTCTGAATGGGAAGCTAATAGTATGAAGCTGATACTTCTTCACTGGTTGATTTATAGATGTAAACAATTCAAATAAAGATATCTCTTATTTCAAAAATGATACCACATCAATTTTCAGTAACAACTGTACATGACTATCCTAGGGAAACAGATGTCTAGCAGAAGTAGCAAATAGTAGAATGTATTATAAATTAACACCAGTTAAAATGGCAGAATTCCGACACAAATCAGAAAGATCAATCAGTAAATGCCATAGCGAGACCAGGAAAAGGCTGTAACACATGCAAGAATTGAATGTTTGATGAACAAAACAATGGGGAGAGAACTAATTATTTAGTAAATTCACCTGGGGTAACCGGTCATAAATATGGAGAGAAATTAACATAAGCCTTTATCTCTTACCGTATGTAATGATTCTTTCTGCATGAATAAAAAAATTAAACATTTAAATAAAACTAAAAAAAATTAGCCATAGACTAAAGTATGTAACTCAACTATAGGAATTTTTAGTTTTGTAGTGATAGAAAATATTACAAAGGAAAGACTGGTCAGAGTACAGCATAACACAAAAATGTAAAACCATTATTACAACTGAGATTAAGTGGTGAAAATGCTAGGAAGATTATGGGTAAATGAATAGCATCTAAACTATATACAGAGATGCTATAATTTCAAGACCATTACCAGATCCCCAAGGGACAAAGGGTCAAAGAGTATCATCTCCCTAGAAGAAATATATATAGTTCCAACTAGGAGGCACCATTTGATACTTGAGGTAATTGCCAAAGATAATTTACAAAACCCAATACTATACAGGCTCTGGAAGAACAGGCTCATTCAGGTTGCTGATGGCATTGTAAAATGGGTCAAGAATCATAACAATGTTCATAGTCCTTGAACCAAGGAGCCCAATTCTGGGAAATTATCCTAACATAATAATTCAAAAGAAGAAGAAAAAAGCAGCCTTCATTTTAATAACAAAAGCCTTAAAACAACCTAAATATCCAATAATAAGGGGAATGATTGAGCTATTTATTACATATTAATGCAGCGAAATTATTTGAACACTGTAGAAAAACAGAAAATTGTACAGGAAATAACATTAATGAAAGGTTAGGATGCAAAATTATATTTTCCCGTTGATTGCATCCATGAGTATTCATAAGGATAATGATCTGGAGAGCCCAAAGATTTGTATCTAGGCTTTTTTTTTTTTTAAAGCTAATACTGGGGATATTTAAAGTTTTTTTTTTTTATTTTGGCAATCTGTCTAATAAAACACTATTAAATTGGAGAAATAATTATTTTGATGTGAGAATTAGACTTCTCAAATAAACTACTTCTATTTCTCTCACCTTCTGCCATTTCTTTCTATCTCCCTCTGCATTTCTCAACAACTGCTCTTTTATGGTCTACGAATATTTCTGTGGCCCTTTGTCTCACTTTCAGCTATCTCTCTTTCTTCTCTTTCATTGGCCCCCTTACTCCACCTTTCTTCTTTTTATGCTGAGCTCGTTTTATGCTTCTGGTCTTGGAATGGTTAAAATATCAGACAGAAATGTATTTATCTGTTGAAGAAAACACTGCTTTTGTTCCTTTTAAAGTGGATGAGCTGAATTCATTATTTTAAAAAGGCACCTGGATTGGATTGTATTTTAATTATTTATGCATGGCCAAGGCCAAATCAAACGCTTCTGCAAGGCCCTAAACTATGTCAAGTGGAAAGCACTTCATATCCTAATTCCATTAGATTTGTCATCACAGAAAGAACAATGAACGTTAATGTGAAAGATACATATTTGCATGTATAGGAAACCTTTGCTATTCCAATTTTCGCATTTTCAAATATCTGACTTCTAGTCATGCCAAAACATGCTCTAACCTCCATGCAACACGTTGACACAATAATTATGATCTCACTGTATTTTGCATTTGCGATATTGTGAATGTAATATGGGTAATGAACGGGGTACCCTTAATCATGGAACCAGAGAAGAAACTGAAGGGTAATGAACCAATGCTGAGAATGGGCGAGAAGTTAAAAAGTGCAGCTTGGTAGTATAGTGACCTTGGGCAAGTTATTTAATCTCTCTCAATTTCTTCCTATATAAAATGCAGGTAATTCTAGAATCTTCTTTGTAGCATATATGGTAGGATTAAATATGACAAGGTTTTGAAAGCACTTACAGTGCCTGGCACATAGTGAGTGCCCCATTAGTGAGAGAAGGTAAAGGGCATTGCAGATTTGGATTCACAGTGTGCACATTGGCTTAGAGGCAGGAATTCAGAGGGCATATCGGGGACAGAGAAGAGACTGGCTTGTCTGTAGTCTTGTGGAAGCGTTAATTTGGCAAACCTTCCTTTTCCTTTTAGAAAATAGGATCAGTCACACTTTAGGTGTTCCTCATCAAACCTTCAGAGCAGCCACCACGTTGAAGCATTCCTTCCCATTTTGGAGTTGGGGGGACAAGGGAGGGTTTTCGAGGCAGTTCCTCGTCAATCTTGTGCAACACAGATTGCTATCTGGAAGAAGGAAGAAGGTGATACCAGCCCAAGAGTAACTTAGGCTCCTATTAGCAAGGTAAGAGTGCCAGGGCAGTGGCCTGTCTCTGCCGGGAGCATGGCCCCAACATCCTGGATGTGGGACGAGAGTGTGTGCCTCGCTGGTGAGTCTCTATGAGCCGATGGCTGGGTCTGGTCTATCTGCTGATGCTCTGTGGGAAGAGGGGACTTGAACCTGAGATAACCGAGGGCTATAGTATAACGATTAAGGGCACAGATCCTAGAGCCACGCTACCTGTGTTCACTTACTACGAGCGTGACCTTGAGCAAGTTACTTGCTGTCTCTGTGCCTTGGTTCTTCGTTTGAAAAGGGATGATGATGGTACCTATTTCATGGGGTTTGTGGTGAGTATTAAATAAGAATGCTGCCTACCAGATCATGAGTGCTGGCTATTTTCATCACTGTCTGAATAGCCCATTTCTCAGCTTCTCTTGAGATCGGGAGAATTTTCTTCCTGTGTCCACGGAGGACGTAGAAGGAGAACCATGCGTTTTCTCTTTAAGCCAAGCTTGGGTGGGTCAGACATAATAAAAGCCATAAGACAGTGGCTTTGGCACCAGGGAGACTTTACAAATGACCATCGAAACCAGAATGAAGCTAATCCTGAAAGCCTGGGTCGTGGGAGGCACTCTCTTCCTCTCTGGGCTGCAACGAGACCTGAAATTTTCTGCCATCATGCTTAATGTCTTCAAAAAACCCCTCTCGAAATGAACAAATTACCCGGGAAGAATAACACATTAACCTGCTAGCTGAATGAACACTTTAGCACAGATTACTTTTATCAGGTTACTTAGCTTCCGGAAGCTGGCCCCAAAAACCAGCAGATGAGGGATGGGTAAATGGTATTGAGAGGGAAGGACGAGAGAAGGGGCATCTAGGGGCAGCCTGATGGCTACTGAGGACTAAAGCTGAGCAAAGCCAGGGTCTGCACGGGCCCCTGGATGGAGCATAAAACTCCTTTACCCCTACTGGTCTCCCTACCCTCTCTATCCTGTTTCATTCTCCATCTTTTCACCTGTCATACATCACATAGCGCTGGGCCAGGCGCACAATAAACAGACATTTGTGAAGTACCCGCTGGGTAAATAAGTGCCTAGAGTGGACAGAAGTCTCCAACTGCTTCACAGATGTGCTATCTTGAACACGACTAGGTATGGCTCTCTGACTGCCGACCAGGAGGGGTCATATTGACCTCCTCCATAGGGTGAGGCACGCACTTGAGGCTGGGGACATAACATGTCCTAAGAAAGTACTCAAAAAAGTACTCCAAAAGTAAGTGGAGTATAGTGATGGGCACTTGAGAATCAAAGCAGGGGTAGAAGATCCGAGGCAGGATTCATTCCAAGAGCCAGAAAAAAGCTGAGTTTCGAAGGGAGAGGAAATTAAGAAAAGGAGCAGCTCTTTATCGAACGCCTTCTGTATGCCGGCCACTTTTACTGACCTTTTCTATTTTTTTGCTCATGATAAGGCCAAAAGGAATGATTGTCTCTATTTTTTCATAAATGAGAAAACTGATCATCAGAAAAGCTGGGCAGATTGTAGCATAGTGTAGTGGCTGTGTATAGACTTGGATCTGAACTACCTAGGTTTGGATCCTGACTCTGCCCCTTATTAGCTTTGTGGTCTTGGGCAAGTTACTTAACCTCCCTGTTCGTCTGTTTCCTCCACAGTAAAAATGAGGGTAATAGTGACTACTTCGTAGAATTATTATAAGGCTTAAATGAGTTAGTATTTACGAAGCACTTAGAACAACGTCTGCTACATAGGGAATGTTTTATGAGTGTTTGTGAAGTAAATAAAATAAACTTGCCCAAGGTTATGCAGCGAGTATGAGAAAGAGGCAGAATTTGAGGCTAAGGCCAAATCCATCAGTCCTAACACAATTCCTAACTCCTCCATGGAGGAGTCCCAATTTTCCTTCTCTGCAAGGACTGTTGAAGTCCTCAGTCCCCCATGGAACGTTCTTTGACCCCTCCCTACTTTAATTCGCAGCTTCATACCCAGTCACAGACTGCTGGCCTAATGATTTGAATTGTTTTCCTGCACATTATTTCGTTTCCCAAACCAGCTTATAGGCCTCTTCTTAAGGACTTCACTTAACTTGTTTTCACCCTCCAGAGTGCCTAGCAATTCTCTGTGTTCTGAGCTGAAATCCTGCCCACAGCTCTTAAATGGACTGGTGGTCTTGCAGACTTTTGAGTGGGACAAGCATACCGCAGGTCATAATGGTTCAGGATGTAGCCCACATTTTCCACATGTGTCCATTCATTTTCACAGCTTCGGTTTCTCACTAACCAATGGCTGAAAGTCATGATATTACGGTTTTTGATTCGTTCTATATAAAGTTTTAGCCTGTCTTTTCACTAGATTTTTTTTATATGATTCTCTCAGTTGTCGTCATTTTAAAGCAGTTGCTGAAGCATAGTTAATAAGAGATGGAGTCAGAGAGACAGAGAAGCAAATGGCACCACCAAAGTTCCCGTAAAAACATAATTTTCTATGTTATCCCTTTCCAGGCATATGGCACTGAGTCAGAAGAAATAATAGCAATGGAAAATGGCCAAATGCACAATGGTGTACTTGAGCTAAGTACAAAAGGCGATGTAGAGTTATTTTTAAGATACCATCTATTTCTAAAGTGCTTTCTGAGTCTTAAATATGCTGTACGGTCATATCTCTGAAGGGAAAGAGAAATGTACCTAAGTTCTAAAAACACTTGCTGAGACAGTAAATGAATATGCTCTGTTTCCCTGATCAGAGACCTTCATTCCAATTCGATGCAAGCCATAAATGAAATGACTTGGCTGATTATAAGCCAGTCCCCCATGAACATTTGTTTACCTCTGAAAAGCACTACACATAATTGCTGTCTCTGCTCAGGGGAGGCCCAGCTGGGATTACAAGGAGTGTTGCAAGGTTCTACTGAGGTGTGATCACCAGTTACGGCATGAACCTGGCACTGCGTGTCCACACTCTGCCTTGGCAATTGGATCCATCAGTCTTCCCCCTTCACACAACTCAAATTAGCCAAAACGACAGCAGAAGTATTGAGACCCCAGGTTCACTTTGCTCCTGAGTCATAGTCTGTAATTATGTGGCAGTTACCATGTTCCTTCAAAAAGCCAATGACAATATATTTTCATGGTCAGACAGAAGGACAGGGTTAGGGATAAGTCAGGATCGTGGACCATAGATACTGATTTCCCAGAAAAATAGAAATGGGCAATTTTTCTTAATCAGTTTCTTTCACCTGTTATTACTGTGAAAGTAATATAGGTTTGTTTTTTAAAAGACTTCTGGGGACGCCTGGGTGGCTCAGTCGGTTAAGTGTCTGCCTTCAGCTCAGGTCATGATCCCAGGGTCCTGGGATCGAGTCCCCCATCGGGCTCCCTGCTCAGGGGAGCCTGCTTCTCCCTCTACCCGCCCCTCCCCCCTGCTTGTGTGCGTGCGCGCGCTCTCTCTCTCTCTCTCTGACAAATGAATAAATAAAATCTTTAAAAAAATAAAAGAATTCTGGAGTTACGATTGTCATAAAAAACTGTACATATTTAACTGTACACAGCTTGAGGAGTTTGGGGGTAAGTATACGTCTGTGAAACCATCACTACCATGAAGGTCATAAACATATACATCAATTCCCAAAGTTTCCTCTTTATTATTATTGCTGTTGTTGTTGCTGTTTGGTGATAAGAACACTTAATATAAAATCTACCGTTTTGGCAAATTTTAAGTATAGGGGATTGGTAGCGCTAGACAATACGCTGTATAGTGGATCTGCAAAACGTATTTCTCTTGCAAAGCTGAAACTTTGTACGCTTTAACCATCACCTCCCCATTTCCTTCTGCCCCTGAAAAACCACCATTCTACTCTTTGCTTCAGTGAGTTTGACTATTTTCGATTCCTTATATAGGCGGTATCACATGGCGCTTGTCGTTCTGTGTCTGGCTTAGTTCATTTCAGCATAATGCCTCCAGGGTCATCCATCTTGTTGCAGATGGCAGTATTTCCTTCCTTTTCCTTTTTTTTTTTTTTTTAAGTTGAATAATATTCCAATGAATGTATACACCACATTTTCTTCATCCATTCATTTGTCGATGGACAAGTAGGTTGTTTCCATGTCTTGGCTATTGTGAATAATGCTGCAATGAACATGGGGATGCGTGTATCTCTTTGAGATGCTAGTTTTATTTCCTTTGGATCTATACCCAGACATGACATTGCTGGATCGTGGGGTAGTTCTATTTTTAATTTTTTGAGGAACCTCCATACTGCTTTCCATGATGTCTGTACCGATTTACATTCCCACCAACAGTGCACGAGGATTTCCTTTTCTCCACAGCCTCGTGCAACACTTGTTATCTTTTCTTGTTGTTGTTTTTAATAATAGCACACCCCAGCAGGTGGAGGTTTTGATTTTCAGTACCCTGATGATGAGTGAGGTTGAACACCTTTTCACATTTCTGTTGGCCCTCTGTATTGTCTTCTTTAGAGAAATGTCTGTTCAGGTTTTGACCATTTTTCACTCGGGTTATTTGGTTTTTGTTTGTTTGTTTGCTGTTGAGTTGTATGAATTCCTTGTGTACTTTGGATATTAACCTCTTATCAGATATATGGTTTGCAAATGTTTTCTCCCATTCCATAGATTGTTTTTCATGTTATTGATTAACCGTGCAGAAGCTTTTTTAATGTGATGCAATCCCACTTGTTTATTTTTGGTTTTTTTGCTTTTGGTGTTATAGCCAAAAACATTGCCAACACCAATGCCAAAGAGCTTTCCCCTTTTGTTTGCTTCTAGGGGTTTTATGGTTTCAGGTCTTAAGTTTAAGTCTTTAATTCATTTGCAGTTGATTTTCATATATGGTATTAGATAAGGGTCCAATTTTATTCTCTTGCATGTGGATATCTAATTTTCCCAAAAACATTTAAATGAAGACACTATCCTCTCCCCATTGTGTGTTCTTGGTTCCTTGTTTTAAATTAGTTAACCATATTTGTGGGGTTTATTTCTGGGCTGTCTGTTCTGTTTCATTGGCCTCTGTGTTTTTAATGACAGTGCCATATTGTTTTGATTATTGTAGCTTTGCAACATAATTTAAAATCAGGACTATGTGATGCCTGCAGCTTCGTTCTTCTTGCTCAAAACTGCTTTGGCTACTCAGGAACTACTGTGGTTCTATGCAAATTTTATTTTTTCTATTTCTGTGAAAATTACTGTTGGATTTTTGATAGGGATTGATTGAATCTATAGAATGCTTTGGGTAGTATGGACATTTTAACAGTATCAATTCATCCATTCCAGGAGCATGAGATATCTTTCCATTTATTTGTGTCTATTTTAATTTCTTTCATCAACATTTTATAATTTTAAGTGTACAGATCTTTTACCTCCTTGGTTAAATTTATTCCTAAATATTTTATTGTTTTGGTGCTTTTGCAAATGGGATTGTTTTCTTTATTTTTTAGGTAGTTCATTGTTAGTATATAGAATACAAGTGATTTTTGTGCATTGACTTTGTATCCTGCAATTTTACTGAATTCATTTATTAGTTCTAGTAGCTTTTGGTAGAGTCTTTAGAGTTTTCTTTATATAAAATCACATCTATGAACGGAGACAATTTTACTTCTTCCTTTCCAATTTGGATGCCTTGTATTTCTTTCTTTCTTTCTTTCTTTTTCCCTAATTGCTCTGGCTAAGACTTCTAATACTATGTTGAATAGAAGTATTGAGAGTGAGCATCTTTACGTTGTTCCTGATCTTAGAGGAAAAAAGTTTTTACCTTTTCACCACTGAGTATAATGTTAGGAGTTGAGAGTTAACTCTCATCACTGAGAGATTTTTTTTTAACTATGAAAGGGTGTTGAATTTTGTCAAATGCTTTTCCTGTATCTCTTGAGATAGTCATATGATTTTTAACCTTTATTCTGTTAATGCTATGTATCACATTGATTTATTTGTGGATTTGAACCATCCTTAGGATTTCAAGCATCCTAAGAATCAATCCAACTTGACCATAATGTATGATACTCTTAATACATTGTTGAATTTGGTTTGCTGGTATTCTGTTGAGGATTTTAAGATTTTATTTATTTATTTGACAGAGAGAGAGCACAAGTGGGGGAGCAGCAGAGAGAGAGGGAGAAGCAGGCTCCCCGCTAAGCTGGGAGCCTGATGTGAGGCTCGATCCCAGGACCCTGGGATCATGACCTGAGCTGAAGGCAGACGCCCAACTGACTGAGCCACCCAAGTGCCCCTGAAATTTGATATTCTTGCAGTGCCTTTATCTAGCTTTGGTACCAGGGCACCAGAGGGTAATGATGGCCTCGTAAAATGTGTTTGGAAGTGTTCCCTCCTCTTCAATTTTTTGGAAAACTCTGAGAAGGGTTGGTATTAATTCTTTTTTAAATGTTTGGTAGAATTCACTAGTGAAGCTGTTTCGTCCTGGGCTTTGTTGGAAGGTTTTGGATGTCTGATTCAGTCTTTGTACTTTTTATGTTATTGGTCTGTTCAGATTTCCTATTTCTTCATGATTCAATCTTGTTAGGTCATATGTTTCTAGAAATTTATCCATTTCTTCTAGATTGTCTGCTTTGTAGGCATATGATTGTTCATAGTAGTCTCTTATGATCCCTCGTATTTCTGTGTCTTGTGTTTATAATTTCATTTGAGTCTTATTTCTTTTTTTTTTTAGTTTAAAGATTTGACAATTTTGCTTATCTTTTGAAAAAAACAACTCTTAGTTTCATTCATCTTTTCTATCATTTTTCTTTATTTTGAAGATTTTATTTATTTATTTGAGAGAGAGTGAGAAAGAGCATGAGAGGAGAGAGGGTCAGAGGGAGAAGCAGACTCCCCGCTGAGCCGGGAGCCCGATGCGGGACTTGATCCCAGGACTCAGGGATCATGACCTGAGACGAAGGCAGTTGCTTAACCAACTGAGCCACCCAGGCGCCCCTATCATTTTTCTAATTTGCACTTCATTTATTTCTGCCCTAAAATTATTATTTCCCTCCTAATGCTAACTTTGGGCTTAATTTGTTCTTCTTTTTCTAGTTCCTTGAGGTATAAAGTTAGGTTGTTTGAGATCTTCCTTTTTTCTTAATGTAGGTGTTTATTGCTATTAACTTCCCTTTTAGAACTGCTTTTGCTGCATTCCATAAGTCTTGGTATATTGTGTTTACATTTTCATTTGTCTCATGATATTTTTTTAATTTTCCTTTTGATTTCTTCTTTGACCCCTTGATTGTTCAAAAATGGGTTGCTTACTTTCCACATGTTTTTGAATCTAACCATTTTTATTGGAAGAAATGAGTCTACTCCATTTGAATACTTATGGGAAATAAATGTATAACTGTTTCCTTTATTAACAAATTTGAATTTTAAATAAACTTGTTTAATGTCTGTAGATTGGGGACATAATGTTATGTACCTCAAAAGGTAGCTATAAGGATTCAATGAGTTTACAACTTTTAGAAGTTTTAGAAAATTGTAAGTACATAGGAAGCCCTATAAAAGTGCTTGCTATATAAATTTTAAAAATGAGAAGAAAACCTTATAAATACCATCACAATCTCCTTTTATTTTCTACTGCTAGCATTCCCATTTAAGTGACAGTATGTAAAAAGAGACTTTTGTACAGTATTCCTCTCATTGGCCTCCTATAAAATGTAGACTCATGACACATTTATTTCCATATCTTTTTAAAAAGATTTATTTATTTATATTTGGGGGGGAGAGAGAGAGAATGTAGGGGGGAGCAGCGGGAGAGGGAGGGAGAGAATCTTTAAGCAGACTCCACGCCAATCATGGAGCCCCATGCAGGGCTCGATCCCATGACCCTGAGAAAATGACCTGAGCCGAAATCAAGAGTCTGATGCTTAAATGACTGAGTCATCCAGGCGCCCTGCATTTCCATATCTTATACACACACTTTTACTTTCTAATTGTATAATGTGACCCAAAGAAGTTAAACCCTGGCTTGAGAGTCTGTATCATTGCCTCCCCCACTACCAATTTATTGCATATTCTTAGAGAAATCATTCACCATCTTATTACCTCTGATATTCATATCTTACCTCTCAAAAGGATATGGGCCTATTTCATAAATATGCTTTAAATGTTCAAGGAAAGAGGTGAGCTAATTATTCCTTACCCTCGCCTTTATTATTAGCTAGTAATGATAAAAGCAGATTACCAGATTGGGTCTGTTGTTGTTTCTCTTAATGTTCAAGCCTTTGTGATATAAAACCTCTGATGAAGGTTTAAAAAAGGAGCCCTTGGAAGTTGGTCATGTAAGTAGCTCCAGTAACATTTCCAGAAGGTGGCATGGTTGGGGAATGAGGCATTCAGATTAATGGAGGACAAGGGAAGATTTTTACCCCACATGCAATAAAATTGGTCCTTGCTGATGCTGCCCCAGCAGAGTGGATTCCTTTTTACTCCCTGATGAGGGTGACATGTGCACCAACTGATCTAAGCTCTCAGTTGGGGATGTTTAGAAATCCAATCTTTGACCGCCCCAGCCCATCAATCCTGGTGACAGCTCACTTAGAAAGAGGCTCATGAAGACTCAAAGTCCAGGCTGTCTTGGGTGACTCTGGCTGAGCAGAAGAAGCCCGAGGAAAGGGGACAGAGCACTGAATCTTTTTCTCTGATCATTCTCTCTAGCATCCCACGCTCCACAGGAGAGGGTGATTTTGTTTCTATGGGGTTCTTTGAGTAAGTGATTCAGGTATATATATATTTTTAAAGATTTTATTTATTTATTTGAGACAGAATGAGAGAGAGAGAGAGCACATGAGAGGGGGGAGGGTCAGAGGGAGAAGCAGGCTCCTTGCCGAGCAGGGAGCCCGATGCGGGACTCGATCCAGGGACTCCAGGATCATGACCTGAGCCGAAGGCAGTCGCTTAACCAACTGAGCCACCCAGGCGCCCCAGTGGTTCAGGTATTTTTAAGTATTTACAGGGGCAAGGCCAACTTGTCACTACTGTGCTGAGGCGTGACTCCAAATTCCTTTATGATAATGGGAAGACGGTGTCAAATTCTGCTTCCACACAGACCGTGGGCAGCTCACTTCCGCTCTCCAGGCCTCGTTTTCTTCATCAAGAATGCTGTCACCTGCTCTTTGGATTATTATTATTCAAACTTACTCTGGCGAAAGTGATCATCCTCCCTTTTGGTGGCCTCACTGGACACTGGACACAACTCAGTCCCTTTACTTTCTTTTTTTTTTTTTAAAGATTTTATTTATTTATTTGACAGAGAGAGACACAGCGAGAGAGGGAACACAAGCAGGGGGAGTGGGAGAGGGAGAAGCAGGCCTCCCGCGGAGCAGGGAGCCCGATGCGGGACTCGATCCCGGGACTTCAGGATCATGACCTGAGCCGAAGGCAGTCGCTTAACCAACTGAGCCACCCAGGCGCCCAGTCCCTTTACTTTCTACTCCGTCTGCTAATGCCCTGTTCCATCTCTGCCTTCCCCACTCGGGTGTGAACTCTTCCACAAAATGGACTATGTCTTACTTATGGTTGTATCACTAGCACCTTGAATGCAGTGAGCATTCAAAAATGTTCGACGAATAAACGAGTGAAGGAAAGAACAAATGGAAGAATAAAACAATAGTGAAAAGGGTTAGACTAGATGTCTTTGGAGCGCTCCCCCACCATAGGCTGACTCAATACCTCCCATCCCAATGAAAACAGAATTTTGTGTAGATTCAAGAATAGATAATGGAATGCTTCAGAAGAACCTAGGAAATTATAGGTGAATGCATTAAATCTCTCGTATTTCATATGCTGCCCCTCCCCATTTCCCCTGTCTTTGTCTCCTTTATCCTGTGGGCTAAGATCTGCTTTTCTGCTTCCTAAGACAAAGAGTGTTTATTCTAAACAACAACAACCAACTAATCAGACAAACGAAACTTCCCAAAACCTTTCTAGTTCCTTAAAGACAGCTGGTGATAGGTGCAGTATTTCTTTGGTAAATGCAGCTCTTTTAAACTAACCTTGCAATCTGCATCCTTTCCGGATGCACAAAAACCAACAATGGGCCCCAACCAACAGATCGGAGCCACAGAATCCCATCACTTTAAAATACCACTGAGAGGGGCGCCTGGGTGGCTCAGTTGGTTAAGCGACTGCCTTCGGCTCAGGTCATGATCCTGGAGTCCCTGGATCGAGTCCCTGGATCGAGTCCCTGGATCGAGTCCCTGGATCGAGTCCCGCATCGGGCTCCCTGCTTGGCAGGGAGTCTGCTTCTCCCTCTGACCCTCCCCGCTCTCATGTGCTCTCTCTCATTCTCTCTCTCTCAAATAAATAAATAAAATCTTAAAAAAATAAAATAAAATAAAATACCACTGAGAGCTACAATTAGCATATGTGAAATTTTTCTCAGCAACTTCAACCTCTTTCTCACTACGTGGGAAAACCTAGGTGGCCAGCTTTGGAGTGCAGGCCTCCTGAGTAGTGTAGACTTCCCCAGAATCTCCCTGCAACTGCAACTTCTGCCAATTACTTGTAGATTCTGGTTGCCTTGGTGACAATTAAGTGGGAGTGTGACTATAATCTGTTAAAACCTTTACATTTTACATAAGGCCAGAAGAAAAAGCAACTTTAGACAAATTATACTTAAGTGGTACATTATCTAACTTGCTTTTTTTAAGTATGTCTGGACCTATGTGAAAGTTGAGAGGTCCAAACACTCAGGCAAAAATAGAAGGCTTCATAATGCAAGTGATTTTACAAAAAAGAGAGAGAGTGAATGTGAGTGAGAGACAGAGAGAAGAGAGGGTGGAGAAAGAGGAAAATAGGGAAATATAAAGGACTGTAGGTTTCTCTTAATACTGTTTTCTATCAAATAATTCCTTTAATGAACCTAGAAAGGAGACAAGGAGAACGGTATGAGGAAAGGCAGTGGAATTTAAATTGATGGTTCATAATGATGCGTAATGAATGACTGAAGCTTAGATCAAAGCCCAAAAGGAGGAAAGCAGTCCAGCCTTGGCTGTAAAAGTCAAAAGTCAAAGCACCCATTAAGGGCGGCCCTCTCTGGCCAGTACCATCCTTCTGCAGGGCTCTCTGTCTTTGAAGGAAACGTACACCATGGCGGCGAACTCTGGTCACAAGTGGTCATCCTTCGAGATGTGCTTGTGTGCTCGTTACTGCATAAGGGTCCAAGAACTGAACTTCTGACTGTGTCCCTGCATTACACAATGCAAAAACCCAAAGCTGGCGGCCTGGGGTTTGTAGCTTCCACGAATCCTAACCAAAGTCAATTTTCGGATGCTCGCTCTTGCCAGACAACACATTATAAGAAGAGGCATCAGGGTTTCTCCACAAGACTATGGAAATCTGATGACCTTCTGGAAAGGCATTGACAGTTCCCCTCCTTCTCTCTGTCCCACTCTTGCTGTGCCCTGTGCTGTGTGCAAGTGGGCTGTGTGTCCTGCCACTGAGAGTTGGCTGCATTTCAGTAGCAAAGAAGAAAGACACTACAGAACCATGACTACTCCTTGATACTCCTGAGTATGATTTCTCCTGAATTAATTCCATTATGTATTTTTCAGCATGGTTCTGTTACTGGATCTTTGTTTCAAAGTCCTCTTTAACACCGTGGTCACCAGGAATTAAAAAGATGTTGAATGTTGCCAATGACATGTGTTTCTTGGTCCTGGACTGAGCCACCATCCCTACCCACACAGTACAACCTGCATGCAACCAGGTTCTTGATGTTTGGAAGAGTTAAGGTAACTCACCTAACTTTTAAGATTCCTCGGTCCCATCAACAGAGGTCCTTGTCTTCATGAAGATGCTTCCTACATCAGCAGGACATTCAATTCATTCTTCATTTTGATCCTAAAGGAATGCCTACTAACAGGACTGAGAAGCTAAGTGTTATTTAAGTAGGTGGGGCCTAGAGTTTTCAAAATGAGGGACCCCTGCTTAGTGGTTGAAGGCTCCATCATGCCAAAGATGTGGTCAATGCAAGTACAATGACACTTAAATCTTCAGGGAACAGGCTGGTCCTCTACCCTCTAATAACCTTTGACTGCCTAAAAGGCAACGAGACTATTTTGATTCTACAAAACTCTCAGCATGTACAGTATCCAAGCTACTTTTATCTTTCAAAGGTAGCCTCTCCACCGCCAGTCTGTCACATTTTGGAATTCCTCCTGGGGAAATGCCTTTAAAGCCAGCATCTGAGTCAGACAAGAAAAGCACACCCATTCCTTCAGATCCACACCTAGTCATTGAACAAAACCCACGTCATCTAGTTTGGTCCACCCCCCATTGCTCATCAGACTTGGCTCTTGGAGATGATATGCCCTTTCCAAAAATTAAATCCACTCAAAAGACCACACTTTCATACCACTGAGAGTCATAAGAATGGATTGTGAAGGCAGTTCCCAAAGAGGATGGTCAAAATGTTGGAAACCCCTGAATCCCACTGGAATAAGTGTGTGGCCCCAAAAGGGACAACACTTATTTCTATGTTTAATATATGGAGAGTTATTTCAAGAGTGGGGAAGGGTAAGAAAACTGAGTTTCAAGTGGATATAAAATCTAGGCTTTCTCGGGGCACCTGGGTGGCTCAGTCATTAAGTGTCTGCCTTTGACTCAGGTCATGATCCCAGGGTGCTGGGATCGAGCCCCGCATCGGGCTCCCTGCTCGGCAGGAAGCCTGCTTCTCCCTCTCCCACTTCCCCTGCTTGTGTTCCTGCTCTTGCTGTGTCTCTCTCTCTCTCTGTCAAATAAATAAATAAAATCCTTTAAAAAAAAAATCCAGGCTTTCTCATTTCTAAAGATAAAAATGGGGATAAAACCATTCATTTCAAAGGGCTGTTGGGATAAATAAATGAGATAGATGGATACATTTTATAGGTCCCAAAGTGGACATTCAAGAGTAAGACATCTGGGTACGTAGAAAAGTAAGCATAAGTAATTGCATATCTACACACTACATAAAATTAACGCTATTGTATTCTTGTCTTTTATCTATAAAGCAAACATGAGGAAGAGCTAAAGAGGATGGAAATGAAAGGGATGAATAGTTGAGCTCAGATGGATTAAAAGAGCAGAAAGGTGAATGCAGAATTATAAGTAGAATAAGGTGGCTTGAATTTTACTAATGATTCACTTTTTCTTTCTTAATGCCAAATGACTCTATTTAAAAAAGGTTAAACCCTCTGAAGACAGGACTACATTTAAATACAAAGAAAGAGGTATTCTCAGTAACTGCTAATGGTGCCTAATTACTCCCAAATTGATTTAAGATTTATTCTTATTATTCTTGTACTGGAATTTCAACACAAAACACATTTAATCAAAGGAAGTTAATGAACGAATTGAGAAGCTTAATTTTAGTTCACTTGAACAAAATTTTCCTAGATGAGTTTCTTTTTCAGAAATATAATACTTGATGCCACTCAAGACCCTTAAAATAAAGTTAAATATGGAATTTATCACTGACCTTTGAGTGAGTGATTAGTTTCAATGCTTCTCTTTTCCTTTCAAAATTATGTACTCAAAAGATCATGAGGCTATTTCTCTAGTTTAACTCGACACTCAGTTATTGATGGTAGGTAAAAACTCGGTTAACTGAAACTCAAACAACTAGAACTCTCACGTTACTGGAATGTTGCTGTCATTAACTTTTACTCAGAGAGAAGCAAATAACAAAAAAGCAAATGAAAGGCAGCCAATTTAGTTAACAAATACTACCAAATCTTCTGAAAAGGAGGGTGTCTTCGTTTTATATTGAGCCCCATTTCCTACAATTTTCCTCTGACAGCTGTATAAGGAAACAGGGAAAGCATTGAAGGTTTATGAAACACTTTCTATGTGCTCATCTCTGTGATCTGGTCCCAGCTAACATTTTACACTTATTCCTTCACATATCCTCTGTTCTAGCCATCCTAAGCATCTGCCATTTTTAAAATCTTGACAACAACCTTATAAAAGATGCCATATGTTTTAATTTTACAGATGAGGAAACTGAGGATTAGTGATGTTAAGTAACTTGTCCAAGGACATGAAGTTAAGCCACTTGTCCAAGGTAACATAGTTAGTAGCTCTAGGACTATATTTGGATCCAGATCCTTTTGACATCAAAGCACATATCTGAATGATGACCCTTGAACCTTGCAAAATCTTCGGCCAACATAGAAATTTTCCACCGCATGCATTAGTGTCTATGTCCTGAGTGATCCATGAAAATTGTTAGCTCATGTACATAAGAAATATTTTCAGCAAGAAATGAAGAAAAGGGGCTTCCATTTAAACTTCAGTTAACTACGGTTTCTTCTAATTCTAAAATACTGAGTTAAAAGAAAAACTTCCATCAATTAGCAGAATAAACTCATTCATATGGAGTAGGTGCTCAGATCATAATGCAAGAATGTCAGAAATTAATAACAAAAATCTCTCAAAACTTGATACTTAGAGAAAAATTTAAATGTCTTCACAGAATGAATCAAGAAGTGACATCAGCAAAAATGACAGAGTGGGAAACTCTGAAATGGTTTTCCTAAAAGCAATGAAAAAACTAGCAAAAACTTAAAGAATGAACTTTTTCAGAACTCTGGATTGCTGAAAGCCTTGTGCTAATTTCCAGAGTTCTATAAAAAGATATACCATGCAAATGATAACAAAAAGAGAGCCAGAATGGCTATCTTATATCAGACAAAATGGACTTTAACACCAAAATTGTTACTGGATAAAAAGAGGGACATTTCATAATGATATATGAGGGCTAATCCCTCAATAAGATGTAATAATTATAAACATATAGGCACCTAAAAACAGAGGCCTAAGATACATAAAGCAAAATTGACAGAACTGAAGGGAGGAATAGTTCAATAATAGTTGGAAACTTCAATGCCCCTTTGGCAATCATGGATATAACAACTAGGATAGATCAAAAGAACAATAGTGGATAGATCAACAAGCAAGTAGGGGAGGAACAACACTGTAAATCAACTGGACATCTATAGAACATGCCACCCAATTACAACAGAATATACATTCTTCTCAAGAACACAGGGAACATTCTCCAGGATATACCATATGCTAGACCATAAAACAGTCTCAATAAATTAGAAAAAGATCAAAATCACACAAAGCACATTCTCCAACAAAAATGAAAAAAGTAGAAATTAATAATAGAATATTTGGGAAAACCACAAATATATGAAAAATAAGTAATGCACACTGAATAAACAGTGGGTCAAAGAAGAAATTAGAAATCCAAGTATTTTGAGATGAATGTAAATGATAACACAATAAGTAAAAACTTATGGAACGCAGGCTCCATGCTCAGCAGGGAGTCTGCCTCCCCTCCTTCTTCCTCTGCTGCTCCTCCTGCTTGCCCCCTCTCTCTCACTCTAAAATAAATAAACAAATCTTTAAAAAACAGGAAAGAACAAAAACAACCTAAACTTCCAACTTAAGAACTTGTAAAAAGAAGAGAAAACTTAAACCCAAAGCATGCAAAAGAAATGAAATTTTAAAAATTAGAGCAGACACTAATGAAGTGGAGAAAAGAAAAATAATAGAGAAAATTAATAAAACCAAAAATTGGTTTGTGCAATGACAGAGAAAACGGACAAACTGTTAGCTAGATTGACCAAGATAAAAAGGAAGAAGACTAAAGTTACTAAGCTCAGGATTAAAAGAGGGATATTAACTACCATCCTTAAGAAATAAAAAGGATTATACAAGGATACTATGGACAATTGTAGACCAACAAATTAAATAACATAGATGAAATAGACAAATTCCTTAAGAACACCAACTATAGAAACTGACTCAAGACAAAATAGAGAATCTGAACTGATCTATAGCAGGTAAATAGATTGAATTAGTAATAAAAAAATACCACAAAGAAAAGGCCAGTCCCAAATAGCTTCACCAGTGTAATCTTCCAAATGTTTAAATAAGAGCTAATAGCAATACTTCACAAAGATTTTCAAAATATCATAGAAGAGTGTACACTTCTCAAGTCATTCCATGAAGCCAGTGATACCAAAGCCAGACAAAGACATCATGACAAAAGAAATCTTTGTGAAGTATTGCTATTAGTTCTTATTTAAACATTTGGGAGATTACACTGGTGAAGCTATTTGGGACAGGGCTTTTCTTTGTGGTATTTTTTATGACTAATTCAATCTATTTACCTGCTATAGATCAATTCAGATTCTCTCAAAAGTTTGTTTTCTCAGGGCGCCTGTGTGGCTCAGTCGGTTAAGCATCCGACTCTTGATCTCAGCTCAGGTCTTGACCTTAAGGTCATGAGTCCAAGCCCTGTGTTGGGCTCCACGTTGAGTGTGACGCCTACATTAATTAATTAATTTATTATTTTTAAAAAGTTTGTTTTCAGTTTGAGTAAGCAAGAAAGGGAGAAAGGTGGGAAGGGGGGGCTCCTGCATACAATGGACAAGCTCCATACTAAACCCCTCACCACCCATCCCACTCTCATGAGACTTCTATGATCCAAAATTACAACAATTTGATTCCAGATAGCTTGTGTGTATTGAACATCCAATATGAGCTAGGCCTAGAGCAACAAGAGTGAATACAGCCGTTGCTGGCCTCTGGGAACTCATAGTTCAGCGTGGGTGACAAGCCCATGAATGGATAATTACCCAACAGTGTAGTTAGGGCTCTAATAGATGTGTGAACAAAGTGTTGTAGGTTGGGCCCAAAAAGTACAGGGACATGACCACATCGCAGAGGGTTGGTACTTTGTCCAATAGAAAGTCCTTGAAGCTTTGTGAGCAGGGAAGTGACATACATGGTCAAAGGAGCTTAAGAGAAAATCTGGTAACTTTGTGTAGTCACAAGGATATGGGAGAAATTACAGGAAAGAACGTAAGTAGGAGACCACTTGATTAATCCTGGCATATTAACAAAGATTTGAATGAAAATAGTACTGGTAGTAACGAAAATCAAAGAAGTCCATTAATTTAATGGAAGAATTGAAGTCAACATGGCTTGGTAGCTGAGCGGTCAGGAAGGACAAAGCAAAGAACAGTTTTGTGTCTCTAAAACTGACAGTGTGGTGGAGCTATAAATAGAAATGGAAAGCTTCTAAGAGGGGCACATTTTGATGGAGAGAAGCTATCTTGTGTTTTCAGCACTTGTGTTATTTTTTTTTTAAAGATTTTATTTATGTATTTGACAGAGAGAGACACATCGAGAGAGGGAACACAGGCAGGGGGAGTGGGAGAGGGAGAAGCAGGCTTCCCGCTGAGCAGGGAGCCCGATGCGGGGCTCGATCCCAGGACCCTGGGATCATGACCAGAGCCGAAGGCAGACGCTTAACCACTGAGCCACCCAGGTGCCCCCAGCATATGTGTTTTGAGCAGCAGTTGAACATCTAAGTGGAAATGTGCAGCACACAGCTGGATACATAGGTTTGAGCATAGAAATGAAGTGGTTATGAATTATACATGTATAGTAACAGCGTTATAATGTACATTATAATTGCATATCCCAAACTCAAGAGGAGAAGGGAGGGGGAAAAGTTGGGGAGTATAACTGTGATTTTTCAGTAATATTTTATTTCTTAAAAAGGAAGAGAGTCTGGAGCAAATTTGGCCAAATGTTAACACTTGTTAAATCTAGACAGTAGATACATAGGTGGTTATGTTCTTTACTTTTTGTGTTTAAAAATTTTCATAATTAACTAAACAAAATAAAACTGAAAATCCTAGTAATCAAAATGTATAATCCCCAAATTTCAAGTACATTGATATTTTAACCCAGAAAGGCAGAATCTAATCCTTTAATTGTTACAATGTACAGCTAATCCAAAGTGTTATTGAAGTCAATCTATTGCCTCCAGTAAATTACCACAGATTTAGTGGCTTAAAAGAATACAAATCTATTCTTTTATAATTCTGGGTGTCAGAAGTCTGAAATGGTTCTTGCTATGCTAAAATCAATATGTCAACAGGACTGGTTCCTTCTGGAAGGTATAGGGGAGAAGCCCTTTCCTGCCTTTTCTAGTTTCTGGAGGTCACCTGAATTCCTTGCCTCTTGGTCCCTTCCTTCATCTTCAAAGCCAACAGAGTAGCTCCTCTCTCTCTCTCTTTCTCTCTCTCTCTCCTTCTTCCCCTCCCTCTCCCTCTCTCTCTTTCTGCTACCATAGCCATGTAACCTTTCTTCTTATAAGGACCCCTATAGGTGGGCCTACCCAGATAATTCAGAATAATTTTCCAATCTCAAGATCCTTAACTTAATCACATCTTCAAAGTTCGTTGCTATGTGAGGCCACATCTCTAGTTCTAAGGATTAGGATGTGGAGATCTTTGGGCGAGAGGAGGGGTGCTTATTTTATCTACTACATAACCTCTTATTTTTAAGCTTAAAATAATTATTAATGACATTTAATACAAAACAATAGGAACCTTTTTAGCATGAGAATTTTTATAGGTTATAATATTTACTTATAAAATCAACAAATGGAAATAATAATGTTTTTCTGATCGACACAAAATGAGAAATAAAAATCTTACATTGGCTTCAACCTTAAAATTTAGATTTTAAAACTTTGGTCACACAGTATCAAGGCCGTTCTTTTTTTGTTGTTGTTGTTTTACAGCTTTATTGAGATATAATTGACATGTAACGTTGTGTAAGTTTAAGGTATACAACATACTGATTTGATAAACTCAGAGATTGCAATCAGATTACAGCCATAGTAGGCTAATACTTCCATCACATCACATAATTATCATTTCCCCTTTGCTGTGAGAACATTTAAGATCTCCTCTCTTAGCAACGTTCAAGTATATAATACGGTATTATTAACTATAAACACAATGCTGTACATTAGATTCCCCAGAACTTAGTCATTTTCTAACACCAAGTTAGAAGTACTGTTTGACCTACTTCTGCTTATTTCCCTCATCCTCCAGCCCTTGGTAACTACCATTCTACTATCTGTGTCTACGAGTTTGGCTTTTGGAGATGCCACATATAAATGAGATCATGCAGTATTTGTATTTCTTTGTGTGAGTTGTTGCAGTTAGTATAACGCCCTCCAGGTCCATCCACGTTGTTGCACATGCCAGGACTTCCCTCTTTCTCATGGCTCAATAATATTCCAGTGTGTGTGTGTGTGTGTGTGTGTGTGTGTGTCTATATAAAACATTTTCTTTATCTATTCTTCCACCGATGGACACTTAGGTTGTTTCCATATCTGGGCTATTGTGAATAATGCTCCAATAAACATGGGAGTACAGCTATCTCTTCAATATCCTGTTTTCATTTCCTTTGGATATATATCCAGAAGTGAAATTGCTAGATCATAGGGTAGTTCTATTTTTAATTGTTTGAGGCACTTCCATACTGTTTTCCACAGTGGCTGCACCATTTTACAAACCCACCAACAGTACACGAGGGTTCCCTTTCTTCACATCCTCGCCAACACTTGTTATCTCTTGTCTTTTTGATGATAACCATTCTGGTAGGTGTGAGGTCATATCTCATTGTGGTTTTGATTTTCATTTCCCTAATAGTGATGTTGAGCATCTTTTCATGTACCTGTTGGTCATTTGTGTATCTTTGGAAAAATGTCTATTTAGGCTCTCTGCTCATTTTTTAATTGGTTATTTCGTGGTGGTAGTTGTTGTTGTTATTGAATTGGATGAGTTCTTCATATATTTTAGATCTTAACCCCTCATCTGATCTATGGTTTGCCAGTGTTTTCTCCCATTCCAGAGGTGTCCTTCATGTTGTTGATTGTTTCCTTTGCTGTGCAGAAAGTTTTTAGTTAGGTCTGTAATGGCTTTATCTGGCTTGGGTATGAGGGTAATGCTGGCCTTGAAAATGAATTTGGGAGTGTTCCCTAATAGGAAATGATTAGAATGTTACCTAATTGCTGCCTTCTGTTCTAATGATGGTGCTGAAGAAAAAGAACTGGTAGATAGGCACTACGGGGATTCATTAAGTTCTAGGAGAAGTCAGATCTAAGAAATCAACTTTGTAACCAAGCGGGGACCATGCTGAATTGACTATTATTATTTTGTTCTCAGCAGTAAAATATTCAAATTACTTTTTAAAGGTTTTTAAAAAATCTAATCAGAAAATGAAATAATAGATTTATTTATATTGAAGGGAAAAGAGCTAGTCCTCTCAGATCAAAGGAGAAATAATTATGATCACGTGTTCTGGAGGCAAAGACAATGATAGTGATTGGTAATAATGAACATAGTAATGAGCATTTATTGATTTATTGTCATGGGAAGGATGCTGTCAAAGGCTTTTATTTAACCTTTACAATAATCCAATGCAGTAATTAGTAAGGAAGGCCTCGCTTTTACAGAGGAGGAAAATAAATCTTAAGCAAATCAAGTGACATATCCAAGGTCACATCACTTACAAGTGGCGGAGCTGGGTCAAGAACCCAGGAAGTCCGCTTGCGACAACATGGATGGACCCTGAGGGCGTTATGCGAAGTGAAATAAATCAGACAAAGAAAGACAAATACAAAAGGCTACCAGAGGCAAGGGGTGGCGGCAGCAGGCACTGGAGCAAGGTGGTCCAAAGGCACAGACTTCGGTTATAATACAAATAAGTACTAGGATGGATGTGATGTACAACCTGATGACTATAGTCCCCACTGCTGTATGATCGATATGAAAGTTGTTAAAAGAGCAAATCCTGAGAGTGCTCATCACTCATCACTATATATATATATATATATATATGTATATATATATACACATATATATATTTACTTAAATTTCTTTTTCCTTTTTTTGTATTTATGTAAGACGATGGATGTTAATAAAACTTACTGCGGAAAACATTTAACGATATATGTAAGTCAAATCATGACACTTGTACACCCTAAACTTACACAGCGCTGTATGTTAATTCTATCTCACCAAAACTGGGGGGGGACCCAGGAAGTTGACCCTAGAGTCCACACTGGGGATGCACTTGTGAGCCGAATCTGCCATGGTCCCTGCCCTTGTGGGACACGCACTGGGAAACGTCCTGAGAAGAAAGTGTGGAACGCCTGGGTGGCTCAGTCAGTTGAACATCTGCCTTCGGCTCAGGTCATGATCCCAGGGTCCTGGGATCGAGTCCTGCACCGGGCTCCCTGCTCGGCGGGGAGCCTGCTTCTCCCTCTGCCTGCCACTCCCCCTGCTTGTGCACTCTCTCTCTCTCTGACAAATAAATAAAATCTTAAAAAAAAAAAAAAGAAAGTGTGCCAGTCGCCTGAGACTGTACATAGGACGAACTTGGCCAGACTAGGGGATCAAGAAATACTTTGCTGCATTAAAACCTGAAGCATGAGCAAATGTTAAGTAAGCAAAGGTGGTACAAGACAGGGCCACATTTAGAGAAAGCATTTCAAAAGGAAGGCAAGGTCTGGAATAATTTTTGGTTGTTACAACTGGGGGTGGGCTGTTGCTGACATCTTGTGAGTAGAAGTCAGGGATGCTGCTAAGCCCCTTACGATGCACAAGACAGTCCCCCCGCTGCAAAGAATTTGGGGCCTGAAATGTCAACAGTGCCAGGGTGAGAATAACCCTGTTCTAAGTGTAATGGGAAACTATTGAAGGGTTCTAAGTAGGTAAGTGGTCGAATCTTATGAGTATTTTAAGATTGATGTCTTATGTCTGATGTCAGTGTGGAGAATTGATGGTGGAGAGATAGGACTGGATATAGGTAAGCTACTTAAGAGACTTTTGTAGACGTCCAGGCAATGGTAGCAGAGAAAAGTGAAAGGGTTCAACCTCTACTTTAAAAGTAGAGACTAGACGGGCTTGCCTGAGGATAGAATGGAGGTGGGTACAAAAAGAAAGAATAATCAAAGATGGCACCCACATTTCTGGCTTTAGTTGTTGAGTGGATGGATGGAGGTACGATTAACTGAGGAAAAGATGGAGGGAAGCAAAATGTGGAGGGAGGCATCACTTAAGTTTGGTCACAGTAGTTATGAAGTGCCTGCTTGGTATATAAATGAAAACATCAAGAAAATAAGTATATGCATTTAGAGCTCAGAGAAACTATGCTGAAGAGATATATTCATGAATTTTCCATCTAGAATTGCAAATGGAAATGTATAGAATGTCTGGGGGCAAGTCTTTATCTTCTGAAATGAATATCATGAAAGATACTCAAAGCTGTATCCTCTCCTCAAAGCTGTGTTTTTTTTAAATTTTTTATTGTTATGTTAATCACCATACATTACATCATTAGTTTTAGAAGTAGTGTTCCATGATTCATTGTTTATGCATAACACCCAGTGCTCCATGCAGAAAGTGCCCTCCTCAATACCCATCACCAGGATAACCCATCCTCCCACCCCATCCCCTCTAGAACCCTCAGTTTGTTTTTCAGAGTCCATCATCTCTCATGGTTCGTCTCCCCCTCCGATTTCCCCCCCTTCATTCTTCCCCTCCTGCTATCTTCTTCTTTTTTTTTCTTAACATATATTGCATTATTTGTTTCAGAGGTACAGATCTGAGATTCAACAGTCTTGCACAATTCACAGCGCTTACCAGAGCACATGCCCTCCCCAGTGTCTATCACCCAGTCACCCCATCCCTCCCACCCCCCCACTCCAGCAACCCTCACTTTGTTTCCTGAGATGAAGAATTCCTCATATCAGTGAGGTCATATGATACATGTCTTTCTCTGTTTGACTTATTTCGCTCAGCATAATACCCTCCAGTTCCATCCACGTCGTTGCAAATGGCAAGATCTCATTCCTTTTGATGGCTGCATAATATTCCATAGTATATATATACCACTTCTTCTTTATCCATTCATCTGTCGATGGACATCTTGGCTCTTTCCACAGTTTGGCTATTGTGGACATTGCTGCTATAAACATCGGGGTGCACATACCCCTTCAGATCCCTACATTTGTATCTTTGGGGTAAATACCCAGTAGTTCAAAGCTGTGTTTTGATGTAACTACCAGAGACACTTGCTGTTGGTTGGGACACAGCCTCACATGGCTTATATTCTGTAAACCACCATTCATGATGCCTAAGTGAAAACCAAGCAGTTTTTGTTTTCAGAAACCACAAAGTGTCAAAGATGAACACGATTGTAGGAGTTTTCCCTTTCATACTTGAAGATGATGATAAAGTTCTTTCACATCTGGTGTCTTCAGTTCGTCTCTCACTCTAGAACTCAATTCAATTCCGCTAGAAGCAGCTAGAAGAAATGCTGGGGCGTGATGCACTATTTACCAAGGCAAAGCAGCCCTATGTTGCTCCAGATTTTGCTACATTAATCAGTGACTCTGTCTATCTGTCTCCACCTCCACTGCCATTATGCTAGTGCAAACTACCTCCAGTTCTCTCTTGGACTTCTGCAGTGGGCTCATACTGGGGCTCCCTGTTCTCAATCCATTCCTCAGACAGCTGCCAACATTGATTATTTAAAAACATTAACTAGAGCTTATTTCCTCTTTAAAACTTTCCAGAAATTTTCCATGACACAGTACAATCAAAATCCTCGCCAAGACTTGACATCATGTATAACTTGCCTGCTTCACCATCGTCTCAGACACTCTCCCCTTCCTCACTGCTCTCCAGACACGCGATCCTTCTCTCTGGGCCAACTTGGCCCTTGCCTCAGGGTCTTAGTACCTGTTGTTACCCCTGCTGGGCTGGTCTTTTCCCAATATTTCCGCAGCAGTAGCCCTCCCACCTCGCAGGTCTTAGTCACCACCGTGGAGAGGGCCATCTCTGTCTCCACTTGCTAGCTGTGTAACACTGGGTAAGTTGCTCGACTTTTCTAAGCCTCAGTGTTCTCATCAAGGAAATGAAGGTAAAGAGAGCTCTTAACAAGAAAGAAATTTTAATAAATGGTTCTGAGAAAACTGGTTGGCCATTTGGAGGAAGTTAAACTAGGTCTGTTTTTTGTTTTTGTTTTTTGTTTTTTTTACTGTGTGTAAGGATAAATTCTATATGCATCAGAGAAGGAAACGTGGGTGAATTCCTCTTTAAGCTGGGTGTAGGGAAAGGCTTGTAGACTGGCTTAAGATGCAGAGGCAATAAAAGAAAAGATTGATAAATTTGACTACATTGAAAAAAACAATTTATGTTTGTAACCTACCCTCCCCACGAATAAGATCAAAAACCAATTGAGGGAAACTGGGACAAAATATTTGCAACACATATAAAGAAAAGACTGATATCCCTTAAATATAAGAAATTCTTAAAAATTGAGAGAAAAGCCTACAAAACATGAAAGAAAAATGACAAATGACACACAAGGAATATTCCCTCCAATTTTTTTAAATGACCCTTAAACATATGAAGAGATATTCAATTTCTTTCATGATAAGAGTAATGTAAGGTAAAACTACATGGGAATACCATTGCTTATGTGCCAGAGTGGCAAAAACTAAAAAGTATATAAAAAAAGGACTCTGCCTCCTGTGTTGTTGATTTGAGCTATTCTGACAAGTGCGAGGTGGTATCTCACTGTGGTTTTGATTTATATTTCCCTGATGATGAGTGATGTTGAACATCTTTTCATGTGTCTTTTGGCCATCTGGCTATCTTTGGAGAAATGTCTGTTCATGTCTTTTGCCCATTTTTCAATTGGATTATGTTTTTTGGGTGTTGAGTTGTATCAGTTCTTTATATATTTTGGATACTAGCCCTTCATCAAGGATGTCATTTGCAAATATCTTCTCCCATTCAGTAGGCTGTCTTTTAGTTTTGTGGATTGTTTCCTTCACTGTGCAGAAACTTTTTATTTTGATGCAGTCCCAATAGTTTATTTTTGCTTTTGTTTCCCTTGCTTCAGGAGACATTTCTAGAAATATGTTGCTATGCCGATGTCAGAGAAATTATTGCCTGTGTTCTCTTCTAGGATTTTTATGGTTTCAGGTCTCCCATTTAGGTCTTTAATCCATTTTGAGTTTCTTTTTGTGTATGGTGTAAGAAAGTGGTCCAGTTTCATCCTTTTTCATGTAGCTGTCCAGTTTTCCCAACACCATTTATTGAAGAGACTGTCTCTTTCCTCTTTTGTCAAAGATTAATTGACCATATAATTGTAGGTTTATTTCTGTTTTCTATTTTGTTCCACTGATCTATGTGTCTCTTTTTGTGCCAGTACCATACTGTTTTGATTACCACAGTTTCGTAATATAACCTGAAGTCTGAAATTGGGATACCTCCAGTTTTGTTTGTCTTTCTGAAGATTGCTTTGGCTATTCAGGGTCTTTGTGGTTCCACACAAATTTTAGGATGGTTTGTTCTAGTTCTGTAGAGAGCGCTATTGGTATTTTGATAAGGATTGCCTTAAATCTATAGTTTTGGTGAGGATGTGGAGACAAAGAACCCTCATGTACTATTGGTGGGAATGCAAATTGGTGCAGCCACTGTGGAAAACAGTATGGAGGTTCCTCAAAGAATTAAAAATAGAAATACCTTCCTATCCAGTAATTGCATGACTTGGTATTTGCCCCCAAAATACGGAAACACTAATTCAAAGAGATACATGCACCCTGATGTTTATGGCAGCATTATTTACAAAAGCCAAATTATGGAAGCAGCCCGAGTGTCCATCAATAGACGAATGGATAAAGAAGAGGTGAGATATATATATATCTATATGGAATATTACTCAGCCATAAAAAGAATGAAATCTTGCCATTTGCAACAACATGGATGGGGCTAGAGAGTGTAATTCTAAGCAGAATCGGTCAGTCAGAGAAAGATAAATACCATATGATGCCACTCATATGTGGAATTTAAGAAAACAAATGAGCAAAGGGGAAAAGAGAGAGAGAGAAAGCAAGAAACCGACTGTTAACTATAGAGAACAAACTGATGGTTACCAGAGGGGAGGTGGGTAGGGGATGGGTGGACTAGGTGATGGTGAGTAAAGGGCACACTTATGATGCGCACTGAGTCATGTATAGAATTGTTGAATCACTACATTGTACACCTGAAACTCATATAACACTGTCTGTTAACTACAATGGAATTAAAATAAAAAACTTAATAAAAAATGACTCTGCTGTTGAAGCGTGAGTGAGCAGGCATTCATACCTTGCCGGTCAGAATGCAAACTGGGGCAACTCTTAGGGCAGGGAACTGCACAGGACCTAACAAAACTACATATGTGGTGGCTTTTTGCCCTAACCATGCCACTCTACTGTGAAGGTTCACCTCCACCAGTACAAAAATAGGTAGGCACAAGGGGCTTCATCACAGCGTTGGTTGTAACTGAAAAATGTTGTAGTGGTTGAATAAACCATAGTCCATCCATATAGTGGAATACTATGCAGCTTTGTAATTTTTTTTAAAGGGGAAGATGTCTGTGGACTGATGTGGCGGGATTGCCAGGATACAGCGTTAGGTGAAAAAACGCAAAGTGAAAAATAGCATGTGTAGCAGGCTTCATTTTGTTTAAAAAAAAAAGAGGAAATAACATGTGCATGCATCTGCTCATTTGTGCAAAAATAAAACACACAGGAAACACACACTAGGTACCAATGAGATCTGTTTCCTATGGGGCATAGGTGGGAACCTGGTGTGAAAGATAGACAGCAATGAAGTGGGCGAGACACTTCTCTGAGAATTCCTCTTTGAACATTTCTAACTCTTTGAACCATGTTAATGTTTCACATACTCAAAAAAAGAAAATCAATAAAACCGAAAAGGATTGGGGAAAACCCTAAAAGGGAACGACGATAAAAAAAAAAAACAACAAAACCAAAACAAAGACAAATGAACTACGCTTTATTTTTAAGTGCTGAACACAACAGCACTGAAGAGTGGAAAAAGAGAACTCATTCAAATAACTCTTTTCTTTCCCTCTTGAGACTTTATTGATTGTTTGGGGATCGCTACATGGATATGATGGACAATTAGTTCAAATTTTAATGTATGTGCCCCAAATCTAAAAAGCCATGTAGCTATCAGTCTTTTCTAAACAATTTCTCAGTGACTTTGCAGCTTAGAATTTGGAAGGGACCTTCCCTAAGAGGATATAATTTGATAAGCTGCTACGTTGTAAGTTGCACTAATTTGCAATTTACTATCATGCATGCTGCCTGCATGAATTTTCAATCTTTTATAGCATAAAACAAAGTTATTAGGAAAACAAGACTACCACAACCAAATACATCACAAAGTGCACAGAATTCTGACAGGCAAAGCCAAGGTGGGAGTGTTTTTTGTTTTTGTTTTTTAATTTTATTTATTTGTCAGAGAGAGAGAGAGAGCACAAGCAGGGGAAGCTGCAGGCAGAGGGAGAAGCAGGCTCCCCCCCAGGCAAGGAACCCAATGCAGGGCTTGATCCCAGGACCCTGGGATCATGACCCTAGCAGGAGACGCTTAACCAACTGAGCCACCCAGGTGTTGTCCCAGGAGTGGTTTTCTTTAAGAAACAATTCTACTAAAAACCACCATGGAATAGAAATCATTTGAAGTGCTACTTAGTAAATGCACGACCATGACTCCAAATTACCATTTCGCATGCTTTGTATTATAGGATATCAGAACAAAACAAGAAACCCAAACAGCAAATGATTTCCCCTCTGGAATGAAAGCATTTACACTTAACACATGAGGTAAAGTACATTCCTGTCTTAAAAATATTTCTGCAGCTACTAACTAGACCACGTGCTTTTATGAAGTCGCTGATGAAGATGCTCCTGTGACCCGTGCAGAGATTCAGGGACCACTAAGACACGGTACATGTCTTAATCAAACTTCGCTGCTTCTTTCTTGCATCGTTAGAGGCTGGATTCCATGTATTTTCAGTTCTCCATTTTCTGCAGGTCAATGTTTCCTTTCGTCGTTAGCCACATTGGCCTGTTTGCCCTTTGCTCCCCTTTTCCCTTTTGTTTGCACTTGTTTTGCCCAAGGATTTAGCCTTCCCTGCTCTCTTTTTGGGCTTTGTTTCTACCTTTGCAGGAGCAGGTTTCACAGACAACCTCGCAGATCCCTTGGGCTCTCCCTTCACCGCCCCTTTGACTGCGTTGACCTTCTTCGGGGGCATCTTGGCAGCGGGGAGCGTGAGAGCCAGGCGCCTGCAGGCTGCTTGGTACAGAGAAGCTTCGAGAAGCTGGGCTGCAGGGCTGCTGCCCCTCCTCCTGTCCTCTGATGACTTTCCAACACGTATTTGGACGGTATGACCTGGGGCTAAAGACAAGAAGAACTCTTAAAACTATTGAACTCCGATTTGTAAGCTGCTTTTTCTCAGAGGCAGGGGTTAGGAGTACTGAATTACTTTCTGTGTATTCTAGGATTCACCAAATATGTTGAGATATTGTGGATCAAGCCAGCCAGGTTTCTCATCGCCAGAGAAGGGAGTAGCAAATTTGGAAAATGGGAAAAATAGAATGAACCCGGTAGCATTGGATTGGATTTGAAGGTATCAGTGCTACCTGATGGATGTGTATAGAGACAGAGATATGTGAATAGAGACGAATATGGATGAACATGTGGGTCTGCTTTCTCCCTTTGTTGGCAGAGGGAGCTTAGAAGCAATGACACCCAAGGTACAATGGGCACACCTAGTGTCAGATCTTGGTTTCTAAATACTCCGAGGAACCCGAGCTCCTTGAATAAATGGCTGCTTTTAAGGCTGGGGCAGGAAAAGAACACGATGGATCTGTAATATCTTGGTGTGTCAGAAAGTAACTATTCAAAGCACAAAAGAGGAGCCGTTGTAAGGGGCTTCCACTGAGCAAATGAAGCCTAGCTTGAGCATCTAAATAAATGACAGTAAAAGATTTTATCCCATTAAATTAAATAAGAACCCATGAGTCCATACTGATATAATAAAGAAAGAAAGAAGAAATAAACGGAGAAGGGGAAGGTCCCTCTTGGATACAATACACATGTATATTACATGTATACATGTAATATGATGTCTATATATTTTATACATATATGTCACATATACATATGTAGGAAGGTCCCTACCTTGCAGAGATATTGTACTAATAAAGGTACAAGCAATGACAGAGTTAGAAAAAATTATCAGCTGACAACCCTAAGAGTAATAATACTTGCAGGCAAGAATCAACTAAATCTGGCGTGTAAAATTTTGAGGATATTTACATAATTGCAAAGTATTTCCCCACATGCAGCTGATTAATGACAAAAATAGGTTTTTGTGCGAAAACCGTGGTGGTATCACCTTAACCAATGACCAAAGTTAACATCACCAGTAATGAGCCTGATTTGTCTCCTGATCTAATGCACAGAGAAGAACCCGGCTGCACCTCAGGGTTACCCCTGCCCAAAAATGCATGACCTAAATATAATCAGGAGTCCACGTCAGACAAACACAAACACATCTCTTTTCACTTATCTCTCTATATCTATATAGAAATCCATTACGTTGCACTGATACCTCCAAATCCCGAAAGTACTGTTGAAATAAAAACATTAAAAAAAATGTCAATGTCATGAGGTGCCTGGGTGGCTCAGTCAGTTAAGCATCTGCCTTTGGCTCAGGTCCTGATCTCAGGGTCCCGGGATAGAGTCCCGCACTGGATTCCCTGCTCAGTGGGGAGTCTGCTTCTCCCTCCCCCTCTGCCTCTCCTCAGCTCGTGTTCTCGCCATCTCTCAAATAAATAAATACAATCTTTAAAAAATAAAAAAATTTAAAAATGTCAATGTCTTGAAACATAAAGGAAGATTGTGTTTCAGGTTAAATGGACATGACAATTGAATGCACCCCATGTTTCTGTATTTTATTGCTATAGAGGACATTATTAGAACAACTGGCAAAATCCGAATGAGATCCGTAGATGGATAAATAATACCGTGTCAATGTTAATTTACTGATTTTGATCACAGTGCTATTATGTCAGAGAATGCCTTTGCTTTTAGGAAATACACACTGAAGTATTTAGGGATAATCAAGGGCCATGATGTCTACAACTTACTCTCAAATGATTCCCCCAAATAGCATAATAATATGTGCATGAAAATATGTATGTGTATATGTATATGTAATATGTATATGTAATATGTAATAAGTATGTGTATATATGTATACATGTAGTATGATGTCTATATATTTATACATATATGTTACATATACATATGTAAGAAGGTCCCTACCTTGCAGAGATATTTTAAGGATTAAAGAGAACTGTGCTCCTCCCCCTGCTTGTGCTTGCTCCCTTTCTCTCTCACGCGCGCGCTTTCTCGCAAATAATAGAAATAAATTCTTTAAAGAGAACTGCGCTTGGTACATTAGAGATGCTGGATACATGTTAGTGATTGGTGTCATTATTGCAATTAGAGCTCAGTTTCTTCACCTCTGAAATAGGATTACTTATGCATCCCCTAGAGTGTATTAACCAAGATAATGTTTGCAATAGTGATATGTGAACCTTTAATGTTCTCTGAAGAAGTAAAGATGTAATTACTAAAATTATTTTAAAATTTTCTGAATACGTCGGTAGTGTTTATCGCGTAGCACTGTTGACCCACTTCATCTTCATAGCAACCGTATTGAGGTAAATACTATTATTAGCTCAGGTTCTAGGTGAGGAAGCTGTGGCCAGAGACAGGCACTTAACTTGCCCACGGTCATACAGCTAGTAAGCTGTAGATCCAGGCTTTGAGACAAGGCGGTGTGACTCTGGAGTTGGTATTTGTAACTACTATGCTATGTGGATTGTCACTTCTTTTGCTATTTTACGTTAATGTCGTATATCCTGACCCCTTGTTCCCCAGGTTTTAAGAAGAGGCAATAGACTGGTAATATTCCAAGGTTTGGTGACCATCCCATGGTGGCCTTCTGTATACTACTTAACACAGTGTCATGTGGGGTCGTCTATAATTTTTATACCCTCTCTTTCTTTTCATATTGAAGGAGCCTTTTCTCTTTTGTGTATCATGCTTCTACTCTCCCTTATGTAAAACTATGAGGAACCTTTCTTATTTCACTTGTGGTGGGTTTTTTTTTTTTTTTTTTTCTGAATCTTCCCCAGATCCACACATAGTGGTCCATGTGTGACAGAATAATGATTTTATACAAGAAATGGAGCATAATGTTTTCCATTTTGTTTCCAGTCCCATTTCTGAAAATGACCAGCCTTTGGTCAGTAATTTGAAAGGCTGAGCTATTAGGCCTAATAGTTTTGTCACACCAAACTTGTACTCTCAATTCCTGTCTCTGCGCAAACTATTAAAATAGGACTCTGAAAGTGATTTAGGGGAGAGTCTAGAAATATTTGTTTCTCTTTGGTTTTACTTTTTGCTTTCTTTGGTTGGAGCTGGATGATTATTCTAACTATTCTCTGTTTTATATGTTTTTTAAAAGATTTATTTATTCATTTGAGAGAGTGGGGGGAGGGGCAGAGGGAGAGAATCCCCAAGCAAACCCTCACGGAGTGCAAAGACCAATATGGGGCTCAATCCCACGACCCATGAGATCACGACCTGAGCTGGGACCAAGAGTTGGTCTCCCAACCGACTGAGCGAGCCAGGCATCTCTCTCTGTTTTATATGTTTAAACATGATTTAATACATTCTGGAAAGGTGACAGTAGATACATAATAGCTACTGGAGTTTTAAAGGGACTCTGTAAGAGTGACATTTCTGACTTACCTAAGATTCTAAAATGTGAATTAAAGTTTGGCAAATTCGCTTCCAAATGCAAGCTTTAGAAGTCCACAGCTTAGCTCTGCTCCCAGGGGATTGCTCCTTCAGTTCACAAATTGGCAAATATACGAGGCAATCATGGCTGCAAGTAACAAACAAATCCTCTCTTGTTCTTTTAAGCCTGTTGTGAAGCAGTTGTGTTTGAACTCTTTCTCTTTTAGGAAATTGGGAAGTGTGACTATTTGTGTATTTTCATCCTCTCTCTTAAAGAAATAACCAGCATAAAATGAGAGCAGTGGGGAAACAATTAAAAACAACAACAACAACAACCGTAGTGGTTCGATGTACTGAATGAGGCTCCACACTTCTCTGAAGATCTGTTTGATTTTCTTCATTTTGAATTTCTCTGTTCAGACTGCATGCTGTGGTCCAAATGTTTGTGTTCTCCCCAAATTCACGTGTTCAAATCCTAACCCCCGATGTGATGATGTTAGGAGGTGGGAAGGGATTAGGTCAGGATAGTGGAGCCCTCATGAATGGGATGAGTGCCCTTGTAAACGAGAGCCCAGAGAGCTCTCCCACCCCCTCCACCATGTGAGGACACAGTAAAAGGATGGTGGTCTACGACCCAGGGTGTAGGCCGTCACCAGACACCAAATCTACTGGCACCTGGATTTGGACTTCCCAGCCTCCAGAACTGTGAGAAACACATTTCTGTTGTTTATAAGCCACCCAGTCTATGGCATTTGGTTATAGTAACCAGAACAGACTAAGACATTGCACCATCTTTACTGATCCCTATTCAAGTTCACTGACTCTTTCTTCTGGAATCTCAGACCTGCTATTGTATCCCTCTAGTGAATTTTCCATTTCTATCATTATAGTTTGCAACTCCAGAATTTCCGTTTGATTCTTTCAAATAATTTCTGTCTCTTTATATTCATTACTTGATGAGTCATTGTCATCATAACTTCCTTTAATTCTTTAAGCACGGTTTCCTTTCTTTGAACATATTTATAATAGCTGCTCTCATGTCTCTTTCTGCTGAGGCCAACACCTGGGCCCCTTCAAAGGTGATTTATATGGCCTGTTTTTTCTCCTGTGTATCAGTCACAATTTTCTGTTTCCTTGCATGGCTTGCGATTTTTTTGGTTGGTAACTGAACATTTAGGATAATATTGTAGCAACTCTGGACCCAGGAGGTTGTTTTGTTGTTGTTACTGCTTGATCATTTGTGTATTTGTTTAGTAACTTGGCGAGATCTGCAAAGTCTATTTCCCCTACAGTGTGCAGCCTCTGATGTCCCTGCTCAGATTTTTCCCCTTCGTTTTTTGTTTTTTTTTTTTTCCTTTTAGCCTGGCTACCTGGTACTCACCCTTGGTGGAGCTTAAACCACTTATAGATCAAAGGTTGTGCTTAAGCACACTTAGCCAGTTACACCTTTTTTTTCAACCATTGGATGTGTGTGTGTGTGTGTGTGTGTGTGTGTGTGAGATTGGTTGCTACTCTCACAGTTCAGAGAGTTTACATTTTTTGGTCCACGGTCTACCAGGGACTAGTCGCTTAGAGTTTCCCTCTGATGGCTTCTGAGAAAGCACAGCCTTGGGCATGCAAATCGTCTTACAGACTGTCAGGGATGACTGTGATATTATTTTTAGGACTGGCTTCCTAGGAGTCACGCCTGGGTCAGAGTAGTTTGCTGTTCAGTGTCTGGTCAGAGGTGTGGTTAAGGCCCTTGCACCAGTGAATTTTCTGCCCTGTGTTGGGACATCTGTGTGTGGCTGGGGGATGCTTTCAAGTCTGCCTTACGTTCTGCTCGGATTGGTCTGAGTGGGGGCAGCCCAACACCCACTTGCAGCCTTCCCAACGCACCAGATTTAACTATGAGGCTGGGAGGGCTTTTTTTAAACTGTTTCTCCAATTTTCTCTCGTAAACTTCTGGCTGCTCTGCTTTTTGCTTATATCATGGAGTCAGCCAGTCTCCTCTTATTCACCGCCAAGATTTCCATGGTTTTCAGTAGGGTTCTCCGTACTCCAGTCCAAGTAAAGGTAGTCCCCTGGAGCAGAGCTGTGGAGCTCTCTACCCTCCTGGCCTGCTTTCCCCCTGGGCAGAAACCCTATGGAGCTGGAGCCAGGGATCGACTTTTCCCGGAGGGACACCTCACCATATGAGATTGGGACTGCGCAGGGGCGGCAACCTCTGATGTTCTTCCTTTGCTGCTCCAGGCTTGGAACCTTTGTCCTGTAAGTGAGGTGGGGCAGGGATGATTCAGGCCAGTCTTCTTGGCTTGCTGTACCTGGGGTAGAGTTTCTACTCTACGAGTGTGGGCTTGGTGAGGGAAGAAGGACCCAGTCCTTTTGGCCACGCCAACCTGGAATAGGGCTTCTGTGTCAAGATGCTGGGGAGATGAGAACCACTACCATCTTGACCCTTTCAGGGTGAAACCATAGCCCCACATTGGAAACTGGGGAGAGAGGGAGCTCTTGCCTTTTGGGGTACACATGCCCAAGTTAGAGCTTCTGTAACAGAGCTGGGAAGGGTGGGCAAGTCTTTTGCTGTTCTAACAGAGATTTAGTAAATTTCCTTAAATGAATGTTCCTCCATTAGCTCCTTGTTCCATTGCTGCTCCTCTCCCTTTTTGAACAGGATGAAACTGGAACAGAAATGGAAACAGAACTTTTGAATGGCTTACACAGTGATGAGGCTGAGACCAGAACCCAAATCCAGTGTTTTTTCCTCTATTCCAGGTGTTTCAAGTAAAATGGCCAGTGGTTTACATTTCTGCTTGGGTCATAATTGAGTAGATGTGATCCAAGTAAAGGCTCAAAATCATAGCTAGATCGAATTACCCAAGTTCAAAATTGGTTCACTGAAGTAATGTGTTGTCAAATGACTTTACTGTTTCCCTGATGCTTTTTCTTTTGATTCTTTTGTGCCTCACTGATCCTCCTTCTCCCCACCTTATCTCCCACCCCACCCCTTGCATATACTATAGGCAGTCCTTGGGTAGTTGTGAAATTTCTAGAACAATTATGCTACTGAGAAGACACACACATACCTTTGAGTCTTTCCGGTGAGTATTGGCTTATCAATCACAAATTTTGAACTGGTGGGCTAGTGTAGTAAATAGAATCCAGGCTTTGACAGAAAACTCAGATTCAGAGCCCAGCTTGGCACATCCTGGTTGGGTGTTCTCGGGCATGTTGGCCAATCTTTCTGCAGCTCAGTTTCTGCCTCTGAAAACTGGGAATAATAATGCCCTACAGAATGTTGTGAGGAATCAACATAGTCAGGTGTGTGTAGAGCCTGGTATGGAACAGGGACTCTGTCTTATGGTGGCTTCTTTCCATCCTCACTGTCACTGCTGTTGTTAAAGAGAAGTTGGTGTTGGGGGTTTCACTCCCTACTCCTTTTCTGCAGATTGTTGCTTAGCTTCCTGTTCTCCATGGTATTTCTTTTGGGTGTTGGGTTGTTCAATTGACGCACGTCCTTAGTACCTTACATAATGTTGTGCTTTACCTAATATTAGATTCAGTACTTCGCATATTATTAGAAGGGCAGAACTGCCATGGAGATAGAAAGAGTCCGGATTTCTGGTCATTTTGTCCTAGTTTCTGATTTTGGGGTTCCCACTTCCATCCAGCTTCTTGCCTGCTGGCGTGGCTGTCCCATTAACCTTGGTTATCAGAGCATCTAGAAATAGAGAAGTCATGCATTAAATTAGTAGTTTGGAGTTCAAAGGCTAAGTGTTTTATGTAAGTATTTTAAAAGATTCATATCCTTCCAAACGTAAGCAATTCAGTAAATCTGTCCAGTCTAAGTATGTTATGATTGGGCTGGATTAACCTCTTTCCCTTCCTCTTCCATGCAGAACTCTGGGTTGCAGCCAAGGGGACCTGGTTAATGTCCATCAGGGATCAACAAAGTAGTTGGTTCTAGACTGACATTTCGTTTCCTTTGGAGTTTGTTCGTGAAATTGGTATGAGCCTGAGAGTGGATCAAAGGGGTGTGTGTGTGTGTGTGTGTTTGCTTCAGGAGGAGGGATCTGAATGAAGCTTTGGAGGTTCATAGAGAAGTCATGACAAGTCACCATGAATCACAATAATAATTAGAAACTACATTGTGTTTGTAATGCCCGAGCCCTATTCTAAGTGCTTCGTAAGTATTAATTCATTTAAGGCTCACACCAACCCTGTGAGGTAGTTATGAAGATTATTCCCCATTCAGAGATGAGGATACTGAAGCCCAGAAAAGTGACGTGCCCACAGTCAAACAGAATTGACTTCGAAACTAAGATGGCCAGCCATGAAATCAATACTATCAATTACTTCACTGCCTCTTGTGTAATGACCTGGGCTAAGAAGCAGTCAGATGGCTTTTCAATCTTCTTAAAGCTACATTCTTACATTCTTCTTTTTTAAAAAATGTTTTATTGTGGTAGAATCCATATACTGTAAAATTTACCATCCTAACATTTTGAGGTTCAGTAGTATAAAGTACTGCTCTCCTTTTTAAATTTATTTTTGTTTCCCCCTCGCTTTATTTAGTTATAATTGACAAATAAAACTGGTATATACTGAAGGTGTACATTCTTCACGCAAGTAGCGTAGGTAGAAGCTCCCCGGTGAGCAAACAGCAAGGTGTCCTCGTCCTGAGCCTGGCCACTGGCAGTCGGAGCCTGGCTCGGATTCTGCCGGCAGCCCGAGTGGGAGAACACACACGTGCTGGACTCCCACACTGCCACGCCTCACCCCGATCAGAGCAGAGGCCACCGTGAGGGAGGCTGCTGGTGTGGTTGACTGTGGAGAGTTCTCTGGGGAGCTTTTGAGTGAATTTTTCAGGGCAAGGAGCAGAGTTCAGGCTGATAATTTAAAAGTTTCCCAGAGCAGTGCTGAAGTGACATGGCTGGGAAGGGGAGAGGGGGGCAGAGAGAGCGGGGCAGGCCAGGGCCCACCCCCAGGATCACGACGAGGCCAGGTCGGTGGGAGAGCAGCTGTCTCTCTTACAAGAACCTGGGAAGATGTTATAGGGAAAGCAGCGGGATGCTGGAGCAACACTTTCATCCAAACTGGACCTTAGGTAGGTCCACGTGCCAAGAGCTAGCCCGACTCTGGGCCGCCAATTCGACAGTCCCATGTGCTCTCCAACACGCAAGATATGGCTGTTTACCTATTTAAATGGTGTCTCTAAGCATAAGATGCATTCTACATGGGTTGAATCTTTTGTTCCTGAGGCGAGTTGCTTGTCTGTGGTACAGCCACTTTGGAAAACGGTGTGGAGGTTCCTCAAAAAGTTAAAAATGAGCTACCCTATGACCCAGCAATTGCACTCCTGGGTATTGACCTCAAAGACACAGATGTAGTGAAAAGAAGGGCCATATGCACCCCAATGTTCATAGCAGCAATATCCGCAATAGCCAAACTGTGCAAAGAGCCGAGATGCCCTTCAACAGATGAATGGATAAAGATGTGGTCCATATATACAATGGAATATTACTCAGCCATCAGAAAGGATAAATACCCACCATTTGGATCGACATGGATGGGACTGGAGGGGATTATGCTAAGTGAAATAAGTCAAGCAGAGAAAGACAATTATCATACTTTTTCACTTATTTGTGGAACATAAAGAATAGCATGGAGGACATTGGGAAAAGGAAGGGAAAAATGAAGGGCGGGAAATTGGAGGGGGACACGACCCATGAGAGACTATGGACTCCGAGAAACAAATTGAGGGTTTTAGAGGGGAGGGGGGTGGGGGGATGGGTTAGCCCGGTGATGGGTATTAAAGAGGGCACGTACTGCATGGAGCACTGGGTGTTGTACGAAAACAGTGAATCATGGAACACTACATCAAAAACTAATGATGTACTGTATGGTGACTAACATAACATAAGAAAATTAAAATAAAATAAAATAAAAAAGTGTTTCTTTGCTGTGATGTAGGCTCCCAAAGAAAACAGCTAAAGAAACCAGTGACTGCAGACCTCAGAGTCAACACAAGTACATGATGATAATTTCTTGACCATCAGTGAAAGATTTTTGTCGGCCATTTGCCCTACTGGGGGCGGGCTGGAGAGGAAGACCCCTCTGAAGATCCATCCTAAATTCAACAATCAGTAATTGTACCAAAACAAATGCAAGGAGAGATATTTTCTACCCCTAACTTGGGCCTCATGAGAGACTTTCGCTCCCTTGTCTCCCCCTTAGGGAGTGTCTTTCCTGAAAGGATATTGTATCCTATGCCTTTAAGAGGAAAGGAGGGAAAAAAAGGTGTAATAAGCTAGAGTTACACGCATCTAGGTTGCCATTCTCAATGGTCAATTCAAGCAGGGGGCTTATCTAGCTCTTTGTCTAATCGAATGAAGGCATTTGATACCTTGTCTATATTCAAATTGATTTCCTCTTACAAAATAACCAGTGCAAATGACTGCTCAACACAGATTGATTGATACCATACCCCAGAGGCCGCTGACTAAAGATCCCAGTCATTGAGAAGCTTAAAACCCATTTTGGCCCTTTGGCCCTCAGTACAGTCCCGGCTGGGGGACACGGGAACACAGGACGGGAGCACGGGAGCCTGCTCAACTCTCCCTCTTCCGAAGGAAAACGTAGAGCGTGTTTGTGCTCCCTGACGTGTTGCTGGGACCCCACCTGACCCTGTGCTGATCGGGCTTTCTTTTCTCCTGCTGCCATTGCCTATGTGCTCCCCTCTTCTCCTTTCTTGACCTTTGCCTCATTGTCTCCTTTTCTCCTCTCAGCTTCTTCTTTTCCCTTCAAGTTTTCTCTCATTGTCATGACAGAGTTTCATTTGCATTTTCCTCATGGGTAACAATGTTGAACATGATTTCATGGCTTATTTGCCATTCGTGTATCTTCTCTCCCTATCTTTTAATTCGGTTGTCTTTTTCTTTTGGTGGGGATTGAGAATTCTCTCTCTCTCTCTCTCTCTCTCTCCCTCCCTCCATATCTATCCATAGTTAGATAGATAGATAGATAGTTAGATAGATATCTAGATCTGTAAATAGGTATCTAGATAGATATAGGTATCTAGAGATACATATACTGGATATAAGTTCCTTGGCAAATACTTGATTTAAAAATATCATTTTCTCCCATTTTTGTATTTTCATTTTCTTAACATTCTTCTTTCAAGGAACAGAAGTTTTAAATTTTGATGAAGCAAGATTTATCCCTTTGTTATTTTATGGCTTGCGCTTTTCCGTGTCATATCCAAAGCTCTTTGCCTCACTAAGATCTCACTGGTTTTCTCCTATATTTCCTGTTAGAAGTTCTTATAGTTTTACATTTCACATTCTTGCTAATGATTTTGAGTCAATTTTTATGTATGGCACAAGGAATGGACAAAAGTTGACTTTTTTTTTTTTTTTTGCGTGTGGCTATCTAATTTTTCCAGAACTATTTGTTGAACAGTCTATCTTTTCTCCACTGAACTGCCTTTGCACCTGTGTCAAAATCAGTCCCGTCTATGCGGGTAGGTTTATTTCTAGATTCTCTATTCTGTTTCATCGGTCTATTTGTCTGTCTTTATGCCAATACCACACTGTTTTCATTGCTATAGCTTTATATTAAGACTTTAAAAACAGGTAGTGTTAGCCCTCCAACTTTGTTCTTCTTTTTCAAAGTCATTTTGGCTATTCTAGGTCATGTGAATTGTAAAGCAGCTTCTCACACTCTGCAAAAAGCCTGCTGGCAGTTTGAGTGGGATCACCTGAAATCCATACATCGGTTTGAAGAAATTTGACATCTTAATAAACTCAAATCTTCTAACTCATGAGCATATCTCACCATGTATTTAGGTCTTCTAAATGTTTTATAGTTTCAGCGTTAGATTTATTCCCAAGTATTTCATATTTTTGATGCTGTTGTGATATTTGAAATTTTTTATTTCATATTATCTGTTGCTAATTTATAGAAAGATAATCGTTTTGTATATTGATGTTATGCTATGCAGTCTTACTAACCTCACTTCCAGTTCCAGTAGCTTGTGTGGATGCCACATAAATGATTATGCCACCTGCAAGTGAAGACCGTTTTGCTTTCTCCTTTTCTAATCTGTGTACATTTTGTGTCTTTCTTGCTTAGTGTACTGAACAGAACTTCTAGTACAAATTGAATAGAAACATGAGGTATACATCCTGCCTTTGAAGTAGTCTGTTACCATCAGTTATAATGTTAGCTATAGGTTTTTGGTATATGCTCTTTTTTTTTTCTCTTCAGTTTACAATAATAGTTTCATTTTGGTCTTTTTGATTTTCTGTTTACAGCAAAACAGAATTGCATGATTATCTTGTTCAACAATCAAAATTTACGGAAGTAAAACAGGTAATTTACTGGCAGATAAACCCATATTTCTGAAAATGTTGATAATTCTTTCTAGCTCTAAGATTCTATGAATTATCAAAGAATCAAAAAATAATGAAATATGTTTCAGATGTGAATTAAATATAGAAAAATTCAGCATAAGGTATATTCAGTGGGAAATGGTATATGCTCTTTATCAAGTTGAGGAACTTCCCTTTTATTCCTCAGTTTGTTCAATATTTCTATCAAGAATGGATGTTGGCTTTTGGCAAATTGTTTTACTGCATATGTTAACATGAGCATGTGGTACTCATTTTTGGTTTAAGAGAGTGAATTACATTGATCATTTTTCAAAGATAAAACCAAGCTTGCTTTTCTCAGACAAATCCCACTTGGTCATGATATGCTATCCTTTTTATATAGCGTTGGATTCAACCAGCTGAAGATTTGGAAATGATGTTTCTATTTATGCTTATGAGAGACATCTGTCTTTACTGTTCTTCTCTTATAATGCCTTTGTCTTTCAATATCAGGGTAATGCTGGTCGTGTAGAATCAATTGAGAAGGATTTTCTCTCTTCCGTTCCCTGGAGGAGGCTAGGTATCATTGTTATTATTTCGTCCTTAAATGTTTGGTAAAATTCAGTAGTGAAGCCATCTGGGCCTGGAGTTTTCTTCATGGGAAGGTTTTTAACTACAAGTTCTGTACCTTTTATAGATACAGGGCTATTGCAGTAATCTGTGTAGCCTTGAAGGAGCTTTGGTAGTTGGTGTCTTTCAAGGGATTTGTTTATTTCATCTCACCTGTCAAATGTATTGACATAAAGCTCTTCATGGCGTGTCCTTGTTATCTCTTTAATATCTGTAGAATCTAGAGTGATGTCATCTCTCTCACTTTCGATATTAATCATTTATATCTCCCCTTTTTTGCCTGATCGGTCTGGCTAGAGATTTGCCTGTTTTGTTTCTTTTCTCAAAGAACCAGCTTTTGGTTGCATTCATTATCTTCTTTATTGTTTTTCTGTTTTCTGTTTTAATTGATTGATACCCTGATCCTTATTACTCCCTTTGTTCCCTTAACTTTGTTTTCATTTGCTTTGTTTTTTTCTACTCTCTTAGAACTGGAGATCATTGATTTGAAGTCTGCTTTCTTTTCCAATGTAGGCATTTTGTGCAAGAATTTTCTCCTGAAATCCTTCTTTAGTGGCATCCCACACATTCTGACCTGTAGCGTGTTTATTTTCACCAATGAGATTGAATCTGTAGATGGCTTTGGGTACTACCACCACCTTAACAATACGAAGTCTTACAGCCCACGAGCACAGATGTCTTTCTGTCGATTGATTTACATTTTTAAAGAGATCAAGCATTTCCAAAGAGTATTTTATGTGGGGAAATGCTTTAAAATTTTAGCTCACTACTACAAAATGCACTGTATAAATGCATGTAAGAAAGTGTAGATACATGAATGCAAAACCGAAATGTCCTCTGGTGCCATAACATCTAGAAAGCCACTGTTAATCTTTTGGGATAGGTGTGGATCCAAAATATTTTCTATGCATTTACACCGCTAAGCGTATGTTCCATTTTAAGAACTGGAGTCACTTCTAAATGCTGTCTGTATAACCTGGTCCATTACTTAACAAAGATCCCGTTAGTGTATCTGCGTATCAGTAAATACACATTTATGCCATTATTGTCAATAGCTGCAGTGTATATTCCATGTCACTGTCTCACCACGCATCTTTGGTTCAGCCTTTATTTGTGGCATTTAACATTATTCCAATTGTTCATTTCCAAACAAATCTGCTGAAAACATTTTTAAAATAGATTTGACTTTACCTACTAATAATAGAGAACAGGACTCCAAATGCATTTGCATCTCAGAACCACAACCAGACACATGCACATGTTATCAAATGCACCACATAATTGTGTGCCTTTTTTCTGGCATTTAGCTCTACTCTGCCCAGGTTCAGAGAATCTCCCCGATTAGTATGATGTGAGCACAGCGCCAAGTCTATGAAAAAAGAGATTCTAACGCCCTCCACTCCAGTGTAAAATAAGTAAATACAAAGCATAGATAATCCTACTATCATTCATGCAATCCTGAAACATGCAGTATAGAGAAGTATTGTATAAGAATAAAAACATAGGTGGCTTTTACTATTTTATTTTTTAAAAACCCTCTCTTAGTTCTTCCATGGGTTTGATTCTATTTCAACCTATGTTCCATTATTAACATTTTGTATGACCCCATCTCATAATTTTTAAAAGGGGGATTTCCAGTCCAGGTTAATATCATGACATTAATGTTTTTCCAAAGCACAGAAAATACAGAGATTTACTGTGGGAATATAAGGGGAATATAAGGTTAGTTTACCACTTAAAAACCAATCATTATAATACACCATCTTAATAGAGTTAAAGAAACATTTATACAAACTTAGTAGATACAGCAACATTACTTAACAAAATTCAAACCCATTCATGAGTTAAAAAAAAAAAACCCCACAACTCTGAAAACTGGGAATAGAAGGGAACTTCTAGAACTTGTGGGACATTTATGCAAAACCTCAGCTAACATCCTACTCAGTAGGAAAAGACTAAATGCTTCCTCCTAAGATTAGGAGCAAGGCAAGGATGTCCACTCTCAACACCTCTGTTCAACATTGTACTTGAAGTTCTAGCAAGTATAACAAAGCAAGAAAAAAATGAAAAAGCATCCCAAGTGGGGCACCTGGGTGGCTCAGTCAGTGGAGTGGCCAACTCTTGATATAGGCTCAGGTCCTGATCTCTGAGCCTGGGGACTCCACACTCAGCAGGGAGTCTGTTTGAGGGTTCTCTCTCCCTCTGCCCCTCCCCCTGCTCTCTCTCTCTCTCTCACAAATAAATGAATCTTTAAAAAAAAAAAGGATCCCAACTGATAATAAATTAAACCATCTTTATTCATACAGAACATAATCATTTGCATAAAAAATCCCAACTAACCTACAGAAAAAATTGTAAGAGCAGTAAGTGAGTTAGCAAAGTCTCCATACAAGGTCAGTATACAAAAATCAATTGTAATTCTGTATACTGGCAATGAAGTACTGGAAATTTTAAAATAAAATTTGAAGTACCATTGGTCATACCTTCAACAGTGGCATAATTAGGAATAAATTGAACAAAATAAGTGCAAGACTGTATGCCAAAAACAGTAAAACATTGCTGAGAGAAATTTAAAAAGATCGAAATAAATGGACAGATGGGAAGACTCACTGTTGTCAAGAAGTCAGTTCTCCCCAGATTTATCTCTAGATTTCACACAATCCCAAAAAAAGTCCTAGAAGGTTCTTTTTGGTACAAATTTACAAACTGATAACTAAAATTTTTATAGTAATCAAAGGATCTAGAAGAGCCAAAACGATTTCAATAAAGAACAAAATGTGAAGATTCACACTACCTGATTTCAAGACTTACAGGAAATAAGTAAATAAGAGAATAGACATTCAGATCACTGGGATAGAATAGGGAGTCCAGAAAATGTCCAGACTTATACGATCAATTGATTTTTCACAAAGGTACCAATGTGATTCAGTGGGGACAAGATCGTCTTTTCAGCCATTGGGGCTGAAACAATTGGTCATCCAGATGCCAAAAAGAGAGAGAGAGAGAGCCTCAAACCTTATTTCACGCCATATATAAAAATTAATGCAAACTGTATCATGAACTAAATGTAGGAGCTAAGACTATAAAAACCCTATAAGAAAACATAGGAGAGATTTTTTGTGACTTTGAATTAGGTAAATAATTTCCTAGGCCACAAAAACCAAAACCATAAAAGGCTGTCCAAAGACACATTGAACTTCATCAAAATTAAAGACAGCTGTCCTGCAAAAGTCCCTGCTAAAGAAAAGGCAAGGATTAACCACAGACGGGGAGAAAATATTTGCAATACATATACGGTCAAGGACTTGCATCCAGAACACCTATAAAACTCTTATAATCAACAGTTGGAAGACAACCTTAAAATTTAAAAATAGGTAAAATTTTTGAATAGACACTTAACCAGAGAAGATATACAGGGATGATCAATAAGCACATAAAAAGATGTTCAACTGCATTAGTCAATAGGGAAGTGCAAACGAAAACCCCTACCGCAACGACAAAAACTTAAAACACGGCTGGTACAGACGCGCAACAGCTGCGACTTTCTCATACACTGTTGATGGGACTGCAGAACAGTAAGCCATTGGAAAAAAAAGCAGTTTGGCAGTTTCCATTAAGTTAAGCGTGTAGCTGGGGTGTCTGGGCGGCTCGGTCTGTGAAGCGTCTGACTCTTGATTTCAGCTCAGGTCCTGATCTCAGGGTCGTGAGATGGAGCCCTGCCTGCTTAAGATTCTCTCTCTCTCCCTCTCCCTCTGCCCCTCCCCCCACTTGCATGCACACACTCTCTCTCTCTCTCAAATAAATAGTTTTTAAAAAGCATATTGCTGTGACATACACATACACATGCATATATATATATATATATATATATATATATATATATATATATCCTATCAATCCAACTGCGAGGTAATTACTCAAGAGAAATGAAAACATATTTTAAAACAAAGACCCGTGTGCAAGTGCTCCCAGCAGCTTTATTCATAAAAACAACAAATTTGGAACAAATCAAATGTCCATCAATTGGGAATGGGTGAACGACGGAATACTACTCAGCAATAAAAAGGAATAAACTATTCTGCATGGAGCACTGGGTGTTGTGCACAAACAATGAATCATGGAACACTTCATCTAAAACTAATGATGTAATGTATGGGGATTAACATAAGAATAAAAAAAAAAGCCAAAAAAAAAAAAAAAAAGATCTCATTGTAAGTGGGTTACAGCCTTTCCATTTAAATATTCAAGACTTATTTAAATACCATTATACTCTTTTATATAAGTCGTGTGAGTTATCCCTCTGAAAGAATTTTTCTCTCATAAATTGTACATCATCTTATGTCAAAAATATTTTTTTGCAAAAAAAAAAAAGGAATGAACTACTAATAGGACAAAAGAAAAAAAGATCAAAAGCTTAGTGAGTAAAAGAACTCAGAAACAGAAGACTACATGTTATGGGATTCCTTTTATACAGTGTTCTAGAAAAGGCAAAGCTTTGGGACAGAAAACAGATCAGTGTTTGCCAGGGGCTTAGGTTGTGAGGAGGCGCTGGATTTCAAAGGAGCACAGATGAACTCTGGTGTGATGAAAATATTTTGTATCTTGGTTGTGGTGGTACTTCCATGATTGTGCATTTGTTTCTCAAAACTCACTGGTCTGGGTACTTTAAAAGAATGAATTTTACTTTGTGTAAATTATTCGTCAAACAAACGGATTAAAAAAAAAAAAACCTGTAAAGTACATAGGTTTGGTTTGGGATCCTGCTCTCCATTTCAGGCCTCTCCTGCCTATTGGTCCATTGTATCTGACTGTCGAAGGCTCACCGGGTGAAACTCCCATCATTGTGTTGACGGAGTCCAAGCCTATCCTGTGGAGCGCTCTGACCCTCTATCAGCCTCAGTATCAAAACTTACCTGCCTCATGTCTCCTTCCCACATTCCCTGGTTCTTAGCTAGCTGTTAAGGTGGAGATTTTTACCTCTGTTTATTTTTCAGAAAGGGATCCCCTAGTGAGCCCTTGGTGGTAGCTGCTTCTTCCACATTAAGGGAGGTCAGTGGACCCTCCTGAAGAACACACATTCAGAGAAGATACGAGCTCTGATATAGGCAAAGGAGTAAGTTGTGGGATGGTCTCAGGACTCCTTTGAATACGTCATTCCGAAGACGATACTCTAGGTGCATTTTCCGTAAAATATGAGTAAACGGTCTCTGACTTCAGATGTGGAAGGTACACGAGAGGAACATCCAAGATGGGCTATGTGTGGAATGTCATTTTCAACGTGACATATAAACAAGTTCTTGCTTTCAATGCATCGTTTCACCTAATGATGGATAACTGCAGCCCTGCTTCTCTCTTAAATTCCTAATGGAAACTTTGCGGTCCCACATTTCTTTACCCACCTTCCAAGGACCTGTAGTAGCTTGAGTAGGAGCTAAAACTTCTATTTTAGGGGGGAGAACGCTAGCCTCTATGCGAAAGTTTAAAAGACATCTCTAGCAAATAACAAAACTTCCATTACAAAAATGTCAAAGCTTCGGCCTTTAAGGCTACAATATAGTGTATTATTAATGACAGGCGTTATACTGGAAGTACAGCTCTGGGACTTCCTCATCTCGCATAACTGAAACTTTGCACCCTTTGACCAAGAGCAACCCATTTTCCCCTCCCCAGAGCCCTTGACAGCCATTTTGCTTTCTGCTTTGAAGAGTTCAACCATTTTAGGTGCCTAATAATACTGTATTCTATACTTCAAACTTTGCTAAGAGAATGACCCTTATGTTAAGTGGCCTCATCAGCCAAAGAAATAAATAAGTAGCGTGGGAGGAAACTTCTGGAGGGGATGGAGATGCTTATGGCATAGATCGCGGTGATGGTTCCATGGATGTATACTTATATCCAAACTCATCAAGTTGTACATACATGGTGTATGTACGGCTTGTTGGGTGTCAATTATATCTCAATAAAGTTTGTTTTTAAAAGCTCCAGCTAGAGCTTATTTACTCCAAACGACAGCAGACAATAAAAAGACTAGACCCCCTGGTTTCATTATCATTAGATTTGACCTGGGTGTTTTCAGGACTGCTCTGAGAGAAAGGAGACTATTCCTGAATAAATTACTGGATTTCTCTGGAATGCAAGGAAAAATTTTAAAGGGGAATATAACTATTTTCTCTGAAATTAAGATTTCCAATAAGAGTGATTCCGTGCTAAAAATATCAAAGATTATTATGTTCGTTAAAAAAATTTAAAAATAGGGGCGCCTGGGTGGCTCAGTCGTCAAGCGTCTGCCTTCGGCTCAGGTCGTGATCCTAGGACCCTGGGATCGAGCCCCACATCGGGCTCCCTGCTCCGCGGGGAAGCCTGCTTCTCCCTCTCCCACTCCCCCTGCTTGTGTTCCCTCTCTTGCTGTGTCTCTCTCTCTGTCAAATAAATAAATAAAATCTTTTTAAAAATTTAAAAAATGTAAAAATATGTACATATGTAATATGCATACTATCTATATAATACAATATATGTATATATATATATGTGTGTACATACATATATATTAGATTAGGATTAACATACTAAAAAGCAAAACAAAATCCAGGCTACTTAACATACCTTAACAATTCCAGCAGCATTAAACACCAAGACGTTCAGTGAACATAATACAGAGGATATTTATGTCCCATTTTATTTGATGTCACCTCATCCTGTTTACATTATTCTTTGATGTATTCATAGGATATATACTGCCTTCAAACAGTCTTGTCAATAACATTTTCTAAAGAGAAGCCAGCGTTCTAGGAAATCACTATTGTACCTCGAGTTGCAGGAATGTTTTAATATCTTATGACTGTTCGCCTCTGATCAGAAACTCCCATATCTTATGGAAGCAGACTCTGTGCAGATTCTTCTTTTATATTAAGATTTTATTTATTTATTTGAGAGAGAGAGAGAAAATGAGTGGTGGGGGGACGAGGGGCAGAGGGAGAAGGAGAAGCAGACTCCCCGCTGAGCAGGGAGCCTGACTCAGGGCTCCACCCTAGGACCCCAGCATCACCACCTGGTCCGAAGGCCGCTGAACAGGGAGCCCTACTTGGGCAGGATCCCAGGACCCTGGGATCATGACCTGAGCCGAAGGCAGATGCTTAACCAGCTGAGGCACCCAGGCGCCCCCTGTGCAGATTCTTCTTTTTTTTTTTTTAAAGATTTTATTTATTTCTTTGAGAGAGAGAATGAGAGAGAGCACATGAGAGGGGGGAGGGTCAGAGGGAGAAACAGACTCCCTGCTCAGCAGGGAGCCTGATGTGGGACTCGATCCCGGGACTCCAGGATCATGACCTGAGCCGAAGGCAGTCGCTTAACCAACTGAGCCACCCAGGCGCCCTGTGCAGATTCTTCTTATGCCATTGTTCAGCTTGCACAATCTTCCAGCCGTAAAAAGTAAATTCCTTTTTTAGGGTGAGTGAATAAACATGTATTTCTGCTTAATTTACTCAGCAGTTCTACAATTAGTCCAAACATATCCCAGTTGCAGTTTTACAACCATACCGATTTTTGTTCAGTTTATAAAATTAGTATAAATAATTATAAACATGCAATATAGCTTCAGAAAGGATAAATTTAGTATTTGTCAGTTGTTTACTATGCGAAAGGCACTGTGCTCTGTGCTGAGATGGGTGTTACAGATGTGCATATACCATCCTCCCTGGGATCAAAGAGTCGTAGGAGAGAGAACATGTATGCAAATACGTGTAATAAAAACCCTGAATTGTAGGTATAGCCCCAGTGAAGCACGACCGAGGTTCAGAGAAGGGACCAGGAAATGCCTACTGCAGGATGTGGCCTTTGTTTAGGGAATGGTAGCAGCACGTTGAGGCTGATGTGGAGGTCGTGTGAAGGTGAACGGATGGCAGGCAGGCTAGAAATTTAGGTTGGTATCCGAATATGAAAAATCTGGGATACCACAATAAGGAATTTGGCACTTCAAGAAATGAGATGCCTTGCAGGAGGGGAGATACTCAACCCCTTCTGCTGCCATTGGCCACGGTCTTCCTTGTTCACTGGAGACTTCGACTCACAGCCGCCTTCTCCATTCCAAGCCCTGTCACCGTCATCCTTGGTGATTTCAAGTGTCCACAATGGACGACCTTTCCAATACCCTGGTCTCTCTATTTCTTAATCTTTGTCCAATCCCCACTTCGGCTACCCACTTGCATGTCAACACTTTGGACTCTGCCATTACCCAAAATGCTTTCCTCTTTGAAATCTTACATTCAGATTTCCCATTCTAACCCTGGCCGCTCATTTTTCCAGTTCTTTCATTCTGTTGCTCTCATTACACCTGTCCTTTGGCAGCATCCAAACCTCTATCAGTCCTCTCTCATTACGTCCACGTCAATGTAGCTTTGATCCTATTATCCATAACTTTTATATTCTTTTAGCATCCTCAGTTACTTGTACCGTAATTTTTTATTCACACCTCTTGGCAAAAATTCGACTTTTAGGTCTATCTATCTGCTCTCTCTATATCTATACAAAGGTTGATGAAAAAAAAATCTCTCCAAAATACAGAATTACATGACACCTTCCTAATTTTCAGTCTCAAATGGGGCTCCCACACTATTCAGCAGACCTGTATTTCACTGATCCGCTGCTTTTCTCATTTCTGTTCCAACCTTGTGCTCTCATTTTCAGAATATGACTTCAACTTCTGCTTTACAATACAGAAAAACTAGAAGCCATCTCAAAGAAATTTTCTCAACTTTCTTGTATGCCAACTATAAACTCACCAGCCTCCATAGCTGGTACCTGAAGCCATAGGAAAGATTGACATAGTTCAATAGGTAGTGTGCATATAGAACATTGATTTTCAGTATTTAGAGTCTATCTGGATCACCTATTTTAATGCAGCGTCGTGGGTGCTGTGAGGTTCTGAGACAGTAAGGGGCAATGACATTTACATTTTTACCGAGCGCTTTAGGTGGCGATGACGCACGACCCACATGTGTTCCCAGAACCAGACTTTGAAAAATAATGATGTAGAGTGAGAATAGAAGAGGGCTAAGAGCAGAACCTTGGGGCATACCACCACTTAAAGAGGAATCCATATGGGTGATCAAGAAGGGGAGGAGAGGGAGGAGACCCAGGAAAACATTATACCACAATGAAAGGGGGGGGGGGAGAAGAGGGAATATCAAGTGGGCAGGTGAGATCAATAATACCAACTATCCCAGAGATATCAACAAATAAAACCAAATAGGTCTATTGGGTTTATACTTAAGAAAGTGGGGGAGATAGCTGGGGGAGATTTCACTATGAGGGAAATGGTAGACTGCCATGGCTCATGGATGGACTGGGAGATAAGGTTCAATAAACTTCAAGAAATGTAACGACAAAGGCGAAAACATTAGGGCAGAAGTTGGAAGAGATGATATTCTAGACTGAAGACTCTTGGAGGGTAGAGGTTGCATATTTGCTTTTATCCTTAGGACCCAGTCCAGTCCCACCAAATGTTTGTTGAATGAAATAATTCCTCCAATTGTATGTGCTTATGTGTTTCTCTCCACAGTAACAGTTTGATTTAAATAGTTCTCGAAGACTCCTAGTGGCAAAGTCTGAGGAGGCAATTGGTTGGTGCTCCCTAACTGCTTAAGCTTACTAGAGGTCGGGGAAGGAAGAAGAAGGAAGGTGTTTTGTTTTCAACAACTGAGAGACTAACTAGTCGAGCCCCGACTGCTTTTTTTTGTTCAATTAATAATTGAGTCAAAAACTATGTGAGAGTTGGAAGAAATGAGTCTAGAAATGTGGCTGGGGACAGATCGTATAGGGTTTTGAATTCCAGGTAAGAAATTTGTTTTGCCAGGCAATTAAAAGTTTTTGAGTAGCGAAATGACAACATTCGTAGGTATTTAAGTGGATGTTTCTGACTTAATTATTTTAAAGCCTACCTGACTGATAGGAAGTATACCTCTCTCTTTTGGCTCATGGTATCTCTAGCCATTTGCTGAGATGCAGTGGAATGGACTGGCTAGTAGTCTTGTAATAACTTTGTATAGTGACAGATGGTGACTAGACTTATGGAGGTGAGCATTTCATAATGTATACACATATTGAGCCCATATGTTATACATGTGAAACTGACATAATATTGTCAATTATAATTCAATTAAAAAAACCAGAAGCTTTCAAATCTGCCTCTACTGCTTACTCGTGGTGTGTCTTAGCTGTGTCTTGCTTTTCTCATCTGTAAAGGCAGGTTGTGAGGATTCAGGGAGCTAATTTTGGCCAAGTATTTGACGCAGGTTAAGCACAAAATACATGTTGGCCATTATTAGTGTTATTATGGAGAATTATGGGGAAGTCTTACTGGTGTTCTCTCTCTCCGACCAAAAACAAAGATTTTCTTTTCTTGGAGCTTTACACCTTTGGAGATGGCAATAGTCAGATCCTTTTCACTGTTACATTAAATGCTTTCTGGAAATAGCAACCCAGGCAGCGTTGGCCACTGTTACTGTCCCTATCTCTGCGGACACAGACATGCACAAACTGAGAAAGTTCTAATGCCATCTTGAGTAATTTTGTTGATTGTTGGATAAAAAAATACCCTCCTGCAGATGGTCTGTGCACTCTGCAGCTTGAGATTGCAAGGTAAGAATCCCTAGTGCCTTGCTTCCATATTAGTGACAGAAAAGGAGGCTGGATCTATCTTTGCATTCAGTAGGACTTTAAAGAATCTGCTAGTTATCCATTGCCTGTCACCAAATTTGATGTAATTTTTCAAAGGATTGAGCTATAAAATGCCTTTTGGGGGCACACAGCACTTAAAGTGAGCGTCTTGTTAATGATTTGTTTAGCTGATTGCCTTTAGCTAAGATGACATTACCCATCAGGCTTTGTTTCAAGCCCTTGGACATCAAATGGGAATTTTTCAGCAATTAGAATAGTAGCACCTCTTGCTTTTGAGATCCCTGAAGCAACAAATTGATGTTTAAACTATTTATAATTCAGTAGTGGCTGAGAGGACAATTTGCTGTGTATTTCTCGTAACACAACTACATCAAGTTTTTTCTTTAGAAATTCTTCTATGCCTGGTGTGGACTCTAAATCCTCAAATAGTACTTAGTGAAAGAATTGATAGAGGTCTTTTATTGTAAATCCATTTTCAGTACCAAAATATTAGAACCTGGATTTTATGATGTGACTCATAAAAGCAAACAAAACAAAACCTCCTAATAGTGAGGGAATGGGGAAATCTCAGACTAAGGTCTTTTCTCTGGGATGACTTTTCTAACACATGGACCATTAGTTTCAAGAACTGATACAAAAACCAGAACATAGGAATAAGAGCAACTTTCCATCACTTTTGTACTTATTAGGCTGTGTTTTTCTCCTTTTCCCCATTTTCAAAAATTCCTTGGGTATGAACTTAGCCAGGACAGCTCTATAATTTGTGCGGCCCAGTGCAAAATGAAAATGTGAGCTCACTTGTTCAAAAATTATTAAGAATTTCAAGATGGCGGGGCGCCTGGGTGGCTCAGTGAGTTAAGCATCTGCCTTCATCTCAGGTCATGATCTCAGGGTCCTGGGATGGATCCCCACATTGGGCTCTCTGCTCAGTAGGGAGTCTGCTTCTCCCTCTCACTCCCCCTCTGTGCTCTCAATCTCTCTCTCTCAAATAAATAAAATCTTTTTAATTTCAAGATGGCAACAGGCAAACATTAAACCAAGTGCATGGCTCTTCCAAGTGTGAAGCCCTGTGTGACTGCACAAATCACACACCCATAAAGCCAGTCCTATTCCCAGCTTCATAGAATCCCAGATGGGAAACTTTGCAGGTAAAATATCACCTTTGTCTTGAGTCAGTGGTCCAATGGTCTTCAAAATTTTACAATGTCTAGGACTTTTGTCACCTCTTTCATTTCCTGTCCTTTTCTTAACATCTTTCATGCTATATCTTGAAATAGAGCAATGTGCTTATTTTGGTATTGTAAGAATCCTCTATGCTTTACTTCCTTTCAGATTTTGTCTTTGATCCTTGCTAAAATATCCCTTGGGTGTGCATTGAACTTTGATGATAAAACGCCCACTCAGTGTTTACTCTCATTGGGACTGGTCTTCCTCTGAGTTGCAAGGTTTGTGTTGACCAATTTGATATTAGAGTGCATATATGTTTTTTCTGTTTGTTTTTATAATCAAGAAATATGCACAACTCTTCCTTTGTTTACGATTGTGGGGTTTTAAACTTGAATCTTAGAGCTACTTCTCTCACTTTTAACTTAGGAACTTCCTTTTTTTTTATTTTTTTTTTAAGATTTTACTTTTAAGTAATCTCTACACCCAACATGGGGCTCGAACTCACAACCCCAAGATCAAGAGTCACACTCCTGACTGAGCCATCCAGGCGCCCCAGTTAGGAACTTCCTTTTGATACTAATCCTATCTCCATACCTAGCTTGATTTGCTCTCATTGTTACAGCCCAAACCTTTGAGTTGATTTTCATCAATTATTCAATTGTTGGATTGAAGATCTGCTCAACTTTTCATATAACAGATTGGCTTAGCCAAATATCTTTTTAAGGTTTGTTCATTCTCTCATGAGGAGCTCTTGAAATTTGTAGGTTTGTCCACATTGGTATATTCATTTGGAGAAGACTCTGACTGCATTGCTTATCAAGAAAATAGGAGTGTTCTTCATTTCCCTACTAACGTGTTTTCCTCATTGACCTTTTTTTTTTTTTTACACATTTGTTTTAGAACTTTATTTACTACTTTTCTACTCCATTGTTATCTTCACACACACTACCTTATCATGTGTCCCAAGGTCCCTGAAACTTTTTTTTTTTATTAAGTCTCATTTATAGAAGTGCCTAGTACAAAGCTACACCTGTAGAGAGTCATCTGGGAAGATTTCTCTTAAGGTATCCTCAAATTATGCAGTGATGCTCTCAAGACAGTCCTTTTGTGGGGATACTACTTATGAGAAGATGGGGTTTCTTGTTCTTCTTTGATTTCATAGCAAAGAACCCAGACTCCACCTTTGCTTCAAGTCTGAGACCAGACTCTGTAGGTAGTTAAGAATTCGTCATGCCTCTGAAGTAAAATCTCACTCACTGGTATTTCTGAGATGACCTCCATCACTTTCACTTCCCAGCACCACATTTCTCCCTACCAAAGAAGAAACTCACTCATAGTAGAGGTAGTAGAGCTTGGGCTGCTGGTCACAAGGGTGGAATACAAAGCCCTGCAGAAGTGGTGAGGTCTACAAATAAATCAGCCAGGGATTGAAGCTCCCTGTAAATGTTATGTGGCCCTAATTAATTGCTTACCAAACTCTTACAGTACACTTGAGGTCATTTGCTTCCTTGCTGGCTGTCAGTTCAGCTCAGGTTCTGCAAGGTTCACCATACTTTTGGGAAGCAAGCGTGTCACAGCACATCATAGAGCGAGTCTGATATTCTTCTAAGGCTGAATATACATTTGGCAGAAGCCATGTATTTGTGTCATCTAATAGCAAAGAAGCAAGGACTCCAAGTTGCCCTTTGAAGATGATCCACCCCCCACACCTTCTTGCTTTCCCTGCCTGCTAAGCTCAGGGCTTGGGGTGAATGTTCGGGTGAAGACTGATTACACAGGAATTCCATCCATTGAATTGATAGCAAGAGCAGTCACCGAAGGTCAGGGAATTTCAAATAGGTATGAAAGATTCAGGGAACTGTTTACTACTCTGATTTTAAGGCAAAGCTACTGGAAAATGTCTAATTCTTATGACACTAAGTGAGATGCGGCATTTATGGTTCTACCTAATGCAATTTGTGGGATAAGCTGTCTGAGAGGGCTCCCAAGCTTGGCTCAACAGCTGTTGCTGATCATCCAGTGGAGCAGAGATGTCTCCATGGTGATCTTCCTGTTTCAGCCAGAACAGGGATTCCCATAGGGTTTAATGGCCTGGCATAGTTCTAGCATCCTGAATAAATAAAATACTGTATTACATAAGGGAAAATGTGAAACCTCCTTTCAGAGAGAGGTGACAGTAGTGATTTTTGTTATTTTATGTCAGTAGGAGGTAGATAGTGAGAAGAGATTCAAATTGGAGGTTATTAAAACACCTCTATTCTTTGAAGTGTCTCATTTTCTCCATTCTTCAATCATGTAAATGACCAATGAACATCCTTCCCGGGGGTATGCAATTGATTGCACATTACAGATGATGAGAAGGATGCTACGTTGAGGGAGACAAATAGTAAAATAAGCAAATTTTATGGAGAGGCATTTTCTCATTTAATGTCCTGTTAGTTTGGGAACATTTAGGGGAGGGGGAAAATGACAAACATGTGACAATTTAGAGAACATCTGTAGCTGGGTATTGGGTGAGTGTAGGCCAGGGATTTGATGATTTAAAACATAATGAGAAAGATATTAAATCTTTCTCTCCCTCCCTTTCTCATCTATTCTATGATCTATTTCCCAGATGAAGCAACCAAAGTGGTACTGGTTTTGAGAAAGAGAGAGAGAGACTCTAAATAAAACGCATGGTCATTGGAAGCCTCTGCAAAAGGAACATGTCCCGTGGGGGCAGAGGGGCAACCTACTGGCACATCTCAGTGACGGGTTGTCTAATTGCTACCTTGAAGAGCACGGAGGCTTAGCTCTAGAGAAGGGAACAAGAGACACTGCATTGGGGGTAGTAACAGGACAAGTCAAAGATGGCAGTGGAGATCAATGGGCAGCGGGCACGGAAGAGGGAGCCCAAACTGATGGAGTGCTGACAGGCTAGAAGCCCCAGAAATGCAGTAGAACTGCAGTGAAATAAAAGAGTCACATCCATGGCCGATAAAGAAGAGGACAGAGGCTCCTTGGAAGGGCATTAGACCCCAAGATAACAAAAGAGGTCTTGATGATGTCCATGAGCCATTCTAGTCAGGGCCTGTGGATCCAACAGAAACAGCACTTCCCCACCCTGGAGTTTTCGATTTAGCGGCCATGGATGGGAATCAGCAGTCCAGATTTTTTAAGGTCTTTAGGAGATTCTGACACTTGTCCAGGCTTGACAACCACTGTTTCTAGAAGAAAGTAATTACTAAAGTGACCTGAATTCTATCTAGGATATATTATCCTGCTGTTTTGAAAACAGAATTATATAATAGATAAAGAAGTTACAGATAATTCATATTTTATTATTTATTTATTTATTTTTAAAGATTTCATTTATTTATTTGAGAGAGAGAGAGAACGAGTGGTGGGGAGCGGCAGAAGGAGAGAGAGAGAGAGAGAGAAGCAGGCTTCCCATCGAGCAGGGAGCCCAATGTGGGGCTCAATCCCAGGACCCGGAGATCATGACCTGAGCCGAAGGCAGATGCTTAACCGACTGAACCACCCAGGAGCCCCGAGAATTCGTATTTTAAAATCTGTGATATTTTAAAATAAATAAATAAATAAATAAATAAATAAATAAATAAATAAATAAATAAAACCTGTGCTATTTGAACATAAAGTCCCCTCTCTTTTCAAGACAAAGCATAACTTTAAGACCTTATAGTTTAGGGCGCCTGGGTGGCTCAGATGGTTAAGCGTCTGCCTTCGGCTCAGGTCATGATCCCAGGGTCCTGGGATCGAGTTCCGCATTGGGCTCCCTGCTCCTTGGGAGCATGCTTCTCCCTCTACCTCTCTCTCTTTCTCTCTCTCTGACTCTTATGAATAAATAAAATAAAATCTTTAAAAAAAAAGACCTTATAGTTTAACAGGTACCCACTGGGTCTATTCCTGTTTGGTGATAGAACACTCAAATATTCAGGGTTGTTTTTGCTTGTTTGTTTGTTTCTGTTGGCTGCTAGTGGTGGGATTGTGTGTGCGCGTGTGCGTGTGCGTGTGTGTTTCTGTGTATGGGTTGTTTACTTAAGAAGGGAAAAAACCAGTTTTGAACAGTTAATCCTCTATCCCTTGAGTTCAGAAAGAATAGCAAACGTTGTATGTGTTTATATAAATGGATTAAGCTTCAGACCAAAAATACAAGTCAAAAACATTGACAGGCTGTATTCACAAGACCTACCTAAGAGGTGGAAGCAGCCCAAATGCTCACCTTTGTATGAATGGATGAACAAAATGTGGTATATACAATGGAAGATTATACAGCCTGGAAAAGGAAGGCAATCCCGTCACATGCTATGATATGGATGAACTTTGAAAACCTTATGCGAAATAAAATTAGCCAGTCACAAAAAGACAAAAACTGTGTGATTCTACTTATATAAAGTATCTAACATAGTCAAATTCATAGAAACCGAAAGTAGAATGGTGGCCACCAGGGGTTGTGGGGCGGAGGAAAAGGGGAGTTAGTGTTTAATGGGGGCAGAGTTTCAGATATGCAAGAGGAGGACGTTCTGGAGATTTTTTACTCAACCAGGTGAGTATACTTAACATTACGGAACTGTACCCTTAAAAATGGTGAAGTTCATGAATATTATGTTATGCCCCCTTTTTAAAACACAATTAAAACAAAAACAAAAACAAAAACAAAAACACTGGCAGTCTCTCACAACAAGCCAGCCCGGGCTTTCTTTCCAAGCCTGTGGTAATTTTGAACTCTGGCATACATTTGTTCTGAGCTTCCAATAAGTTGTTTTAAAATAGTCTTCAGACATCCTGTAAGTTATTACATGTACAAACTCCTCCATTCAGTTTTTTCCTTGACGTCCACAGTTTTTCCATGGCTCCCCTTTCCAAATATTGAATGCACAATGGATTTATTTCTTTGTTTTTTCTATTCTGAGTTTCATGGTGTCGTGATTGCTATGAAATAGGAAGTACCTGTGGGAAATGCAAATTTCCTGCTTTTCCCTACTTTAATCCCAGATCGGCCACTTCTAGCTCGTATGCAGCAAAATAATACTTCTGTATTCTTGGCACTTACATCTCCTAGGTAATCATGGAGCTCTCAGCCCCTCCCTGTTTCTCCCCTGCCGGTGCTTATTCAAACTCGTGTCCACTTCCATTTTCTTTGTAAGAAGTCTCTGTAATCCATCTCTTATTTAATCATGTCATCACGCTTTTCAGAACTCTCTCTCTGATGTGTTCTGTCGTTTTGAACCTGAAGATCCCTGAACAATTTATTTGCTATTTCAGGGGTGGGAGTGGCTCCTGTAAAATTATTCCGAAATGCATTTCTGAGTGAGAGAATATTCTTTCGCATAAGGAAATGTTGTGTGATCGTGTAGTCCAGAGGTCAGTGGCCTTTTAGAGTGTGAGCATAAGAAAAGTTGTCACTCTCCATAATAACACTTTGAACGTGCGCTATCTGTTAAATGAGAAAATGCACAATGACCAAAAAAAAAATCACCTACTATAAATTCAGTAACAACTGTTGAATCAGTCACAACATGTAGATATATTTGAAGAAGAAGAGTATACATATGCGAGAGACGTATTGTTTATTCAATCTCCAGACAACAATTACTGGGCATAGAACTCCAAGCAATTTCCCTACCACCCTCCCGCCCACCACCCTCCAAGAGCTCTGCGATCTGAACTTCCCAGAGCTGCGGCGTGGACTAATTCCAGGTACATTTCACTTGCGGAACTCCGGAGAGAGGCTTATGTAACTGAGCCTAAGCACCTCCAACCAAGGAGATCGCGCTGGCTTGCACTTCCCATTCCACAAGCTAATGGGGCAGCACTTCCTAACTCCTCTGTTTAAGGTTCCCTGCCAGCCTCACACATTTGTGTCAGCCAAAGGCAGTGACTTGTGGCAGTTCTTCATTTTTCCTGATCTGCGGCTTCGCCCCAGCTCATCTCTGCACTCAGGTCAGGGCACGGCCGAGGGGTCCCGCCCCCGTGTTGCAGAGGTGAACAGCAGGGAACCAGTTACAGGGGTGTGGATTTAGAGACACGCTGTCTCACGTCAAATGCTATTTATTATCACTTCACGTGTTAATCTTGGACAAGTTGGTTAAGCTCCCTGAATTTCTTTCTTTCTTTCTTTTTTTAATTTTATGTATCTGATAGAGAGCGCGCGCACAAGCAGGGGGAGCGGCAGAGGGACAGGGAGAAGCAGGCTCCTGGCTGAGCAGGGAGCCCGCCGTGGGGCTCGATCCCAGGACCCCGAGATCACCACCCAAGCCTAAGGCAGACGCTAAACCGACTGAGCCACCCAGGCGTCCCAAACTCCCGGAATTTCTATAAACTTTTTGGGTAAATGGAGGCAAAAGCAGGTGCCAGGCTACTGTGGGCTTAGCTAATTAAAATAATGGCTCTAGATCTATGTTTTCTAAAGGCTTCAAAGCTGAGGAATAGCTGCCCTCCTCTTTAAAATCATTAATAAAACTATTAAAGAAATTGTGCTCAGTGCCGACCCCTTGGTGGATAGCTTATACTCAGGTTAGAACCAAAGTGTGTAGCTATTAACTATGCTTATTAAAGTCTTTGAGGAACTTTAGAACTCACAGTCATTTTCTTTTTTTTTTTTTAAGATTTTTTTTTTTATTCATTTATTTGACAGAGAGAGACGCAGTGAGAGAGGGAACACAAGCAGGGGGAGTGGGAGAGGAGGGAGAAGCAGGCTTCCTGCGGAGCAGGGAGCCAGATGCGGGGCTCGATCCCAGGACCTGGAATCATGACCTGAGCTGAAGGCAGACGCTTAACGACTGAGCCACCCAGGCGCCCTCACAGTCATTTTCTTTATTCAAGTATTTTGATTTAAAAAGTACTGTATTATGATGTGTGTGTGTGTGTGTGTGTGTGAAGGAAAATGTAGCAAGTAGCACCAGATCATGAAAATAGCGCTGGACAATGCTTATTGCCACATTATTTACAAGAGCCAAATTATGGAAGCAGCCCAAGTGTCCAGTATCCATTGAATGGATAAAGAAGAGGTGGCATACACACACACGCACACGCACACACACACACGCACGCAAACACACACACATACACACACAATGATGGAATATTATTCCACCATTAAAAAGAATGAAATTTTGTCATTTGCAACTACATGGATGGAGCTAGACTCTAATAATGCTAAATAAGTAGAGAAAAACAAATGCCATATGATTTCACTCATATATGTAATTTAAGAAACAAAACACATGAGCAGAGGAAAAAAAAAGAGAGAGAGACAAATCAAGAAACAGACTCTTAACTGTAGAGAACAAACTGATGGTTACCAGAGCGGGAGGTCGGGGGATGGGGGAAATAGGTGAAGGGGATTAAGAGCACACTTACCGCAATGAACATTAAGTAAGGTATAGAATTGTTAAATGACTATGTTGTACATCTGAAACTAATATAACACTGTATGTTAACTATATTAATTAAATTAAAAGAATTAAAATAAAAAATAAAAATTAAAAATAAAATAAAATAAAATAAAAAATAAATAATTAAATAAATAATTAAATTAAATTAAATTAAATAAATAAAAATTAAATTAAAAAATAACACTGGACAGCAATCAGATGATCTCTACTATTGGCTGAATTTATGATCTTAGATAACACTCTTACCTTGTCTGGGCTTCAGTTTCTTCAGCTATAAAATGAGGCAATGGAGTAGCTAGTCACAAAGGGCCCTTGTAGCTCTGCTTTCTCAGATTCTGTGTGTAGGTCCTCTTGCAGTCAATTGAGATTAATGGCATTATTTTAGAAAATGTGTGTTAAAAATATAGTGGTAAAAACTATACCATCATATTAGGCAGTCACTCTCCAAACAGATATTTTAGACTGAGCATCTAGAAACTAATGATTTGTGAGATAATAAATACTGGAGGGGCGCCTGGGTGGCTCAGTTGGTTAAGCATCTGACTCCTGGTTTCGGCTTGGGTCATGATCTCAGGGTCGTGAATTGAGCCCCATGTCGGGCTCTGCGTTGGGTGTGGGGCCTGCTTAAGATTTTCTACCTCTCCCTCTGCCCCTCCCCCCCCGATCAAACTCTCTCTCTCTCAAATAAATAAATCCTTTAAAAAATGTGTTTAAAAAATAAATAAATTTTTAAAAATCTGAGCCCAAACCCTGGTGTATAACATCATTCTTCACCTAAAGGCACTAGGGAAACATGGAGAAATGGTTGATTTCAGGGCTAGGACAGGGAAGGGACAAGGTGAGCCTGGGACATCTTGTCATGTCAGAAAGCAATGAATTGCTTAGAACATAACTGGGTTGGGGGAAACTGTCATAAAGACACAGGCGCTTGCTTGGAGGAGCTCCCACCAGCCAAGGGACAACTTGAGCCTCAAGATAATTAAGTAATAATTATAAACTGTTGTGGGGAAAGTGGAAAATTATGAGGCCATATCCATAATAAAGAACTCGGGAGGAGGCAAAGCTCTTGCCTACAGTCGAATGCTGAATGCTGACTGCTAAATGTGGAGGAGGCACTGGAGTTGAAAAGTCCTCACAATTAAGATTGGATAAAATGAATATCAATGGATGTTAAATCTAGGCGGAAATTTTGGCAAGGAGCAGGATATTTGCATGGAATTAAAGTGTCCCCCTACAGGCTGCTTATTAGTTGCAGGGGGAGAATCGTAATTATGTAGTGGAGAAATTGGACAACTATTTGGCCAGGTGATCAATATTAACATCACTAATGATGGACAGATCATTGTGTACCTTTCATATGATGCCCCAAGAAGATCACAATGCCTATGTAGTATTTCAGCCTAGAATGCATAGCCTGAAGATAATCATGAGTCAGACAAACCCCCCAAAAAGGAACACTGAACGTGTCAATGTCATAAAAAAATGAAGAAAGCTTGTGGAATGTTCCAGATTAAAGGAGGCTAAAGAAACATCACAACTAAATGCAATACCTGATCTTAGACTAAAGTCTGTACTAGAGGGAGGGAAATGTTATAAGGATGTTGTTAGAGAAACTGGAAAAAGTAAATGTGGGTATATGGATGGTAGATTGGATAAAAATAGTGTATCTAGTATATCAATGTAAATTTATGAAGTTGATAACTCCCGATAGAAGCATACACTGAAGTATTTGGGGTTAAAGGAACATGATGTATGTAACTGACCTCCAAGTGGTTCAGGAAAAGAGGGGGCAGGGTGGAGAGAGAGAGAGAGAAGTAAATGATAAAGTACATGAGGTAAAATGTTGGCAAGAGGTGAAGCCAGGTAAAGGTTGTTATACACATACACTTTACACTATATTTTGCAACATTTCTGTATGTCTAAAATTATTGCCAAATAATAAGGTAAAAAAACTTTACATAGTCAAAGATTTCTTGGATACAATCCCCAAAACACGATCCATAAAGATATTGGGAAATTGGACTTCACCAAACATAAAAACTTCTGCTTTGGAAAGACACTCTAAAGAGAATGAAAGGACAAGCGATAGACTAGGAGAAAATCTTTGCAAACCATATGAAGGACTTTGAGCCAAATAAAAGACTCACATCCAGAATGCAGAAAGATTTGCTAGGCAATAAATGTTGAAAACGTTTAAAAAGCTGAGCCTCGATCTTGTTCTCTAACACTTAAAGGAATGAAGGTAAGGCAGAGAATGGCAGAAAATACAGAATGATGGAGATACGGGGGAAGAAAGTCTCAGAACGAAATAATGAAACCAAAACCCCGATAAAAATGGCAAAAATGTTTGAGCAGATACTTCACCAAAGAACATATACACATAGCAAATAAGCACATGGAAAGATGACCAATCCCACTGGTCATTAGGGAAATGCAAATGAAAATCATAATAAGACACCATATCAAGGGGAGCCTGAGTGGCTCAGTCGGTTAAGTGTCTGCCTTCGGCTCAGGTCATGATTCCAGGGTCCTGGGATCGAGTCCCCCATCGGGGTCCCTGCTCCGCGGGGAGCCTGCTCTCCCTCTCCCCCTGCTTGTGCGCTCTCTTGCTCTCTCTCTCTCTCTCAAACAAATAGATAAATATGTCTTTAAAAAAAAAAAAAGACACCATATCAACTGTTGGTGAGGATGTGGAAGAACTAGACCTCTTACATACACTGGCAGGAATTGAAAATGGTCCAACCACTTTGGAAAATGTCTTGACATTTATTAGAAGTCAAACCTGAACTTATCATAGGATCCAGCCACTCTACTCCTAGGTATTTCCCCAAGAGAAGTGAAAGCGTATTTCCACATAAAGACTTGCATGGGAACGTTCATAGCGGCTTTATTTATAGAGCCAAGACTGGGAAACTACTCACATGTCCACCATCGGCTTAAGGGATGAGCAGAGTGTGGTAGCAAAACACTCAGTGGTGAAAAGGAATGAAGTGGGGATACAGGCACCAAGTTAGATCATTTCAAAATAATTATGCAGAGTGAAAGAAGCCAGACGAATGCGAGTTCAGACTGCATGATTCCATTTATACAAAATTCTCGAAAGCGCAAACTAATCATCAGAGACAGAAAGCAGAAAAGTAATTGCCTGGAGCAGGAGGAGAGGGGGTGGGCGGGAGGCATTCAAAAGACGCTTGGAGAAACTTGGGAAGGTGGCTAATAGGGAGTATTAGCTCGATTGTGTTGATGGTTTCATGAGTGTGGGCATGTGCCAAAGCTCATCAGAACACATGCTTTAATTACGAATGGTTTATTGTGTGTCAACTGTGTCTCAATAAAGTTGTCTGGAAAAGGGGCTGGCAGCATGGCTGGTCCCCAGGCTGCGTTCACTACAGGAAGGTTCTCCTGTCTTTCTTCTAGAAAGACCCTCCCCCTGCTCCATGTAGTTCCTGGTGCCAAATAACATCAGTTTTTGTTATAGTAGTTGTTTTTTTTTCCAGAAGTTTAAAGACAAAAATTAAAACAACAAAACATATACACAAAAGCCGAGCATCAGTCAATTCTGTACACAAAGAGGAGTGACAACTGACCACTTTTTTTAGACTTTAAGATAGGTGGATTGATAAGAGATAGATGCCTTCTCCTTCCTCCTCCTTCTTCTGACAACTAGGCTTTGCAAAGATTTAATAGGAACAATGGTCACAACCTTGGGATAAGAGCTTCTGGGGTGATTAAAGAGCAAAAACAAACACAAACACAAACCACTCAGATTCCATCTCAAAGCACCAGCAACTCAAAAATTCCTGGGAATATAGGCAGCGACGTGTCTAGTAACAACAACCACGCATCGAAAAGGAGCTGTTTCTTATTTCTTCTTCACACAGATGGAGATTCAAGGAGGCACCAAATTATCTCTCCTTCTTTAGGGAATGTATTCTCACATGCTCATTTGAAGTCCCATTCTCAGTTGAAGAATGGGATGGGGTTGGGTAAGATGGGTTTGAGGTAGGAGATCAGAGAGGGGTTCCCCTTCAAGTCTTGATTTGAAATGAAAATAATGTCCTTGCTCCCAGACTTGGAAATTGCTTTAAAACCCAGGCATTTATGATTTATTAAGTTTTAGGCTCAATAAAATATTTGTTCTCTGCAAATATTGACTCTCTTCTGAGTAGGAACTGACATTTGTACTGAGGAAGAGTTCCTGTCTGCACAGGTTCATCAGATACCACTGAGCAGATCCAAAGATGGATTACTGTCAACATTTCTTCTAACTCCTTAGATGGGTCACCGAAGTTGTCATAGTAACGTGTTTTGTTAATGAGCAGCAGAAGAAAGGCAAAGGACTGAAAGATAAATGAATGAGCAAAAATTGTAAGACAAATATTAAATCCAAGCTTTAACTTAATTCCATCCAACCAGTGGGTCAGGTACCCATGAGCAGAATGATGCAGGCCTATTGTGAAGATACTCACTAGAAAATATGGTTTAAAATATTTTGGTGTGTTCAAGTAATCCTTTTAAAGATTTTATCTATTTATTTGACAAAGAGAGAGAGAGAACATGAGCAGGGGGAGAAAGAGGGAGAAGGAGAAGGAGGCTCCCCGCTGAGCAGGGAGCCCAATTCGGGACTCGATCCCAGGACCCTGAGATCATGACCCCAGCCGAAGGCAGACACTTAACCGACTGAGCCACCTAGGTGCCCCGGTTTGTTCAAGTAATTTAAAAGGCCTGAAAAACAAAATTAAAAGGTTAAGCTCTTTTACAGCTTATATGATTTCTCATAACAGAGACAAGTTTTAAAATGTTCATGTAGTACAGATCAGTAAACCAGGCCTTTCTCTCAAAATTCCTGTAACTCTTTGGATATTGAGTGGAATTAAGAGGGGATATTATGACAGCATGACATCAGAGGGCCCGAAATGAGTACACAGTAGACCCATGGAAAGACTAGAGTAAGGCAATTTAAGGAATGGCACCCTAAGTAAGGCAAAGTAGGCATTTACCAGATGTGGATGTTCCTAAAGCAGGCAAGGTTTTTTCTCCATGTGAATAGGAACACTTAGAGTTGGGATTAACCATGGTAGGGCTCTGAGGCGATCCTGAGAGTAAGACCAAGGTGAGTTTAAGGAGACTGTTGCTTAGCCAAGGAAGGGAAACCAGGGTGGTATTAATGCAATATTTGGGACTAAAGAAAAAGTCTACTATTTACCTATGGATTTTGTATCTTAAAATTCAGGTTCTTATTTTTATATTTATCTTCTAAAGGTAATAGCCACATTGTTAGTTTTTGGTCAATGGTTTTAGAGAAACAAAGAAAAGAAAAGGAGCAACATTTGATTACATTGCATCTTTTTAATTTGCTTCTCAATTCTTCTCTCAAGCCTATGTTCAAGCCTATGTTCAGCTTTCTGAACATAGGCTTCAGCTTTCTGAACATAGGCTCCTCTGAACATAGGTGGCACTAACAGGACAGTGACCTAAATAACAAATGGGGTACCAAAGAGACGCTAACCTGGCTCTGGAGTGTTGAGTGTTCCGTACATGTCGCCCAATTCAGCGAGGTCTTACCAGAATGAAGATTTGCAATTCATGGAATCCAGACGTGAAAAATGCCTACTTAATCTTCAATGTAATTACCCGGTGTTTTAGTTCATCACTGTATCATGTTTCTCCACGGGTGTCCAACTAGGAAAGAAAACAAACAAAAAAAGCAAATAAAGACATACAAATAGAAAAAAAAAAGGAGGCTAAGAAGTTAACCAGGCAATTTCTTTTGGCCAGAATAACAAGGTGTTGGAGGCCTGGCTAGGAAATTTAAAACACCTCCAAGATTCCAAAAAAAAGAAAAAAAAACCACCCAGCTCAACACATTCTTTTTCACACATGCAAAGCCTTTCAGATCCTGTGACAAAATAAAGCCTTCTTTTAAAAATTTTTTTAATTTTTTAAAAAATATTTTTTTTTATTTATTTGACAGAGACATGGTGAGAGAGAGAGCACAAGCAGGGGGAGCGGGAGAGGGAGAAGCAGGGAGAAGCAGGCTCTCCGCCGAGCAGGGAGCCCGATGTGGGGCTCCATCCCAGGACCCCGGGATCATGACCTGAGCCCAAGGTAGACGCTTAACGACTGAGCCACCCAGGAGCCCCAATACAGCCTTCGTTTTAAACTCAATTTTGAAATTTGAAAATAAAGGCGGAAATGTGATCTCATAGTGCAGAAAAGAGAGTTTAAGTTTACTAGATTCTTTTTTTTTTTTTTTTAAAGATTTTTTTTTATTTATTTGACAGAGAGAGACATAGCGAGAGAGGGAACACAAGCAGGGGGAGTGGGAGAGGGAGAAGCAGGCCTCCCGCCGAGCAGGGAGCCCGATGTGGGGCTCGATTCCAGGACCCTGGGACCATGACCTGAGCCGAAGGCAGACGCTTAACGACTGAGCCACCCAGGCGCCCCTACTAGATTGTTTTTTTACCTGCTAAACTGCTCATCCACTTTTCAAAGGCCAGAGTCCACACCAAGACCCTCAGAGAATCCTTCCACCATTGGCCCCAGCGGTCTCCATCCCCATCTTTTTACCTCATGCCTTTGTTACCGTGCAAATATCCATCTCTTTGTCTTTCTCCCCCAGTTCCTGTTCTAGCGTCATCTTCTCTGTTCCCTCCTTCCTCCTTTGCCCGCCTTCCGTTCATTGGCTATCACACAGAACAAGGTTGAGGAAAAAAAGGTCATATGCAACGTTTTCATTTAAAAACCAGATGAAAAGAAAATTCTACGTGTGTTCCTCTTGGGGAAGAAAAAGATCGCTTTTTATTTAGGCGACCTTGAATTTTTTTTTTTTTTTTTTTTTCCTCCTGTGGGTCAAGGGTTGGAAGAAAAAGCTCTCCGCCCTTGATTTATGGAGGCTGCTGGGCCCTGACAACGAGGGCAGGATGAGGAAGCAGCAGGAGTCCAGGAAGACTTCTGTTCCATTCCCTGTGGCGAAGGCTGTTTCTTTATTAAACTCCTGCCTTCAACACACTTCCTGCACCATGAAGAAACCGGTCCTTGGCATTGCGAGGCCGCTGTTGCTAGGGAGAGCACTCACTACAGCTCTTGGTGGGGGGGATTGGGCCCCTCGTGACTGCAGCACGCTTTGGAGATGGAGCAAGACGGAGCCTTTACGTGCCAAAAAAACAGAGAAAAGAAAAAGCACGCAAGCAAGCCAGCCTGGTGGGACTGGCTGTGGGATTTCCTATCCAGCAGCATCTGGGAGAGTTGCTACCCCTCCTGTTGTTTTCCTGGTCTCTCCACCTAATCCTCCGGCTTCCCCGCATCCTGTTGCTGTGTTGCCAACAATTCTACAGGCCCCGGGACACTGACCTTGATTGAAACGCCGTCCTCCATGTGCTTGTTTGGGCTTTGAAGGCAATGAATGTCACATGGGGCTTTGCAATCAAGAGACGCCCGGTGGATGCTGGACATGTGAAAAGACAGCCTTCTGTATTTATGCGGTTCTTTCTATAGGTGCTTGTGCTCATACTCCCCTGGCACCCCGGCTTCCTCGCTCTCATAAGGCTTATCCTAGAGGCTGACTCACAACTTGAACTGAGTATTTTTAGATTTAGCTTATACTTGCTCCACTTAGAATTCTAACCAGCGCCCCACACTGCCCTTTTAACACTTCGTCAGCATACGCGGTGAACAAGAGACAGAGCATTAGTTCAATGGAAACCTAAGGCTTTAATAATCAGAGTCTCGAGGTTACACGAGACCTGGTGGTGGTTGCTGGGCAAGGGTTTTGAAGAGACCTCAGAGCAACAACCACGGGGCAGCTGATGGCCACGGGATGAAAGACGCCTTGGTTGTTTCCCCTGGCTTTTTCATCCTCAGCTCTGATTTTTGGGAGGTATCCCCTCAATTTGTACCGTGGCCCTTCCTAGCGACCTCTGGATATGGACCCTGGGTCCCTTTCCAACCCATCCTCTTAGACCACGGACTGCGCCCAAGGCCTGCTCATCCCTTGCCGGTACAGAGCCCTCTGCTCCGGATTTTGAGGCTGCCTGAGGGGCCCCCGGGGTCTCAGGCAGGTACCACCATTTAAAATGCATGCATCCTAGACCCCACCTGTAATTTCGTAGGTCTGGGTGGAGCTCAGAAATTGGCATTTTAACTCCTCCTTCAGGTGATCCTGATAGAGTTAGACCTCACTTCGAGAAACCACAGTCTGCTGACACTGCGCTCGCATTTCTCCCCTCTCCCTCAGTCTTCCCTCTGACCTTTCCTTTTTGTATCCACTCTAGAGATAAGGAGTCCTCAAAAATATAGCTTATAATCTCAAGGGTGGGCCTGGAAGTCTGCCTTTGAAGACAACCCCTCAGGTAATTCTGATGCATGTTTTCTACAGACCACGTCTTTACAAAGATTGCATTAAAATGTCTTAAGCAGGGAAAGGGTGGGATTATATTTGGATTTTGAAAAACCACCCTGGTAGCAGTGTGGGGAGCACCAGACAGGGCCGATGTCTGAGCTTTGTCACTTCTGACTCTGTTAATCCCTCTCTTTCACTGCCTTTTCCCTTCCTTCCCCTTCCTAGAGGAATGAATTCTGAGAGGCTCTGCCCGCAGCCTTTCTCTTGTCTGTGGATGAGGTAGCCAGCTTCATGCCTTCAAATATTAGTGGCATAAGGATGGTTCTAAAATCTCTACAGCTATCCTTTTTGCCATGCTAGAGGCCCTCATTTCTGGATGCCCCGCCAGGAACTCAGATGCAGAACATCCCCACATTAATTCAACATCTTTTCCCTAGAAGGCGCTCATCATCCTGTTGGCTCTCTCTTTGAATGCTCTTCTAGTTACCGCGAGTCCTTTTTTATCCCTTCCTGTCTCTTGTCCTTCACATTCAAATCTTTTCACTTCTACCTTCTCAAAATCCCTGGTTTTGATTCCTTTCTCTCTGCTTGCCATTTCCTAGTGCTAGTTCATTCCTGTATTTCAGACACTTCCATGACTGTTGATTTTCTTCATCCGCTATATTTGGTAGGCAGGCATTCAAGACCTTCCTTTATTTGGCCTCAATCTACTTTTCCGACTGCGTCCTACTACTCTGCTTTAGGACTCTCCAATGACAATCCAGTGAGATTACTCCTCCTTCTCCCACACAAACCTCACCCCATCCCTAGGAGATGCTTTGGCTTATGCATTTCACCCAGATCATCCTTCCCTCCATTTCCAAGTCCTTTCACAGCCAGCTCCATAGACACCCAACAAAAACTTTCCCACCCAGGGCATTTGATCCATTCCCATTCTCTGCTATTTAACACTTTCAACCATAAGTTGTCAGTAATTTACCTACGTGGCTTATCCACCGTGGAATACTTTGAGTTCCCTAAGGACAGTACTTGGGTTTGATTTTTCTTTTCTTTTCTTTCTTTTTATTGTGGTAAGATATACATCCATGAAACTTACCATGTTAATGATGTTTAAGTGTACAATTCGTGGCATTCAGGACATTCACACAGTTATGTGACCGCCGCCGCCACCACCATCCATCTCCAGAACTTTCATCAACCCAGAGACTGAAACTCTGTTCTCCTTAAACACTAATTGCGCATTTCCTCTTCCCTCCAGCCCCTAGAAACCACCATTCTACTTTCTGTCTACGAATTTGACTATTCTAAGCACTCATACAAGTGGAATTATACAGTAATTGTCTTTTGTGTCTGGTTTATTTCGCTTACAATAATCTCGACAAGGTTTATCCATGTTGTAGCATGTGTCAGAATTTCATTTCTTTTTAAGGCTAAATAATATCTGTGTGTGTGTATAAAATACATATAATATATGTATATCTATATGATATGTAGATATACATACCACATTTTGTTTATTCATTCTTCTGTCGATGGGCTGTGTCTGAATTTTTAACTCCTATGCTCTCGGTACTTACACCAGTGCCTGCGCCCAATAGACACTTAATGTTTGTAAATGAGATGACCAATCTTTGTTAAGCTTCTTCTCTAGGCCTTAGTTTATCTATGAAATGAGGAGTATGGATTACAATACCTTTAAGGGACACTCAGTCTCTAACATTTAGTCAAAAGGTGTTTTGACTAGGAAGGCATTGGAACTCTAATCCTTCTGGAGAGTGCAATTAGGAGATACCTTTTTGTCTCATATTTATTTAGATTAGAAATTCATTTAAGGGGGATGCCTGGGTGGCTCAGGTGGTTAAGCATCCTGCCTCAGGATCTCAGGGTCTTGGGATCAAACCCTGCATCAGGCTCCCTGCTCAGCGGTCTGCCTCTTCCTCTCCATCTGCCTCTCCCCCTGTTCATGCTCTCACTCTTTCTCTCAAAGAAATAAATAAATAAAATCTTAAAAAAAAAGAAATTCATTTAAGTAAAAAAATGAATTAATGGAATGATATAAAATAACTCATGGTATCAATGGAGAACCAAGCTTTCAAAAAAAAAAAAAAAAAGAACCACTAAGAAGCTTCAGGGGTAGGAATCAGGAACTACTGGATAGTCTTGTCAAAATAAGCACACTGAAATAACTGAGTTTCAGCCATTTTCCTACCATTAGGCATTTCTTCTCAAGATTAATATTCTTGGGAAAGTCCAATTGGCTCAACTTGGGTTACACGCCGACCTGTTGGGCAGAGGACACCAGGATAGCAGATCACAGGGGAAGAGATAATTCTCCATAAGAAAATCAAGACCCTAGGTAGCCAAAACTCAACAACACCTTTTAATCACAGGGACCGAAGAGCCTACTAAAGGAAAATAAATTAACTTGTGTCCATCTTCTGGGTGGTCTCAAAGACCGGAATGACCCTAACTGAAGCCATATTGCAGGGAGAAATAAAACAGATTCCCAGAGAGATCTTAGAATGGAAAAGTAAAGAATCTCTAATGATGAGCAGGTCCCCAAAAGGTGCCTGCTTTTCGAGAAGAGGGACCATTGAAGATACTGCCCTGACAGAATCTGTGTGCCCTAGGGGAGTGGAACTTTGCTGTGGGTAGCTTCTCTGATTGAACTTAATAATGGAGAGAATGTTCTCACGTTGCAAGAGTAGTGATAGGAATCTTCAGTGTCAGGCTGCCATATTGTATTTCAGCATCGCCCACATCCGGTGTAGTAGATCTCCATCCCACCAATATCTCGGCGGTGGGGGGGAGGTAGTGATGACAGTGATTATAACAAACAGGACTAGCTTGTCATCAGCTGTCAGCACTCGTGGGGATTCTCAGAAGAATTTGAGGTATCTGTCAAAGACTCTATTGGATGGATGGTCAAGTAAGTGGGATCTGGGAGAGCTTGCAAGATTTTTGGTACTAATGATACAATCTCAGGACAATCTAGTTGGTGAAATCTGGGGAAAATAGCCTATATTTTGGTGAATCTTTAAATCTAGGAGGGTTACAGAGTCTGTTAACAGTAAAGATGTAGGGGCACCTGGGTGGCTCAGTCGGTTAAGCGTTTGCCTTCAGCCCAGGTCATGATCTCAGGGTCATGGGATGGAGACCCTCATTGGACTCCTTGCTCAGTGGGGAGCCTGCTTCTCCCTCTGCCTCTGCCGGCCTCTCTCCCTGCTTGTGCTCTCTCTCTCTGTCAAATAAATAAATAAAATAAAATACAAAACAGTAAAGATGTAGAGCAGAGTGAGAAAAGGAAACCGTCTTTAGTTCACTCTCCTTTTTTTAAGGTGATGGAACCAAAATATAGCTGATATGTAGGGTTCACACCTTTCTCACCCAGCCTGAGAAGGAGCTTGCCAATTTTTCTCATATGAGTTTCTCTGTCTATGAGTTTCTCATAACTCAGATATGTCACGTCCCTATCTGAGATTTTCCTTGTTTATTTATCTATTTGATTTATTGTTTATCTCCCCCTGCTAGAAGGTAAGCTCTAGAAGAACAGGAATTTTTTTTACTATTGTTCACTGCTTTATCCCCAACACCACGGACAGTATGTGGCACATGGTAAGCACTCGATAAAAATTTGTTCCATGAGGGTATAAATGAATATAGTGCACTCTTTGAAAGTTTGAGCAACATTCAGCAAAAATAATTTAAATATTTGATGGGTGGCCAAAATATGTCCCCCAAATTCAAAGTAGTGGGTTTTTGGGGGGGCAGGGATACAATGAATTCTACAAGTATTATTTTACACTCAACTGACATTTGTGTAGGGTTTTTTCTTTCTTTCTTTCTTTCTTTCTTTCTTTCTTTCTTTCTTTCTTTCTTTCTTTCTTTCTTTTTCTTTCTTTTGTATCTCAGCAACTAATGCTTCATAAGAGTATCACATAATCTGGATTTCAGAGAACTAGGTCTTCTGAAGCATGAATCACCCTAAGCCTGACAAACTTTAATTAAATTTGTGTGTCTCTTGTTTCCACAAAGGTATTTAATAGTTTTTTTTAGAATATTAACAAGAATTAGCCTTGCATTAAATTTCCTTGTACCTTCCACAGCATCTTGCATAGTGTTATGCATAGAGAATTCAACAGTAAATAATTGTAGAATGAATGAAGGAAGGAATGAATTGAACCTACCCTAGCACCAAGTAAGTTCAGATTATTGTGCTAAAGAAATTGAAATAAATAGATAACCATGCATCTGATCTAATAGTAGCCCCCATTTGCTCTGGTAACCTCAAAATTGAGGGTTTTGGTAATACGGGTTATGTATTCTTCAAGTTTTCCCTCCCTCACTTCCTCCCTTCTTTCCCTTCTCCCTCCTCCCTCCCTCGCTCCATCCTTTCTGTCTCTCTGTTTCTTTCATTTTTCTTTTAACTAAACAGATCTTCCAGGACTTTTTTTTTTCCCTGTGTCTGGATACCTTATTATTTTTTAAATTTTATTTTAATTCCAGTATAGTTAACATACAGTTTTAAATCGGTTTTTGGTTTACAATATAGGGATTCAACAATTATATATATTACTCGGTGCTTATTAAGATAAGTGAACTCTCAATTTCCTTCATTTATTTCACCCATCCTACTTCCTTTCTGGTCACCATCCATTTGTTCTCTATAGTTAAGAGTTTGTTTCTTGGGGGGCACCTGGGTGGCTCAGTCGGCTAAGCATCTGCCTTCAGCTCAGGTCGTAATCCCAGGGTCCTGGGATGGAGCCCCACGTAGGACTCCCTGCTCAGCAGGGAGTCTGCTTCTCCCTCTCCCTCTGCCACTGCCCCTGCTTGTGCTCTCTCATGCTCTCTTTCTCTCTCAAATAAATAAATAAAATCTTTAAAAAAAATGAGTCTCTTGGTTTGTCTCTTTCTTTCTTTGTTTTGTTTCTTAAATTCTACAAATTAATGAAATCGTATGATATTTGTCTTTTTCTGACTGACTTATTTTGCTTAGCATTATACTCTCTAGATCCATCCATGTTGCTGCAAATGGCAAGATTTCATTCTTTTTTATGGCTGAATAATATTCCATTGTATCTACATACCACATCTTCTTCACTTGATCTTAGCCAAAAGGCCGAGAAGTGATACCCCATCTTCTTTATCCATTCATCTATAGATGGACACCTGGGCTGCTTCCATAATTTGGCTATTGTAAATAATACTGCAACAAACATAGGAGTGCACGTATCACTTTGAACGAGTGTTTTCATATTCTTTGGGTAAACACCCAGTAGTGCAATTACTGGCTTTTAGGGTAGTTCTATTTTTAACTTTTTGAGGAACCTCTATACTGTTTTCCACAGTGGCTGCACCAGTTTGCATTCCCACCAATAGTCCGAGAAGATTGGAAGAACAAATATTGTTAAAATGTCCATGCTACCCAAAGTAATCTACATTCCAGCAGAGGGTTCCTTTTTCTCCACATCCTCATCAACTCTTGTCATTTCTTATGTTTTTGATTTTAGCCATTCTGACAAGTGTGAGATGATATTTCATTGTGGTTTTGATTTGCATTTCCCTGATGATGAGTGATGTTGAGCATCTTTTCACTTGGCTGTCTGTTGGCTATCTGAACGTCTACTTCAGAGAAATGTCTGTTCATGTCTTCTGCCCATTTTTAATTGGGTTGTTTGTTTTTTGGTGTTGGGTTGTACAACTTATTTATATATTTCGGATACTAACCCTTCATCAGATATATTATTTGCAAATTTCTTCTCCCATTCAGTAGCTTGTCTTTTAGTTTTGTTGATTGTTTCCTTTTCTGTACAGAAACCTTTTATTTTGACATAGTCCCAATAGTTTATTTTTGCTTTTGTTTCCCTTGCCTCAGGAGACACATCTAGAAAAATGTTGCTATGGCCCATGTCAAAGAAATTACTGCCTATGCTTTCTTCTAGGATTTTTATGTTTTAGGTCTCACATTTAGGTTGTTAACCCATTTTGAATTTCTTTTTGTGTATGGTGTAAGAAAGTGGTCCAGTTTCATTCTTTTGCATGTAGCTGTCCAGTTTTCCCAGCGATATTTGTTGAAGAGACTTTTTCCCATTGCATATTCTTGCTTCCTTTGTCAAAGATTAATTGACCAGATAATTGTGGGTTTGTTTCTGAGCTTTCTACTCTGTTCCATTGATCGGTGTGTGTATTTTTGTGCCAGTATCATACTGTTTTGATTACTACAGCTTTGTAGTATAACTGGAAATCTGGAATTGTATTATCTTCAGCTTTGTTTTTCTTTTTCAAGATTGTTTTGGCTATTCAGGGTCTTTTGTGGTTCCATACAAAGTTTGAGGATTATTTATTCTAGTTCTGTGAAAAATGCTGTTGGTGTTTTGATAAGGATTGCATTAAATCTGTAGATTGCTTTGGGTAGTATGGACATTTTAACAATATTTGTTCTTCCAATCTTCCAGGACTTTTTGAAGGCTGTGCTGGTTTCCAGGATATTTCATTGGGAGAAAGTAGTTTGTAAACACTATTGAATATTTTCCTTTTAGAATTAAAAATTCATAGCTATTATCTTAGAACCCTTAGTGATTTCATTAAGTCACTGGACCAGGTACCTTAAAGAAAAAAAAAAAAAAAGACAAGATCACACCTGTCACTAATAACATCAGAATTCTTTTCTTTACATCAAGAAGAATATCTGGTGCAGAGGAAGATGATCCCAATAGGAAGATATTTGATGTACACGGTGGCATTCTTATTTTTGGAAAAAAAAAAAAAGAAGAAGAAATAATTGAATTGGAATGGAAAATCAAGCACCCGTTGTCCTAATGTTTTTTATTGAGAGCCAGGGACAGAGACATAGAAAAAGAGGGAGGGAAGGGGGTGGGGAATAAGAGCAAAAGTTAGTAACACATATTATATGAAAAGGAAAATGATAAAAATAATAGCTTTCAAAATTAGTGTTCATGAAGAAACTACCACATAGTTACATTGTTGATCTGATCTTAGATGGGTTTTGGTACTGAGAGTGGTTTTAGATGAACAGAATATTAAGGATGAGTTTTCTGAATTAGTTCTGGGGTTTCTGGAATTCACTCTCTAATCTGATTTGATTTAAAGATGTTAATGACTCTATTTTCAGTAGCAGAACACAGTCCATGGTGTTATCTGGAGAGAGAGATATGCCAAATATTACCACTGGATACTCCTTATCAACCACTTGGAAGAAGCACAGAGCTAGGTGACTGTGTATATAATATTTCTGAACAATTTTTGAGAACTGGAAAGTATAATAATGTTGGTTGGTTGCTCCTAAGGTCCCTGGACAAAGTGGTGAAAGAAAAGGATGAACTCAGGGATTCGAATTTCCAGCTCAAGTGCCCTGTAAATGACCTCCAGTCTTCAGTGTGTGCCCTGAGGGAGCAGCCTTCACCTCCCCTAGCTGCAGGGCTGGAATTGCTGACAACCAAACACAGAACTTCATTGCGCAAATGGCTGAATGACAGCACAAGTTGAACTCTCAGTCTCTTGGGGTGTTTACTGTTAAAGTGAGGGCGCGGATTGGAAAAGCATGGCCTCCTAAAAGTTGAGATGAGAATGTGTGGAAAGACCTTGATGACGCTGGAGCTATTGGGCCCCTAAGCTCTGGCGAGTCTTTTTTGCACCAGCGGGCTAGATCACCCCCCCTCCAGCGGCAGTGGCCTCCCCCTGCTCTACCTGAGGAAACCTCAGTGGCATCCCCTGAGGCATTGTCCTGCCCCTCATGAACTGGGTGCTCACCAAGCCATACAGCTGATGGCACACAGCAGTACTCTGTCATCAAATGGAAGTTGTATATATGTGATTGGGCCTGAGTAGGCCCTTGAAAGCACAAGTAGGAATAAATAAATCTTTAAAAAAAAAAGGGGGTGTGTGCCTGGGTGGCTCAGTCGTTTAAGTGTCCGACTCTTGATTTCGGCTCAGGTCATGATCTCAGGTTCCTGAGATTGAGCCCTGTGTCGGGCTCCGTGATCAGTGGGGAGTCCGCTTCTCTCTCTCTCTCTGCTCCTCCCCCCATCCATGCACTCTCTCTCTCTCACTTTAAAATAAGTAAATAAATCTTAAAAAAAAAAAAGGCACAAGTAGGTTGTATGAAGAAGTGGACCCCACTCCTGCTACACTACTTTCCCTCTCCCAGCCTGCACCTATGGTCTCCTGGAGAGTTCTCTACAATCAGTTGACAGAGGAAGAGAAGACTCAGGTCTGGTTTACAGATGGTTCTTTTTTTTTAAGATTTTATTTATTTATTTGTCAGAGAGAGAGAGAGAGCGCGCACACAAGCAGGGGGAGCAGCAGGCAGAGGGAGAAGCAGGTTCCTCACTGAGCCGGGAGCCCGATGCGGGACTCGATCCCAGGACCCTGGGATCATGACCTGAGCCGAAGGCAGACGCTTAACTGACTGAGCCACGCAGGCGCCCCTTGGTTTACACATGGTTCTGCACGATAGGCAGGCCCCCCTGAAGCAGCCGGCTGTAGTACTACAGCCTCTCTCTGGGACATCCCTGAAGGGCAGTGTAAAGAGAAATCCTCCCAGTGGGCAGAACTCTGAGCAATGTACTTGTTTGTTCACTTTGCTTAGTAAGAGAAAAGGCCTGATGTGCAATTACATGCCTCTTCATGGCTGTATCCAATGGTTTGGCTGAATGGTCAAGAATTTGAAAGGAGCGTGATTGGAAAATTGGCGACAAAGCAATTTGGGGAAGAGGTATGTGGGTAGATGTCTCTGGATGAGCAAAACGTGAAGATACTGATGACCCATGTCAATGCCCACCAAAGGCTGACTTCAGCAGAGGATTTGAAAAATCAAGTGGATACCAGTGAGCCTCTCTCCCCACCCATCCCTGTCATTGTCCAATGGGCTCTTTAATAAAATGGCCATCATGGCTGGGACAGAGGTTATGCTGGCTTAAAGATGGAGGGTGGCCTCTGGAAGCTGAGAATAACTTCTGGCCAGCAGCCAGCAAGGAAATGAAGACCTAACTCCTTGTGAGCACTTGGAAATGAATTCTGCCAACAACTTGAATGAGTCTGGAAATGGTTTCTTCCCAGAACCTCCGGAAAGGAGCACAGATCTGCCGGTGCTTTGGTTTAGGAGCAGGGAAATGAGTTCAGCCCATCTGGACTTTTGATTTACATAAGCGTGAGATAGTAGATAAGTGTGGCTTTAAACTACTAATTTTGCAGCAGTGTGTTACACAGCAACAAAAAACTAACACAGATTGGAAATCTGAAGGCTGACTCAGCCTCAGCTGGGTGGAGGATGCAGGAATGGGGGAGACAGAGTTGTTATAGGCCGATTGGATAGCATGCACAGTCCTGGGAAGGAAGAAGGATGGAAAGGTTAGGACTGAAAGCAAACCAAAGTGAGTGGATCATAGGGAGAGGCAGGTGACTGGGACATGAAGTCAGGGAGAGAGGCGGAAGCCAAGTCATGGGGAGCTTTGTGGGCCATGGTAAAAAGTTCAGTCTGTTTTGTAATTACAGTGGTGATTCTCAAATTTTCCGCCTCAAAGCCCCTTTATGCTCTTAAAAATTATTGAGAACCCCCACCACTACCACCAGAGCTTTTTTTTATATATATATATCCATAGGTATTTATTTTTTTAGAATTAAAAGCTGGAAAATGTTTAACAATATTTACTTACGGGGGCACCTGGGTGGCTCAATAGGTTAAGCGTCTGATTTCGGCTCAGGTCATGATCTCGGGGTCCTGGGATCGAGTCCCGCATTGGGGAACCCACTCAGCAGGGAATCTGCTTGTCCCTCTCCCTTTGCCCCTCCCCCTACTGGTGCTCTTTTTGTCTCTTTCTCAAATAAATTAATAAAAAATCCTTTAAAAAATATTTACTTACTAATTCATTTTATAACAACAGTAAACCCAGTACACAACAACATTTAACTTGCTGTATTTTCTAAAATAAAATAAGAATAGTGAGAACAGTGGCATTGTTTTACACTTTTCACACCTCTCTTTAATGTCTGGCCAAGTAGAAGAGAGCTGGTTTCTCTTCTCTCCTTCCGCATTCAATGTTTTGTGCTCTGTTGTCTTGGTGGAAGTATATGAAGAAAACTTGCTTCACAAAGATACATAGTTGGAAAACGGAGACGTATTTTAATAGCCATCTCAGATCACTGTGGATATTCTTCTTTGATATTACACCAGATTTCAGTTTCTAAAAAGTTAGCTGTGATGTGAAATCTGAAACCATGTCAACGAAATTTTTATACTTACTTAAAAAAATATCAGTCTACCTTGCACTTTGAATGGGTCATTGACCCACGCATGATTTGCAACACATTGCCTTGGTCATTTGAAAGATATTGGCTCAGTGATTTATGCAGAACTTGCAAATGTTGACCTCATATAATATCAGAAAATCACATTCGTTGATATGGCTACCAATCTCACTGGAAAAGTCTTATGTATTGGAAATCTTTCATGCTCACAGTGGCAGATGTAAGTTTTCCAAAGTTCTAATTTCCACTTGAAAGCAGGAAGTTGTTATCATTGGCAAAAAAAAAAAAAAAAAAGACTGTCTTTTCCTTGAAGTGACAGGCTCATTTATTTCATTTTTGAAAGAATGTCTGCAATACCCAAGCCTGAATAACCATAGTGTTCTGCCAGTAACTCTTTGATGTACAAATGGCGTTCCATGGGCAAGAGTGGCTAGGTCAGCTCATGACTCAGTTACACAGGTGCTTTTCCTCAAGGCAACCATCATACTTGAGGATAGAACAGAAATGCATTTTGCATTTTTTTCATTTTCTAACATTGAATATTAAAAAGATATGTACTCAGGGTCAATATTTAATAGGAGTAATAATATTTACTGATTTAGCAAAGGCACTCTTACGTGAAAATGGCTCTGTTTTTTAAACATACGTGTGTGGTAGTCAAGAATACAATTCCTAAGTAGCATAGTTTGATGCTCCTGCCTTGATTTCCGCTTCTGTTGCTTTGGCACCATCACTGAAAATGTCAACAAGTGAAAAAGGCTAATATGCCTTAGTGTTACTATGAATATAGTTTTGACCTAGTCAGCCCCATGAAAGGGTCTCAGGGATGCCCAGGCCTCCAACAACAACACTTTGAAAATGCCTGTTTACAAAAAAAAAAAAAACATTGTCCATTGTCTTTTAAGCAAGACAGAGATGTCATTAGTATCGACTATGACATAGAATTGACATCATTAGACTCGCCCACGTTGACCCAAGCACCCAAGATTGTACAGTAGTAGGACATATACCATAAATAGTACAAAGGCATCAGGTTCTCAGAACCCTTGATTTCCACTGGATGTGTGCTTGCCAAACACCTTCTGTTATTTGTGTTTGGAAAAACAAAGGTGTAAAAAAGAAATGCAAGACTGAGTAGGGGTTTAAGACCGAAAAATAACCATAATGCTAGGTGAAGAAAGGCAAATTCTACTAAGAGGGGTACACAGTAATTTGCATGTTCTGAAGAAGGAGAGAGAGCGATCATATCTAGCTAGGATTGCCAGGACAGGCATCATCAAGTAGATGAACCTCGAGATGCGTAGACCGGACACAGGTGGAGGAATGGGGTGTGGGGAGAGTCTAGGCTAAGGAAACATTATCAGCGAGGAGGGACTGTATGACAGGTACGGGGAATAACAGGAGCCTGGGGTCAGTAGAAAGGAAGCATGGGACAGAAGACTTGAAGGAGAATGAGGTCAGATTGTGGAGGCCCTTGAACTCTAGGCTAAGGTGTTGGCATTTAAGTCGGCTGTCAAAGAGGCCCATCATATTTTCTTGTTGTGTCTTGCTTTGTGTGGTAGGCAGCAAGAGATGTGATTTTTGTACCATGCAAAGTATCTCAGGACTTGGCTGACATGCTTCATTACCAGGCAAGGGTACAGTGAAAGACTTGCAGATGTGGAGTGGTTTTGTAACTATCAGGAAGTCAAGGGGAGGGGTAAGGATCTTTACCAGGGTTACTTAGAGTTATGTGTAAACTAAGACAGGTAGCAAGTTATTTAACGACTAGCTCCTTCATTAAATGAATGAATCCTGCCAATGCCTGCTACCTCGTATTCTTTGAAGAGAACGTTCTGGATGGATTTTGATTTTCCTGCCTTCCCTGGAAGGTAGTTATAGTGAGAGTAAAGTCTTTGAAGTGACACCTAGATTGGAATCCCAGCCGTGCTGTTCTGTGGCTGTTAGAGATCTGAGAAGCTGTTCTAGTCTCCGTTATCTCATCTATGAACTGAAGATAATAATAGTACCAACGCTATGTGCTGATTGTGAAGAACAAATGTAATAATGCAGGAAAACATGCTTAGAATAGTGTCTGGCTCATAGCAAGCACTCAATAAATGTCAACCATTATCATTATCCCTGGTCGAAAGTTCTAGGTCTTTTTTTTTTTTTTTTTAAGATTTTATTTATTTATTTGACAGAGAGAGACACAGCGAGAGAGGGAACACAAGCAGGGGGGAGTGGAGAGGGAGAAGCAGGCTTCCCGCAGAGCAGGGAGCCCGATGTGGGGCTCGATCCCAGGACCCTGGGATCATGACCTGAGCCGAAGGCAGACGCTTAACGACTGAGCCACCCGGGCGCCCCAAAAGTTCTAGGTCTTATCAGACTGAAAAGCCCGTTGAAGTGCACTTTATTCATTGGTGAGATATTAATTGTGCACTCACCATGTGAAAAATCATGCACAGGTGGCTAAATGCAGGTGATAAGATGTTGTTGTCTCCTAGAACTTTGTTTAAGATGAGGAAGAACGGGGCGCAGAGCGGGGAGCCTGCTTCTCAACCTCTCCCACTCCCCCTGCTTGTGTTCCCTCTCTCGCTGTCTCTCTCTCTGTCAAATAAATAAACAAAATCTTAAAAAAAAAAAAAAAAAGATGAGGAAGAACGCTCCCAAGTATCTGAGCCGACTCTTCCCCTCCTGTGAGCCCAGACGTCTGAGTACGGTACACAATTTCGTGGATACATCCATTTTCTTTCCATCGGAGAAGAGATTCTGCAAGCCTTTATGAAAGGCATAGTTTATATATGCGTGTCATGGCTTGTGATGTAAACTATATTTCTTACTGGAAAACCATGAAGAGATTTTGAAAGCTACTGGAGTAAAGCACGAGCTTCCTGAGGACAAGGACAGTGTCCTTTTTTAGGGCTATAGCCCCAGGGTCTAGACCATTGCATAAATATATGTATGGACTCAATTAGTGTTTGTTGACTGTGAAAACAAAATAAAACAAAACAGGCATTTTTTAAAAGATTACATCATAGCTACATGTCGAATCCTGAAGCAGAAGGCAGGAATCCAACAGACCTGGGTTATAAATTCCCGCCATCTTACTTCCTAGTTGATTCATTCTGGACAAGCGATGTAACCTAGCTGAACCTCAGGGCTTTTTTCACCTGTAAAATAGGAATAATACTACATACCTAGTAGAGCTGTTGTGGAGGCTAAATAGGATAGAGCTGATTTGGCAGAGAAAACGGCTAAATGTGCCGGCCCATTCTGTCACCAATTGGGTTCATGAATACTAGAAATCAAGAAACAAGGCAGTTTCCTGAGGTTCATAAAATCTCTAATTCAAATCCATTTTGTTTTCCATTTCCGCATAGTTAGGGACAGGTACATTTTGGCCTGATTTCGCTGGCGAATGGTGATAGTTCTCTGCAAACGTAGAGACACCCGGACTTTGCTAGAAACTTCACTGTCCCGTGTTTGGCCTCACAAAATAAGCAGTGTTCTCAATGTGTTGGCCAGGAGCAGATGTGAAAATAGCATCTGACTTAAATTCTACAGCCCAGAGTTCTTTCTGAGAGACTCTTGTTGAAGGTTATGTATTCTGGAGTCACAGAACTGTTACTTTGATTTATCAGGAAGGATCTAATTAGAGCTTAATACATAAGTCTTCAATTTATAAAACTAATGATCTAATATTATTTGTAATCTCCTAGAATTGCTCTTCGCTTCGTGAATTAATTATGGACATTTCATCATGAAAGATTGTGCAGGGCAGGAAGTACAATACGGAGAAATCGAAAACGTGGAGACAGAGACATTCAATCTTGCTTTCTTAGCCCTGTTCGGTCCCGGGTCATTCTCAAGCCTCCTACCCAGCACTCTTTTTCCAGAGAAAGTAAATAATCAAGTGAGTCAATCTTCTCCTTTTATTTTTGTTCATTTTAATAGAAACTATAGATTCTCAGACTCTTCTATTAATGTATAGTTCACCTGTCAAAAAAATTTTAGTATCTTGAAATTAGGTCTAAAAAAATTTAAGATTTTTTTTTTGAAGCGTTGGTTTGGTTGATTTAATATCACGGTCAAGATTCTATCTAAAAATCACTTTATGGCTTTTCATAAGGCAGTTGGACATATGCCTGTACTTTGTGCACTTTTAAAGCAAAAGGAGAGCCAAGCCTTTTGGGAATTTCCTTGGCTCACTTTGTGCAGGGCTGCCAAACTCTGTAACGATTCAACAACCATTGGTTCATTGATAGCGAGAGTTGTGTACTGCCCATGAAGTCACGTTTGGGCATGCAAGAACACGACCCCTATCCATGAGTGCTCGCTCCACCCCACATGCATGGCAAAACCTGCCCGCTTCTACCTGCAGGCAGTTTCTGCCAAGAAATACACTTTTGCAACTGTGTCAGTGAACTTAAAATATAGACTTTAAAACTGAGAGAAATCTTAAACTCACATAAGCCACCTCTTCGTTTTGCGATGAAAAACAGTGAGGCCCAAAGATGACACTGAGTTGCCCAAGGACACAGAATAATCTAGAAAGAAGTAAAGCATCCTCCTAGCTCAGTGCTCATTCTCTTTTTTAAAAAAGGTTTTATTTATTTACTTTAGAGAGAGAGAAAGTGCGCAAGCAGGGGGAGGGAGAGGAACAAGCAGACTCCGAGCTGAGCACAGAGCCAGATGCGGAGCTCCATCCCACAGCACTGAGATCATGACCTGAGCTGAAAGGAAGAGTCGAGCGCTTAACTGACTGAGGCACCCAGGCGCCCCAGTGCTCATGCTTATATGTAGGCTCCGTGAATGGGCCACGTCATGACACAATATTCAAAGTCGGTAAAGGACAAGAGTTTTATAACCAGTAGTATTCCAAAGAAATACTAGTAGTCCATGGAAATAAAAAGTAGCAGCATTGTTATGGCATGTTTGCCAAGAAACAAGCTAAAAAATGTCAATGAGGAACTTGAGGAAAAAGGGAAAATGTCTTTGGATAGTTTTTTGTTTGTTTGTTTTGTTTTTTTTTTTTACGAGAGCTGACCAGTTTGGTTACTACTTCTCAGGCGCAGTTGAGTTTTCTGAATCATATAGCATGCTAGACTACATTCTTCAAATTGGTCATTGAGTTCTTAGTCTTATTTTCTTGATTACTAAGTAAAGAAAAAAAAGTAAACCTTGAAAGATAGTACGGATTATTCGGCCAAATGATTTATAACTTCCTGGTGACTATATTTCTTTTGAGAAATATGATAAAGCCACATTGCTGGCTATTTTCCCAGGATGAGGTTTCATGGCATTTGGGCACATCAAACGATTTATATATTGTCAGTTTAATTAAACGTCATATTCTGTAGTTGATGGTATGGTAGCCTGTGGGCTGATGAAAAATCTTGAAATGGTATTGAAAAAAAATCTTGAAAAGTTATTGCACAGAGATTCTGAGTGTACTATAAGATTCACATGTCTGCGTGCAAACAGAATTTTCAATAACATTCAAGTGACTTGCCAAAACAATTTTAATACGGGTGTGATCTAATGTAAATCTGAAATTATTTTGCATAAAAAGTTCGACTTTGGTTTATATGTATACCAATGTTAGAAGAGGAGCTAAATATTAGACATGCCAATTACAAAGTTAAATTTTGTTTGGGACAGAAATTACCATTGAACCTATACATAGGGGCTAAGTTAAGTCCGTACACATCAGAATGCTGGTATCTTTTAAAAAAAAAAATTTAAATAAGTAACATTTTTATTTTCACTGGCATACAGAGAAAGTCTAAGTTGAAGGTGAAGGAAAAGGAAGAATTTTTCAATATATAATATGGAAACAAATAGCTAGTCATTAGGGGGGGCAATTGAGTTAAATTCTACCTGATGCCTCAGGGCAAAATAAATGCCACATAATTTAAAGATTTAAATGTAAAAAGAAACACCGAAAGTACTTGAAGAATTTATAGGTGAGTATTTTTATATATAATCTTGTAGTGGACAATGCTTTTCCAAAGATGACATAAAAGGCAGGAGCTATAAAAGATTGATAGATGTGAATACATAAAAATGAAAAACATTTATATATAGTAAAAACACCATAGTCAAGCTAAATGTCAAACTTGGGGGAAATTATCATCACATAAAACAAAGGGTTGCAAAGAGCTCTAACACATAAATGACAAATGAATATCCCCATAGAAAGTAAGGAGACAATGTAAATAGCAATTCCGAAAAGAAGATACTATCCTGTTTCGTGCATGAAAAGACAATCCCACTAGTACCTAAGACTTGGGGGAAAAAGTGAGGTGTTTTGTTTTGTTTTGTTTTGTTTTTGGGGTTTTTTTGGCTTATCAGAAACTTTAGTTTGTTTTTTATTTTGAAACACTCGTGTTTGCGAAAGGGAGTGTATTATTTGGGTTCCATTGTCATAGATGGTCATCATTTTCATTTCATTTTCCATAAATAGCCAGTTATCAGACTCACTGAAGCCTGTTGTGAGGTGTCTGAAAAACTAAAGGCTGTGATTATTTTGCCAAAGCAACTTCTCTAAGTCCTCTGAGTCCTGTGATATCGTGTAGAGCTGAGAAGGAGATGTTTCCAAAGTCCGGACCTTCAGTTGGCATACACTCTGCATACCCATGGAATGATGTGCTCACTGGGGAATGAGAGAGCTGGCATGAAATTGTGAAATTTCCCTCACTGGTAGCTGGAGAGACTGACATTGATAGTTCTACAATAATACTTGAGACTTAAACACAGTTGGGGATGTGATCAGTCTCCTCACAAATCAGCAAACCCTGTGATGGCGCATATACCCCACACCAAATCTTAGTCATCCTAGTCAACTTTTTTCTTTTTAATTTTTATTGTTAGATTTTTCAAACATACAACAAATTTTTTTTTATTTTATTTATTTTATTTTTTTTTCAAGATTTTATTTATTTGAGAGAGAGAGAATGAGACAGAGAGCATGAGAGGGGAAGGGTCAGAGGGAGAAGCAGACCCCCTGCCGAGCAGGGAGCCCGATGCGGGACTCGATCCCGGGACTCCAGGATCATGACCTGAGCCGAAGGCAGTCGCTTAACCGACTGAGCCACCCAGGCGCCCCAAACATACAACAAATTTGAAAGCACCATGTACATCTACCACTTCCACTCAACAACTGAGACTACCATATTTTGAACACATTGGAGGCCTGTTCCTAACACCTTTCTAGATCTAAACACATACAAATATGTGGATGCAAAAGTGAGATCATACTTTCCATGTTGTTCTGCAGTATGTTTTGGAATTTTCATTTAAAATATATCATAAATATCTTCTCAAGTTTCACTGAATATTCTTCTACAAACTCAGGTCTAATGGCCCCTTCGTATCGGTTATATGGCTTGATTATAATTTTCATAACTAATTCCCTATGTTTGAAAAATCTAACAATAAAAATTAAAAAGAAAAAAGTTGACTAGGATGACTAAGATTTGGTGTGGGGTATATGCGCCATCACAGGGTTTGCTGATTTGTGAGGAGACTGATCACATTCCCAACTGTGTTTAAGTCTCAAGTATTACAGTCTCAAGTATTACAGTGGTATAGTTTCCAATTTTTCAGTATAATGAAAGAAAAGATTGGTGAAATTCATGTGTCTTTTTGCTTTTGGGTGAAAATCTCCTGGTGGGGCGCCTGGGTGGCTCAGTCGGTTAAGCGTCTGCCTTCGGCTCAGGTCATGATCCAGGGGTTCTGGGATCGAGTCCCGCGTCGGGCTCCCTGCTCAGCGGGGAGCCTGCTTCTCCCTCTCCCCCTCCCCCTGCTTGTGTTCCCTCACCCAGGTCTCTATCTCCGCGGGCAGAATGGTGAGGAACTGCTCCAACACCAGCAGCTCCAGGATTTGTTCCTTGGAACGCAGCTTTGGCTTCAGCCACTGACAGCAAAGCTCCCAGAGTTTGTTGAAAGCTTCATGAGGCCCGGCCGCTTCTTTGTACTGGAACTGCCTGAAGCGCTGACGGAAGACTTCACAGTCGGCATCATAGTCTTGAAACACGGAGCCCTGATTCAACGAGGCCTGGATCGCGCAGCCCAGGGCCACCGCCATCGCCCCGTTCTGGTCCTGTACACTTTCTCTGGGGCCTGAAGTCTCAGATTCCAGTCTGTGTCTCTGTGGAGGCGTCAAGGGGGAGCCATCCACAGCTGAGGACAGGACAAAACAAGAAAGGAAACAGCAGTGGTTACCCCAGGCCATACTCACTTCCCTTAACTTGCTTACATTCCACCAAGCCCTAGAGCAGCAAACTTTAATCTTCTTTGGTGATTTTGAGACTCTAATGAAGGCCATGGAATCACTTCCTAGAAAAACTCGCAAACACATCTAATTCTGCATCCATTTTCCAAAAATTTACAAAATGTTCTAGAGCAGACACGGACCCCGTTTTAGTTTAAATTCATTGAGGGGCGCCTGGGTGGCTCAGTCGTTAAGCATCTGCCTTCGGCTCAGGTCATGATCCCAGGGTCCTGGGATCGAGCCCCGCATCGGGCTCACTGCTCGGCGGGGAGCCTGCTTCTCCCTCTCCCACTCCCCCTGCTTGTGTTCCTGCTCTCACTATCTCTCTCTCTGTCAAATAAATAAATAAAATCTTTAAAAAAAAAAAGAAGAAAGAAAATCTCCTGGTGTAATTCCTGGACTGGGATTTGAGGTGTCAAAGGTCATATGCATTTTACATTTTGCTTAGTCTACTATTGAGGCAAAATTGATGGCAGATAACTCTAAAGGTCTGTTTGAGATTTGATGGCATCATTTAAATCCTACCATTGAGGAATTAGTAGTTTCTTGTAAATAAATAAAATTTACAAATACCTGAAGCATACCTCTTTTGATACCAAATAATTTTTAGCTATTTGGGCTAAAACACATCTTTAAAACTGTTTCGCATATCCCCCTGATTTCTTTTTATTTTATTTTATTTTATTTTATTTTATTTTATTTTATTTTATTTTATTTTTTAGAGAGAGAGCACGTGTGCGAGCAGGAGTGGGGAGGAGCAGAGGGAGAGGGTGAGAGAGTATCTCAAGCAGGCTCCACACTGAGTGCAGAGCCCAACGCGGGGCTCCATCTCATGACCCTAGATCATGACCTGAGCCAAAATCAAAAGTCGGATGCCCAACTGACTGAGCCACCCAGGTGCCCCTATCCCCCTGATTCCTGGCAAAAACTATGCTCAATAGAGTTTAGTCCATATTTGGTTATGTGAAGATTCAAGTCATGGTGAGTTTTTCTGGACTTTTGCTCCCACACTAAATGGCCCCAGATTCTCCTATCTTCCTTGCATTATCATATCCTCATGCGTGGGATACAACAACCCCTCTTTCCTTCTTTCCTCTGTCCCTCTCCTTACATCAATAATCGAATATAATATTGCAAGAACTGAAGAAAAAACAATAATCAAACTCAGTAAGCCATAACTTATATCCAATTCCAAGTCAGTAGAATCTGATCCGAGGCCACTCTCACTCCAATATTGTACATCATTTCTCAGAGTCCTTTGACATTGACTTCCTGGTTGACATCTACGTACAGCTGGTTGAGATTGGTAAGAATATGACCTGAAGATTATCAAGGTGTTTTCTCCACAATGCAGTAAGTTCTTATCGATATAATTATTCAGTCAAGGCCAGGTTTACAAGTTTATATGATTTGTCTTAACTTTGTCCCCAAGCCTAGCCTCTCCAACAAAAAGAGGAAACTATTATTGGAGGCAGAAATGTCCACTCCTGAACAGAAGGTTTCATTAAGCCATTCCTTTCCAGTAATTGTTTCCCATTATATATTAAACAGCCAGTTCTATATTTCTATTCTATAAAGTGGTGGTTTTGTCATTGAAAAATTAACTTACAAACACCATGTGCAGGGCACATTTTATAGGAGGAAAAGCAAGATGTAAGGAATTATCTGAACCAGGAGCAATAATGGTTGCTTAAATTCGCTCACACTCAAGCATGAGCTGGGTCTACATAATCAAAGTGAAGTGGAGAATTAAAGTAATTTGAGATAATTCAGACCAGAAAAATCTACCACAAACCTTTCACCTAATTGCATCAATTACTTAATTGAAGCAAACCTTGGGGAACTGGGGCTTGAATTATTCTGATAATTGATTTAATTTTCATTTAGTTTTGTGTATGAAAATACACCCACATACACTCTACCTTGAAGCTTTCTATTTAGTGACAAGCTAATGCAGCCTTCATCACTGCAACTGACATCATTTGTCACTTGTCATTTCCTCACACTGGCATATCCCCACCATCAGATTTCATTGACATGGTCATAATGCAGCTCTAGGGGAAAGTTTCAACTTTCTACAACTTCCACTATGCCACTGGATGTTGTGGCTTTGGAAGTGAGGAACGGAAAATTCCTACATTTCTGATATGGGCTTGTTTATCAATTTTTGTTCTGTTTTTGTTTTTTACAACATGATTTCGTACTTTTTTGGTCTGACATGTTGCTGGAAAACTTCAGTTGGAAAGAAGAGGATCAGGGGAGATTTTCACTGCTCAGTTCTGCTAATTCAACATGAAAGTATTGATATACTATGGTCATACAGAACTCAAAAGATAACACACAACACCAAATGTACAACTCCCCACATTAACTTAACCCTCTGAACTGGCATAGGGGCTCACTAGTTAGTCCCTTAGCTCTTGAAAGCAAAACATTCTCCTGTTTCCTTGCCCAATCACTAGCAACTTTGAGCATTTCAGAAACGTCAACCGTTTGCCTCTTCAGACTTTGCCACTGATGGATACCTAAAGACTATTCTATCTAAACCATATCACAAACAGAAACACATAAGTACAGAAAATTGTAGGAGTTACTTCACTCAACAAACATTTAGTGGGACTGAGCGGGCCCTAAAGATAAATATAGTCCCTGCCCTCTGCAAGTGTTCAGCGTAGTCAAGGACAGAGACAGGTACACTGGCAAATTTCAGTCCAAACCGAAAAAGTGTTCTGAGAAGGTAACTGATCACAGGGTGCTAAAAACACACACACAGGGAGGCCCTGGGGGTCGGGAAAGACATTCCAGGCCATAGAGTTGGGCTTTTGTTTTAGGGCAATAAAACGCCATTCATGGGTTATAAACGGGGAAATGAAATTATGAGATCACTCTGGCTGTGTGTCAAAGAAATGGGTGGGGAGTGAAAGAGATGGCAAGAGCAGAATCAGGAAGACCAATTACCAGGGCACGTCAGTGGTTCAGGTAAGAGAGGATGCAGTAGAAGATGGAGATGAGTCGAGAAGGGTATTAGAGTCAGAATCAATAGGATTTGGGGATTGACAGAGATGTGGGCCGGGGGAAGGAGGAGAGGTAGGAACCCACTAAAGACTCTTTGGCTTCTGGCCGGGGCAACCGGGTGGATGGTGGCACCATTCGCGGAGCCAGGAAATACAGAAAGAGAGGATTTGGGGTTGTTTTTTAAGATTGTTCAACGGAACATTGCTTTTTAACAGAAAAATCTTCAATATGACCTTAGGCTCACACAACCTTTTAGATGTCAATGAAGACTCACAAGAATCAGAGGTTTTATCCTGTATCAGATTTAACTAATACTTCAAAGGCTGGCAGGTTATCTAAAGGATAGAGGCAAATATACTAGCAAAGCAGAGACAAACATGAGGTCAGCAACCCTCTAGTGTAAGTGAAGAATATTTCTTTAATACAAATAACTGCTGACTCTGATCTATCCATTTCATAAACCCAGATTTTATCACCTCAAATTTTTCTTAAATCAGGGTCCACTTCTAGTTATATCCACAGCTATTGTTAAAATACATGAAAGAGTATTATTGATGCCATCTTTCTTTTAAAGATTTCATTTATTTACTTGAGAGAGAGAGAGAGAGAGCAAACAGAGGGAGAGGGAGACTCCTCACTGAGCAGGGAGCCCAATTTGGGGCTCGATCCCAGGACTCTGGGATCACGACCTGAGTCAAAGGCAGATACTTAACCAACTGAGCCACCCAGGCGCCCTGATGCCATCTTTTTATTACCACTTTTAGGTAGATTTGTGGTAAAATGGATGTTTAAACTAATTACTATAAATATTGCTTGCTAGTTGTAAAGTAATTGAACCTTTCTCTCTCTCCCTTTTCTACAAAGATTTACAAATTTAGCCTGTCATGACTGAACTCTTAAAAATTAGCTCGAAGCCCCAAGGAAATCTCGCCTTCAGTGTTGTTAGTATTTTTGGAGTTGCAGATGATCACACTGGCTAATGTTTAATAAAAGGTAAAACATGAATGTAGCTTCCTGAGAGCCCTTCATGGTTGTGGGCAATTGGTTCACCTGATGGTCAGGATACCCTGAAAAGAGACGAATCTGATTCTAGGTAGTGAGTGGAGAATTAAATACAGATTAAAAATCAAAAGAAAATGAACTCTCTGCTTCAGTGCAGGAAAATACAGCCAAGGCTGGGTAAGACCAGATCAAGAATGATAGCACAGAACAGTCATAGATGTTTGAAGAAGGTAATAAGGTGTTAGCATTCCTTTCTCAGATAAAGATACATTGACAGTTAAACAGGAATTGCTCCCTGATGTATTTAATTAGTTAATTGCTCACTAATGTAATTAGTGAGAAGCTAGATGTAGAATTCTATGTGATTATCCTAGAGGAGTCCTCAAGAAAACAAAGTGATTAATGTAAATATCTTATTGCTGTGGTTAGCAGAATGACCTTATTCTGAATGACATAACCAACTCTTCCCGCTAAAGAAAAGCATGGAAAGTAAAAATACTTGGAATGAAGGGACCACACAGAAGAGGTGGTTTGGACACTGAAATGTTAAAATGTGGGGAACATTTCCATTGGTTTGGAAGGACAACAGACTTGAACTTGGGAGGCAGCTTGATGTAGTGGACAGAACATGGGCCCTGGGGGTCCGATGAGGCATTAAATTCTGGCTCTGCCAATTATGTTTCTACCTTGAACACAGTCTGAGGAAGAAAATGGAAGGGTGGCTTTTAGTAAGTTAAAGGAACATAGTTCCATGGTTTATAACAATGGACGTGGCCTAAGATGACTTCTTATTTTGATAGGGAAAAAAAGCTGAGGTTGTGCTAAGTGAGTGCAATATTCTACGTCAATATAAACTCTTTAGAACCAAGCTGATGGTATCCAGTGATGCTTCAGAGATCATAAACCAGTTCCATTACTGCTTGATAGAATCAGGTGGAGATGTTCAGTGGCATCAGAAAGGGAGTATAAGAGATGTTTAGATGCTTTATCTAAGCATTAACAAGGACTTCTAAAAGCCTCTGGGCCTTTCCTATACCCCTTGCTTACCAACTGGATGATGCAGATAGATTCTGGGCGAATTAAGGAATATTAAATTCTTTAACTAAAACTAATCTTATAAAAGTATTGACAGTAAAGGGTAAATCACCCATGGATCTCTATTGCTATCTTTTGCTACATTCCTAGGCTTTGTTTTCCATGCTGATAAGAAGTAGAAAGTCATCTCTTCTTGTCTTTGACATACACAGTGAGGCGGTCAGTCTCGGTCTAAGACACTCAAAGATAGAGCTTCATAAAGAATGAGGTCTTGACTTCTAGCTAAACGTCTGTGACCATATTCACAAAAATACCGAATAAAAGTCAGGATATGCTATATGACAGAGGTATTGTGAGCTACGTCTAACTGTGAGAGAACAAATAAGAGAAATAACTTGTACCTGGGAATGTTGGAACTTGGGGACCATTTTCATGATATATGGCCACAGAGAACAGGTCTTTGAAATCCAGAGTCTGTTTTCTATGGTAGGAGACAGTAAGGGTACATGGACAGAGCCAGACTCCAAAGTCTTTGAGGGCTGGGTTTGAATCCCAGCACTGCCACTTCCTAGCTGAGTAATCTGTACTTCCTTCACCTATCAGCAGTGACATATAGCTACATATCTTACAAGTTTGTTTTGAGGACTAAACATATTGATATTTGTTAAGGGGCCTGGCCTATAATTGGTGCTCTACAAATATGAGTTCATTGATTCATTCAGCAAACACTGATTGGATACTTGCTGTGCTGGCAATCATTGTGCCAGGTATTGGGACTACAAAGACAAGCGAGACGGAGTGCCTATTGTTACGGACATCACCATTAAGACAAGGAAGCCCAGAATCAGCCAATTAAAATACAGTAAGGAAAATCTGGCAATATAAAGCTATGGTTAGGCTATTATGAAGGGGTTGAGGAAGGCCTCTTAAAGTAGATGATGAATCTTAATGGTTGACTGGGAGCTCTTCCAGGTGAAGGGGAGTAGAAGGGCATTCCGCACAGTAGATGCAAACTGAGCAAAGGCCCAGAGGTGAGAAAGGTGAGAAAAAGCATGGTATGTGAAAGATACCATGGCCATTTGGGTATTGCCAAAGCATAGTGTATGAGGGAAGGAGTTGCTAAAGGTGAGAATGGACATGTGGGCAGGGAACGTATTGGAATGTCCTCTTATCCTCTTCCCCTTCTTCCCTTCTTGAAAAAATCCAGAACATGTGTCTACTTTAGCTATCACCAGAGAACCAGAATACTATTCCTTTCCAAGCTATCTATATGGTACATCTGGTAAACAGAAGGGCCATTTTGAGACCCCAGCCTCCATTACCACTTGGCAATTGGAGTGTTTGGAGGAAAAAAACCAAGCCTCTAAGGCTCTTGGGTGGGGCTCGAAGACTCTAGCTGTGGAGTTAGGCTCTCATTGCAATAGAGCTTCGGTGGTTGTGGGCTCTAGATTCAGGCAGACCTGGGTTTTGAATTTTACTTGTTTAAGTGTTACCTTGAGTTAGTTACTTAACCTCTGGGCCTTAGTTTCCCCAGCTGTAAAATGGGTTTAATGAAATGATGGACGTAAAGCACTTAGCACAGTGCCAGGCACATACAAATGCGTTACATAAATATGCTAGTGCTATCGTCTGAATACCAGCCACCAAAATTGGCATAAAAGAGCAATGAGCCTGAAATTTGGCCCCATTTTTCCCCAGTGATTATTTTCACCGCCCCCCACCCTTACCACTATTGCTTTGACTTCATTCCATTTGAATCTGACTTGACTACACTTCAGCGGGGCCCCCAAGCTCCAATATTGTCACACCTGTGACCATAACGACCAGGAACATAGCAGATTACTTAGCTGTCAAATGGGAGAAGCTAGTTTCTTCTTCCCTCTTCCCCAGGCTAATTCATGTTAAGGGAAGAACATCCAGGGAATCATCAAATTATCCCATGTCTTATCACGCAAATAATGGTCTTGTCTTATAGACAATGTATCTGCATATGATATTAAAATGTACAGATAGGAGCAATCATTTAATCTGGAGGCAAATGGGAGGATTCATGTTTTTGTATGAACTTGCTTTGAGTTTTAAATTAAACTTCACAAATGGTATCAAGAGAAAAAATTAGCCTTTGTAGCATATTCATCTACAATCTCTTTAAATTCAAATAAACTTAAAAAAGAATGCTAAAAACCATGGCTTAAGAACTCATTGGCCAAAATGTTAAACATAGAGTTACCAAATGAGCCAGCAATTACAATTCTGGGTATATATCCAAGAAAAAATGAAGACATATGTCTACACAAAAACTTGTACACAAATGTTCGTAGCAGCACTATTCACAATAACCAAAATGTAGTAATAACTCAAATGCCCATCAACTAATGAATGGATAAACAAAATGTGGTATACCCATACAATAGGCTACTATCCATCCATTAAAAGGAATAAAGTGCTGATATAACATGGATGAGCCTTGAAGATGTTATGTTAAATGAAAGAAGCTAGACATAAAAGGTCACACGTCATATGATTCCATTTATCTGAAATATGCAGAATAGGTAAATCTATAGAGACGAAAAGTAGATTAGTGGTTGCCAGAGGCTGATGGGAGAGGAGATAGGGAAGTTACTGCTTAATAGGTATGGCATTTTTAATTGGAATGATACAAATGTTCTATAATTAGATAGTGGTGATGATTGTACAACTCAGTGAATATACCCCAAACCGAATTGTACACTTTGATGGTGAGCTATATCGTATGTATGTAGTATGAACTGTATTCTATCTCAGTAAAGCTGTGAGAAAACCCCATTGACACATTTCATGTTTACTGTGGACCATCTGGGGATTTAGAATGTTTATTTTGTTCCTGAACAGCTCCCTTCTCTACCACTTCTGCTAACCATGTATGATAACATAACCAATCGAGCAAATGAAGGCAGAAAGGCTAATCATTGTTATTATGCTTGTAGGCTATAAAAACAATCCCTTTGCCTTCTGTTCAAAGGGCTTTCAGAATAAGTTCCTTACAATTTGTCTTTAGCTAGGTTAATTAACTTCCTGCATATTCCTGAGTGCTAGCTCACTCCAAGTCCCTTCCTGCTCAGTTTATAATTATGCCTAGATCTGTTGCCACAGCCTACCATTACTTCTGCAATCAAGTATTAATGCCACTTTTCCTCCATTTAGTATTTGAAGAATTTCAAATTGTTACCAATTACCACTGCAACAATTTCCTAAGTGGGTATAAATAAAAGGCATGTGCTTTAATGTTAAATGAGAAATTAGGAGACTGAGGTATCTGGCTCAGGCAAGCACTTACCATTTCCAAGTTGGGGTTCAAAATTTTTTTTCTCTCCCAAAGCTAGGTTTCAGAAAGTTCTACCAGATCACCATAGGACTGAGAACATCAGAATACAGTAAATGAAGTGAGAAAGGTTCATTTGTGGCTCTTAACTTTAAATGTCAAGCAAGGTCATGGTTGCCGAAAAATTTCATCTCCCTTTTGATGAAAAGACTACCTGTTGGTGTTACGTAGGACATGACTTAACAGTTCGCAAATCATTTATCAGCTGATAAATTATAAAAAAGTAAATTATGACAGGAAGGGAAAGAAGCGAAAGCTCACATTTTAAAACCTAGGCTGCCAGTTTTAAGGGCTCACATTTTAACACTTGGAGCTGTCCAACGGCCATGCCCTGTGTTTCGCATTAGATAATTAAGAGTAAAATCCTAACTTTAATTAAGCCCTTTTATAGGAGAGGGGTAGATTATACATTATTTCATACATTAGCCTGAACCAAAAGAGCTGCCTAAAAGCTCTGTTATCTCCGGATCGGATCCAATAAGGTTATTTTAAGAAAAGAGACTTTCTGGATTCAGAGGTAAAGGCATGTTTTTAGCAGAGGGAAGAGCAGCTCACTCCTTAACTCCATGAGTCAGGACTTGTCAGTCTACCACCATTATGCTACAACATTCACAGGCTGACACAGGCATGTGCCAAAGGGGTGAGACTTCACAGTCTGGAACTCAGACCTGGGAATTTTCAGGATCTGGGTAGAAACTCAGATAGGTCCCAATATCTTAATAATGACAATGCCTTTCAGGAACTCTCAAAGTCAGGTTTTTAAAAGATGCTTTGAACAAGGAGGTAGGGGGAGGATAAAGCAAGGGATCCTTGTAAGTGAGTAATCCTCTCGTGTGTGGAGAGCAAGGTCCTTTTTTTTTCACCCAAGATTTTATTTTTAAGTAATCTCTGCACCCAGTGTGGGTCTTGAACTCACAACTCTGAGATCAAGAGTCACATGCTCTACTGACCAAGCTGGCCAGGCACTTCATGGCCAGGTCCTTAAAATAAGGACCAGCAGGAGAATCTAGAGAGATCAATGCTTCACCTTTTGTAAATGGGTCTGTCTCTTCCACTGGACTGGGGGCTCCTTGAGAGCAGTCTATTTCCATTTGATTAATTGCTGAGTTCCTCAGTATATACCACGTTGGAGGTGCTCTTTAGATTCTTCTGACCCTTAATGCATCAGCAGAAAAGAAGCTTGAGAAGGGGAAGTAGGGGAGCAGGCCCTACATCAGGGTTCCCAACCCCGACTGAACACCTAAAATCACCAGAAGAAGCTTTAAAAATGCAGATGCCAGGGCCTCATGCCCAGAAAACTTCATTTAATTGGTCTGGGGTAGGGCTGGCCATAGGCGTTTTTTATTAGTCCTCCAGGTGATTCTAGTGCGTGCTGGGGCCTGAGAACCACTGCCCTGTAGTAATACAGGAATGGGAACCACTGGTGATTGTGGGTCACATATGTTAGTATGCTAGAGAGTCATCTTTTTGTTTAATATATGGCTTTCTCAGTCATACCCCAAGAGATCCTGAATCAGTGGGTTTGGCAAGATGCTTCGGCCAAGAATCTGCATTTGTAATAAGCACGTGATTCTGATGCGGTGGGTCCAAAGAGCACACCTCCAGAAACAGTACCACGGAGCCACTGAAGGCACCTGGGTTAGCTTTGAGACTAGAAACCAAGTAAAGAGAATGGGTTCTATTCTTAAAACAAAGTGGAACTGTTTCCGTCCTCCAGCCATCAAACAAGAGTATTCATTTCTCCAGGAGTGGTTCTATGGTGCCAGATTTTCACCTGCTGGAGCACTGCTTAGCTCAAGACCTATCTGAAATGCAGGCTAAAAATGACTAGTTGCTTTTTCTGCGATACCATTGGTCCTGTTAAGGTAATTGTCTCCAATATTTTTGATCCAATGACATTAGAAGAAACACAGTTGTTTCTTTTGTACCTGGCAGCCTTGCAAAGAAGTATGAGAGTACAGTATTCCCATTTTGAAAAATAGACAGTTTGAGCCAGAAACTGACCCTAAGGCAGATCTATATTAGATTGGGGAAAAATCAAAGCCTTGATTTGATTTGTGTCAAAAGCACTTTAACATCTGTGACCTAATTTTTCCTTACTAATCCCCTTATGAAGCAAGGTGGGGTAGGTGTCATTCCCTTCCACTTTGAAGCCTCAGGTTCCAGCTTGAGCAATTATTCCTTTGGGCTAAGTTTTGTCCTCTCCATGGGTTCTTTCATGTGAAGATACTCTAGCAATAGGTTACATGGCATTGGATTTTTTTTTTTTTTTAAGATTCACCTATTTATTTGAGAGAGAGAAAGAGAGAACGAGTGGGAGGGGCAGAAGGAGAGGGAGAGAGAATCACAAGCAGACTCCCTGCTGAGCACAGAGCCAGATGCAGGGCTTGATCCCACAACCCCGAGATCATGACCTGAGCCAAAACCAAGAGTCAGATGCCCAACTGACTGAGCCACCCAGGCGCCCTGGCATTGGATATTTCTAGCAGGTTTGTTTGCTAGGGGAGAAAACAGGCAGGGAAAGAGCAATGAGAACCAGGTAAAAGGGGATCATTACTCAAAGGGACAGGAGCCCCAAAAGAAGTAACTATGGAAGAAGGATGTTCTAGATCAGCTTTACTTATTTCTCAAGTCACCTGGAGCAGGCCTTGGTACCCAAGGGCAGTTGAGGCGATTTGGAGACTTGGCCATGTTTGTTAGGGCTGTGTTCAGGGACACATTTCTCATTGATAGCAAAAATATTGAGATTTGAGAGAAAATAAATTGCCTTCAAATTAAGATACTATCCACCTACCATCTTCTCTTTTAAAAATGTTGACCCTTGGGGAATCTAAAGCTTTTTAATACTAAATCAATCTGGATGATATTGAATTATGCCCTTAACATAGGGAAGAGGCCCTCTTATTTTCCTCTTTGGAAAAGGAAAGCTGTTTTCTATAACTAACCCCCTTTGTTAATTTGAAGATTTATCTTCGCTTTCCAGACTTTCTTCTTCTTATCACTGTGATTTGTATATTCTCTGAAAAAAAAAAAAGAGAGAGAGAGAGAGAATGGTCAGAATCCAACCTTAGTAATGTGAGATGGAGGTTGGATAGAACCAAACAGAAAAATCTAGACTCAGAGTCCAGAGCTCAAGTAGTTTCTAGACTCTGGAAAAGTCTAAATATGGGCACCCCACTGTGGAATCTGCTTTATGGGGGATGTTTACATGGAGACATGAGTTCACGTGCCTAGTTCAAAGCAAACTACTGGACAATATGTGCTCTTCATGGAGGTCAAGGTAAGATACTATCTTCTTGTCCCTCCCTCTCCCCACTCTGTCAGTATTGACCCCAGATATCAGGCTTTGATGTGTCTGCTGGTGGGGAAAGTAGGTGTGGAACTAAGAGGACAATTGCCCCAGTCTGACCCCATATGCCAGTCCACTTGATGGTGTGCTGTATATAATGTGTGTCAGTAGTCCTGATTCTGGGTTCAATGATCTCACTAACTCTTGGCTTTGGTGGCGTTCCTTGCTACATCAAATTGGTGGATAGGGTTGCCAGTGACATCCACTCTAGAGAAATTCACGGGGTGGGGGAACCTGTTTTCATCGGAGAAGCAGGCCCTTAAAAGAAGAGAAAGAAACACTACTGGGAAGAAAGGATGGTCAATCCATTTGGGAAATTTTTCCAAGATTTCTAGCATGAAAATATCCATCTCACTTTACCTTCATGGTTTCATGAATAACCACTTTCTGTCTTAGACAGTGAGCCCTCCTTGTTCAGCACTGTATACCCAGGGCCTACCACAGCACATGGCACAGAGCGGGTGTTCAGTGAATATGTGTTGAATGTATGACTGAATGAATGAACCAAGCAGTCAGAGCTACAGTTTGCTTAAAGGAAACTTATGGGGAATTCAGCAGGAGGAGCAACAGACCAGCGGGAGGCAGAGAGCAGGGAAGCATGCACTGATTCAGTGCCCTTGTAGTCCCCTTTGTTGTTCTGTAATACACAACAGGATGCACCTGCCCAGACATGGGACCTCTAGCTGGGTCACTAGGAAAGCTGATACAAAACTCCTGTTAATTAAAAAGCCTTTGCAAATGGAATTGTCTTCTGGCAAACACAGAGTGCCCTGCCTCCTGATGGATTTAATGTCTACATGTGTTGAGAATATCCAAGGGACAGTCTCAGCATCATCTCCTAATCCTGAAGCCAGCAAAGGAAGCAAGATGTAGCAAAGTCACCCACCGCTCTGCTCTTTATCATGTCAAAACAAAAAAATTAATGAATGGCCAGATGGTCAAGGAAATCAGGTATGGTTTTTCTATGGGTTTATTAATGAGACTAATGTTTAAGCTTTTCAGCCTAATTTCCTCTGGTTTCTTATTCCTTGGTCCTACCTACCTCTGAATTTCTAACCAAGTATTAGCGCCAATGCCCATGCCAGAACTTTCAGAATGAGGTACTCAAGCAATTTACACCAAGCTTTGCAAACTCTAGGGGGCTTTCCATTTTGGAAGAGGACACTAATTAAACCAGTGGAATGGATAGAAGGGAAGATGGGTGGGGACAAAGTGGAGGGGGGCGGGAGGGAATGCTCACGGATCGTACCTCGAGGTCATGTGGGTAAGCCACCACACTTCTCTGCCTTGCCTGTTTACTAGGACCCATCTAGCCCCACTATGCAGATTTGCCATCAGGAGATGAAACCTACGTGCCACGGCCAACCCAAATCCAAATGTTCTACAGTTGCTTTTTGGAATTAGCCTTGGAAAATCTCTCCGGCCGAAATACGGAGACAGACGAGAGCTGGTGGCCGTCTGGCTTACAGGAGGGCGCCTCTGTGGCCCAGCCCTCAAGTCAGACAGACCGAGGTCCAAAAAGACCAGAGAAGCCGGCAAGTGTTTCGTAAGCTTTCCATTGAGAGCTCAGCGTGCTCCCCTGTGACCAAAGACCGGACTGCAGCCACAGGGGAGGAGCCCCAGAGCTGTGGTTCTTCCTGCTAAAGCCTCCCCATTATTACTGTGAGGCTCTTTTGTTGTCCAGGGCAGAGGCGAAAGGGGAGGATATTTAGAAGAGCTTCAGGGTAAAATCTAAATTCTGCTCCCAGTATTACTAAGCTTCCCTTTTGAAAATTAGCAACTCTTTAGTAAAACCCTTGATAGAGATCCATTAGGGTTTATGTGTGACAAAGAGTAGCTACTAATGGCCCTTAATGATGAGTAAGTGGGTTGCTCAGAATATTACTTACTTAATGAAAAGTAATGGCTGTCTCACTGCAACGAGGAGAGAGATGCTAAGTGGCCTCTTCACATGTATGTTCCTTTTAGTGCTAGGCTTGTCAGAGCATACACACTTGAGAGACTCTAAACAAAAAGGACTCATCTTCACCTGGGAACAGCCACTACAGATCGCTCCCAGAAATTGCTTTCAGTCCATTTTCCAAATGCTCCTTGGTGCTTCCAACCAATTCTCCACCTCTTTGTGGTTCTAAGGGTTGGACACCATTGATCTAATGAAAATGGACCAGAGAGTGAGGAAGTCTGAGTTTTTTCCCCCCTCTGAATCAAATCTCCGCTAATAGCAGGATGATGTCAATGATGACATCTGGATGAGGATACAGGCTTGGGCTCAAGGGCCTTAGAGCCAGTCCTTGCAAATTCGGTGTCGCATGTTCCTGAGCTTCGGCGCAGTTTGTAAATGGCAAGGTGAGATTACTGAAGCTCACACTTGAAACCTAAAAGCGATGTGCTGATTGAAGGCAAAAAACACTTGAGAGGCCAGCTGGCTCCTGCACGGATTCAGCAGGCCAGGGTGAGGGAATAGCACCTTGGTGCTCTTCTTGCCCAAGAAGGATTTGTGAGCTGCTACCCCTCCATTATCTTATTGGATGATTCATGTCCTCATAACATAGCTTTCCTCAGTTTGGTGATATATGTGCAAACACATTTTATCAAAGTATAATAGGAAGACTACTGAAATGGCTTCAAAGTCCAACAATAGGGAAATTATTAAGCAAATTATAATATATCAGCTTGGTAGAATAGTGGGCAGCCATTGAAAATGGCGGACAAGGGCGCCTGGGTGGCTCAGTTGGTTAAGCAACTGCCTTCGGCTCAGGTCATGATCCTGGAGTCCCTGGATCGAGTCCCGCATCGGGCTCCCTGCTCGGCAGGGAGTCTGCTTCTCCCTCTGACCCTCCCCCCTCTCATGTGCTCTCTCTCAGTCTCTCTCTCTCAAATAAATAAATAAAATCTTAAAAAAAAAAAAAGAAAAAGAAAAAGAAAATGGCGGACAAGAAATTGTGTAGCAACAGGAAGGAGTATTTATAAAACATCAGAAGCTTTCAAAGGGAAAAGGCAGCATTGTGGATTGACCATGATTATCACCATAAATTATGAAAGTATATAGATAAAGTTTGAAAGGGAATGAGGGGAAATGAAAATAATTATAATTTAGTGGGTAGAGGTCGACAACATTTTATTTTAAAATGTCCTTTACTGTGGTTTTAACATTATTTTAACAATTTTTTTAAAAACCAAATTATAAGTGGATCCTATCTTAAAAACAGATTACAAGCCTGAGATTCATTTGTAAGTCAGATGTCGGGCCCACCAAAATATTATTCATAGCGGTTGTAGGCAGTGTCCAATGATTGCAAAATATCCTACTGGAGTTAACCAAAATCTAACCCAAACACTATGAGTTTTCAGTTGAAAAATTTATATAAAACTACACTGTTGCAATAAAATGAAAAGGAGACATTTTTACTTCTCTTGAATACTGGTGGCACTTAAGAAAAAGGAGGTTTAATTAAAGGAAGATGAGAAAGGTAGGCAGGTGCTTCTGTTGACATTCTGAAGGGGTCTTGGGATAGTTTCAAGGACATTAGCAGCTTAAGGCTCTGGTTCTTCATATAATTTCATATCATAATTTATAAATTTCTCTTTGATTCAAGTGCATCACTGTCATTACTCTTAAGCATTTTAGACCTGATGAAGGTCTTTTCTTTTTCTTTTTGACACACAAATGAGATGAGTATGGAGGGAGACCAAAAAAAAAAAAAAAAGAGAGAGAGAGAAGAAAGTTTCCTGAGATAAACTCAGAGTTGAGAAAGAAAGAAGCAACTAAAAGTACCTAAAAAGGTGATTAGGCGGTTGAAGCAGATGTACCCAAAAATTCAAGTAAGAGACCGAAATGAAATTGCATAGATGAAGACAAGGCCAAGTTTATTTCTGGTGATCTAGCAGAGCGGAATAACTATCTTGACTGATCCTCCTGCCTTAAAAAAAAAAAAAAAAAAAAAAAAAGTGCACATACTAAACTAAAAATGTTTAAATATTCTAAACATCTTAAAAGCATCAAGGAGCTGGAAAAAGAGTCAGTCATTACCAGCCCCAAATGTGAGTGAAGGTTGGAACACAGAGGAGTGGAGGGAGCATCCTTTGTAATTCTGAACTAAGGACATTTACTGAACTTGGAGAATCTGTGTGACTTTTCATGGCCTCCTGAGGTGTGGGTGACAGAAGATTAAGCTCAGAGCCATCCAAGGTGGAGAGTCTAATACTGATTATATAGTTACAATGCCTTGTGGAGTGAAAAGAACAGGACAGAACTAAAAAATATATACAGCAAATATTTCTTGATCACTCTCTATCAGAAGGAGAAATGTAGTTAGCGTTAGGAGGTCTAGCGATTGTCCACAAAAGTAAGAAAATGATCAAAATATTTTTGGTAGGTTAAGCCTGCACATAGCCACTTCAAAGATAACCATTAAAAGCATCAATTAGAGCCTATAACTTCTAAATTAGAAGAGAAAATGGAATGATAAAATATATTAAATCCATCTAAGATAATGGAGAAAGAAACAGAACAGGTGTATGATAAAAGAAACAGAAGATCTGAGACCATTGGAAAGCACAAAACAATGTGGTAGATAGAAATCCAAAAACATCATTAATTATATCAAATGTAAGTGGGCTAAAAGCTCTAGCTAATAAGAAAGATGTTCAGGTTAGATTAGTAAAATGATCAACTAAATGTTGTTTGTAAGAGCCACATCAGAAACATAGAGATGGAAAAGTTGAAAGTAAAATATGGAAAGCTATGCCACGAACGTGCTAAAACAAAGAAATTTGGTGTAGCTAGCTTAATATCTGTTAAAATAGACTTTAAGTCACAAAGTATTTCTAAAGATGGAGAGGGTCACTTTGTAATGACAATAAGCTTAATTCACAAGAATGAAATGACAGTTGTAGATTTGGATCTCTTAAAGTCTCAAAAATGTAAATGACTTATAAAAACAAATCGAAAAAAATCCACAATAGTGGAAGATTTTTAAACACATCTCTCTCAGTAATACATAGAACAAGCAGACCAAAAAACAAAGGAATATAGAAGATTTAAATAATACACATAACAAATCGTCCCAAGAGACGGATAGAGATTGTAACACCCCCAAAACTGCAAAATACACATTTTTCCCAAGCATACGTAGAACATTTATATAAAATTATACCCTCGACACACTTTCAATCTTCAAAATCACACAGTTCACTTTGTCTCATGGCAAGGCAAGCAAGCTGGAAATCAATAGCCAAAAAATCATTGGAAAATACATTTGTAAAGGAAGAAACACGTTAAGTGGGTGAAATCGTAAGTTACAATGAAACTGAGAAATTAATTTGAACTGAAGGGTAATGAAAGCCACAATGAGACACTGCTACATATGCATGAGATTGACAAGAAGGGAGTAAGTAGTCTGACAACACCAAATGCTGGTGAGTCCCAGGGGAGCCCTGGGAACCCTCCCACGCTGCTGATGGAAATGTCAATCGGTACACCAGTGTAAAAATGAAACAGTCACCTACTTGGACACAGTCTGGGTCCCGGTGATTCCACTCCTGGGTATGTACCCTGGAGACCTGAGGATCTCATGTGTCCCAGGAGATGAGCACAGGAATGTGCTTAGCACTGTGGTTCGTAAAAGCTCAAAACTGGAAGTAGCCCAAATGTTGTTCATAATGATGTTGACAGTGATGCTGCTGATAATAATAATAATGGGGATGAAGACATTGTGGAATATTCTTAAAATGGAATGTCGCACAGCCAGGAAAGGGAAAGAACTCCCTGTACATGCAGCAACATGGATCAATCTCACAAACAGAAAGAGGGAACCATCCCATTCATAAATGCATACTGTATCATTCCATTTACATAGTTGTTGTTGTTTTTTTTTTTAAGCAGGCACACTAAACTTTAGAGATGCATACCCAAGGGTACTACTAGAAACATAAGCAAGGGAATAATTAGCACAAAGTCAGCATCGTGGCTCCCTCTGTGAGGAAGGAATGTGATTGAAGCAGAGGAAGCTTCTGAAACATTGGCACTATTCTGACGTCCGGTTAGGAGATCCAAATCTACGACTGTCATTTCATTCTTGCGAATTAAGCTTATTGTCATTACAAAGTGACCCTCTCCATCGTTAGAAATACTTCGTGCCTCACAGTCTATTTTAACAGGTAGTAAGCTAGCTACACCATATTTCTTTGTTTTAGCACGTTCGTGGCATAGCTTTCCATGTCTTACTTTCACCATTTCTGTCTCCATCTTTCTGATGCAGCTCCGAATAAGCAACATTTAGTTGATTGTTTTACTAACCTAACCTGAACATCTTTCTTATTAGCTAGAGCTTTTAGCCCACTTACATTTGATATAATTAATGATCTTTTTGGATTTCCTATCTACTATATTGTTTTGTGCTTTCCGATGGTCTCAGCTCTTCCGTTTTTTATTTTTTTATACACCTGTTCTGTGTTTCTTTCTCCATTATTTTAGACAGACTTAATATATTTTATCATTCCATTTTAACTGGGGTGAAAATTGCATGGGTATTCTCTAGGATATTATTCTTTAAAATATGCTGTTTCACATGAACTTCTGCAGGTGTGAGATACTTCATAAAAATTACATCTAAACAAATATATAAATTTTTAAAAGCATCAAGAAGGGGTCATTTCCTCTTTAACTTCCCCTTTCACTCATCCATCAAGGACTCTCTGAACAAATATGGAGTTCTGACTCCATGTCAGGTGTTGTTCTAGAGAAAACACTGGAGATACAACAATAAAAAAGATGAAATCTCTGTCTGAAACATTTGTATTGCAAATGGCAGAAAAATCTACCTCAAACCGGCCACTTAGCTGAAATGCGTAGAGGCAGATTTAGTCTCCAGTAGGGCTTGATCTAGCAATTCAACAATGTCACCGAGGTTCTTTCTGTCCCTCTGTTCTATCCTCTGCAGTATCCATTTGGATGTCCCCTTCCTGGCCATAAATGGCCTCCTCACCGTCACGGAAGAGCAAATGTCCTGAGGTTTACCATAAGTGGACTAGTTGAAGCCTGGGTTATACTCCCATTTCTGAAACAATCAGAAGAACTTCAGGAGGGGGAGCAAAATGTGCTGCTGGGCTTGGAGTAGGTAATGGGGTTCAACGTCGTAAGTCCAGGCACATCGCCGAAAATCGTATCTGTGCTCTTCCCCAAATCGTGAATCAGAAGTTGTTGCCCGCAGAATGGAAGTTGGAAAGGCTCCTGAAATCATTCTTGATGGTGCCTGGATCGTGGAGCACACATCCTTTTTTTTTTTTTTAAGATTTTATTTGTTTGACAGAGAGAGACACAGCAAGAGAGAGAACACAAGCAGGGGGAGGGGGAGAGGGAGAAGCAGGCTTCCTGCTGAGCAGGGAGCTCGATGTGGGCCTCGATCCCAGGACCCTGGGATCATGACCTGAGCCGAAGGCAGACGCCTAACGACTGAGCCACCCAGGGGCCCCAGGAGCACACATTCTTGGGAGGGGTGGGGAATCAGAGAAGAAATAAGTAAACAAATAAACAAGATAGAAACAGTGATAAATGCTATGACAGTAATATGATAGAATGTGGTCTCCAAGAAAACAGAGATTTGTATCTGCTTTGCTCATTGCACTCTCCCACCTGCCCAGTCCGGGGCTTCGCACACGTGGGCCCAAAGTAAATATTTGTCAAGTTGAATCGAATTGAATCATAAGCAGGGTACAATGATAATCACACCCTTGCTGCTCCCAGCCACCTGTTCTCCTTGGGTTCCTTGCTGTTCTTCCCACCAGAGCCCTCCCCCTTTTTCCCTCTGTGTGTCCAGGTCCTAAACATCTTTCCACACTTCGCTGAAATTCCATCTTCTTCAGGGAGTCCTCCGTGACATACCTGCTGCTCTTTACCTGCCTCCTGACCATCCCCGATTCCAGCACGGCATGGACCAGTGCCTTTTAGCCCTAGGTTTTCTCATGCTTGGTCATTTGCCAAATGTTCTTTCATAACGTTGGCTGAAACGATTTCATCTTTACGTGTTCTCAAACCCCAAACAGAGGAAGATTTACCTGTAGATAGGCATGGGCTTTGTTTGTTTGTTTGTTTCCCCTCGCTTAGCCATTTATTAGTTGTACATGAACTTGGGTAAATGGTTCGCTGCTCTGAGAATCAGTTTCCTGATCTGTAACACGGGGGTACCGCCTCCCTCGTGAGGCTGCTCTGAATACCGAGGTTATGTAGGCCGCTACCATGGGGTAGGTACTTGATGAACAGGAGTGATGATGGGGAGGAGGAGGTGGAGGAGGAGGATGAAAGCGGCAGGCTTGACCCCTCTTGCCGGTTTGTCACTGGTGTGGATGGAGAGCCAGCGCAAGCCCACGCCGACCTCGGCGTCAGCAGGAGGGAGCTCGCTGAGGCAGGCCCCGCTAAGTCACGGCGCTGCGGAAAGAAAGAAGCGGGGAAGGAAGGGAGCAGCTGGGGCAGAGCAGCCCGTGCCCTGACACGGGCATCCCCTAGGGCTACGGTGCTCACGCTGAGCTAACAAGCACCCAGCATTAGCGTGGGCTGGGCGGCTGAGGACATCCTCCACCGTCGTTTCCTAATGGACTCAAACGAGGGTATGTGCATGCCTGGGTGCAGGCGGAGCTGCCGCCCGGGGGTGGAGGCGCTGCTGTTATGCTAATTCTTGTGCACCCCATGGGTCAGAAAAGAGCAGATACTTCATCTGCCACGGGAGGAACGGCAGCGATTAAGGCAGTCACGATGCCATGAGGTGGTATTAGCGAAACAAATGAGGACGCTGTCTCTGGTCTTTGGGGCGGGGGGAAGCCCTGCCTAAATAATTTCTGTTTACTTTTTGTGCTCTTAGCCCATGACTGCTCAATTAGATCATTCATGAGCACAGGGTCCCCAAATGTAAAGAGCAAAATGGACAGGATTTCCTCTAATCCCAGCTTCTCCACCAGCTGGCTCGTCGGGCTTAGAGTACACCTGCTGCCTTCTCAGCTACAAACTTTCCAACCCCTCAGCCAAGTCCACCCCATCCAGCTCTGCTTCCCACCCCAGATGAGATCTGGGGTTAGGGGAGGTCACTACGGAGCAATCAGGTCGAGTGAGTTCATGCCTGAGGTCCTGATCTGCTCCTATCCCTGGCTGGAAGAGCTTTCCCGAACGTGTTCCGGGTGTGCTCATTCTAGTAGTTAAGAGCATAGATTGTGAAATGACATTGACCCGATTTTAAGTTTTCCCATTTAGGAGTTATGTGGCTTTCAGCAAACACTTAACTTCTATGGTGGAAAAAAAAAATTAGACCTACCCTACAGAGGAGCTGTGAGAACCAAATAAGATAATGCATGCATGGTGTTTGGCACACTGCTTGGCACAAATTAAGCGTCAATAAATGTTAGCTTTTATTATAATTATGGCAGGGGCAGTGGTAACATGGAGAGCAATGGCTTTGACCAAAGAGCTGGATGGACTGATGTTATCATCCGGGTAGGACCGTGGCTCCTCCATCAGGCTGGCCTTCGAGGAGAATTGGCTAGCTTCATGGACCACGAGTGCGCCAGGACACCTGCAATTCAAAAGAGAACATTTTACTGCAAAGCCTTAGTTGTCAGCATGGGAGAAGTAGACTTGGTTCCTGGCAGCCCCAGGAGGTTAGCTGGACCACATGGCTCTGACCAGGTATAGGTGGATCAGCACCCAGCATAGTTCGGGAGCGGCGCGGGTCGGCATCCTGGTCCGACGGCTCAGGGGTGACTTTCAGGGAGACTGCTCACATGTAGAGTAGGCCTCTGACCCCAGCCTTCACCTGCTCCCCTGTTAATCAATTTGTTAGTTGGGTCCTGCAAGAAACAGATACCAAGATGGGATTCAATGTGCCAGGATTGCATCAGAGGAAACACCTGTGAGAGAAAATGGGTGGAGGGGGTGGGGGAGTGGAGCCGGAGAGGCTGGAAGCAGCCTCAGGTGGCGATGTGAGCCTGACCCCACCAAGCGACGGAGAGAGGGCAAACTGGACAAAGGATCTCAGAGCACCGCAGCCAGGGCCCTGGGCCAATTATGTTCTCTGTAGTTTGAGGTCTGTGATGCACGTGATCATGGCTGCCACGGTCAACGATAGGAACAATATCTCAAAGGCAAAATGATCAGATTTGCAGATGACACAGGTGCAATGCTCGGAATCCTGTCCTCCCCGGGTTTGAATGCATCGTTTTTTCGAAGTGAGCATATTCACGAGCTCCCCGCAGGAATGCACTCGTTTCTTGGGGTGCCTCTCTCTCTTCTTTCTCGTCACGACCATTTGTGGTTGTACGATCAGAATGACATTCTGACAAGGTATAAGAAAGTATATTGTGGAGGAATACGCACTAACATGAAAAGCTAGTCAAGGTGTATTTTTCATTTAAGAAAAACAGGTTATAAAACCTGTATTTACAGCCTGATTTCCATTTTGTTCAAAGAATATACCGGCATCGGAAAGAACCTAGAAAGAGATAAGCATAAGAATATTAACAGTGGTTATATGTTTTTGGTGTTTTTTTTAACTTCTTTTTGTGTCTCTGTGCTTTCTGTTTTCCGCAGTGAAGGCGTCTTACTTCCGAGGCATCCCCAGTGCTTTGGAACTATCTTCTGAAGGCCGGGACATACCTCTCACTGGCTTGGCCTCTTTGTAAAGCATGAAATGACAAAGTGGTTTCTCTCAAGACTTGTCACCATTTTCGACTACCTTCTTGGCTTTTGACTCTTTACCTGCTGGGACCACTGAGGACTGCTAACACCCAGCTTTGGTCCCATTGCCCTCCTAGCATCCAAACCTCTCACCTGACTTAACTCGAAGCTACTGTGGGATTATTCCCCGTTGGAATGATTAGCAGTAATAATATTATTAGTAAGTTTGCCCCCACTGCCTCTGTTTCCTAAAAACGCGAACATGTATTGAGCGCTTACTATGTGCCAGGTACTATAAGAAATATTTTAAATGGATTGACTGAATTCATTTTCTTGATAACTCTGTGAGGTTGGTACTATTACTACACACAGTTTGCAGAGGAGGGAATGCAGCAACAGAGGTGAGTCAGGTGGGCCAACGCACGCAGTCAGTGAGGATATTTGCCCACTTTTGCTGATGTTTCTTGGTCCTGCCTCCAAATGGCTAATCCCTATCAACTGCTACTGACCCACACGCCAAGTGTGAAAGATGTATATATACAACTTTTCTTCAGGCAGGGCACGACCTAAAGCGTCCAGCTGGGACTTGGGACAACTCATTAAATCCTCTGAGCCTCAGTTTCCCCATCTGTAAAGAGGACTCATATACCTTTGCAGAGTTCTTAAGAAGACTGACTAGAGTGAGGTATGGGAGATACCTAAGGCCACTTCCCAGTAGAGGGAGAGCAATCCCAGAGAGGGAGGTAAAGAAGAAGTAGGAATTTTTACGTTCAGTTAATGGAAAAGAGGGGACTCTAATATGAGCGCTTTGAAACATTCATTTTTTTGAACATGAAGAAAAAAAAAAAGAAAGATTGTGTTCAGAATGAGTTTTCAGAGCAGTGGCCTCTAGAATTCAGGCCTTTGAGACTTTAGTGGAGGAACCATAGGACTAACCCCTTGACAGGAAAGGTAGGGTGGCTCCGGTCAGCCCAGGGTGCGATGGAGGTGTGAAGGAGCTTCCACGAGGGAGGGGACTAGGAGACAGGGCCTAGGAAAATGCTGTGGAAGAGGTGGTGTTCACACTGCCCAAGAAAGGGGGTTAGGGCATGCCATGTGGAAGGAACAGCATGCACGATGGCCCAGCGACAAAAAGGCCATCACCATCATCATACCATTCTTTTGAGTATCTGCTGGGTTGGATGCATACAGTAGGTGCTTTCTATGTGTTATTTCAAATCCCCACACAACCCCGTAAAGGAGACATCCTTATACACATTTTCGAGATAAGCAAACTGAGCCTTTAGAGGTTCAGTAGAGTCGGGCAAGGGGTCAAGCGGGACCCAGAGAGCCCGGGCATGCAGACTCCAAAGCCCAGGCTCATTCTGCTGCCCTGAAGCTCTCCTTTGAGATCCTAAAAGCCAAGCCGAGTTCAGGGAACCATGGAATATTCAGCGGGGCAGAGACCTGTCTGGGGAGTTGGAGAAACAAGGCTGGAGGAAGAAGTAGGACCCAAGTCCCACAAGGCTCTGAAGGCCCTGCTCAGACATCCCTGCTTCATCCTGAGGGAACGGGGGATCGCCAAAGTGCTTATGGTGTTGGGGCTGGGTGACGAGACCGGTTCTGTGGTATAAAAAGACCGCTTTGGCTGAAGTGGGGGGCACTGAATGAGAAGATTGATTTCGGAGGTAGGGATGCCCCTGGAGAAGCTGTCGTAGCACCTCCATGGTGGCGCCCGAGGAAGGGGGGGGGCATGTGGCATTGATACACCTGCTGCTTTGCTGAAAGGGTTCACTAGAAAAGTTTCAGAAGTCTGAGTCACTTGTCTCCAGAATCTTCCCCGAGTCTCTCCTGCTTCCCTTTTCCTTTCTTCTATCTTTGTGCCCGTTCCTCGGGATGGTTCTAGATTCCCAAAGCAGGAAGCTGTCTAGGAAGCGGATCATAAAGGAAGAGAAAGCTATTACTCATTCACGTTTGGAGGCCAGCCCCCACCATGCCGTGGCAAGAAGGAAAATGTCTGTTGACGACACGGCGGGGACGGGAGAGCCGTGGCCGCCAGCAGCAATTCTGCAGTGCCACGGATAAGGCCATGGGGCCCATCCGGCCCAGGGACGGGGGGTGCCTCTCGGCCTCGCCCGGCTCTCTGACTCAGATGCTTGCGCGGTGATGAGGAAGCCGTGGGTGACACAGGGATCCACGTCACTTTAACAGGAAGGATGCACGTTTTGGTTGGTTACCTGCCAGCACTTTGATTCCACTTAGCTACTTGAATGCACCAAAGGGCACAGATACGATGAGAAGAAGGGAAAGCTCACTCACGTGGATGTTAATCACAACTCTGGTCATTTCCTTGTTTCCGGGCCCGGACTTGCTCACTCACATGCACGGAGCACCATGTGGGCATGACTGCTTGGGTTCAAACGCCACGGCAGCACTTAACGAGGTGTGTGACCCGGGGCTAGTTATCCAATCTCCCCGTGTCGGAGTTTCCCCACCTGTAAAATGGGGATCGTGATCACAGGGTTGTGATAAAGATGAAACAATTTAGTATCTGTAAAGGACTTAGGATAGTGCTTGGTTAGTTTTATTGAGTCAGTGAGGCGCATGGACCAGATGTTGTCAAGTGTTTCTAGAGTTCTCCTTCCCTCCTACCTGAGCGTCTCCCTGACCATGGCTGGGTCCTCACCATAAGGCCACCCAAACCCTCTTAACGTAACTAAAGGTAGAAGGCCTCCTCCCTTTCAGCCCATCCCCACCCTGCCCATCTGTTAAAGGTTCGTTCTTCTCAACTCCTATGCAGAACTTTCTCCACCTACCCCCACCTTAAAATTTTCTTATAATTATTCATCATTATTTATGGTATGCATTCTGACATCTCTGTAATTTTGTCATGAATACAATTCTTGCTTTCTCCACTCCACTGTTAGACCTCCAAGGGCAGAACGGTTTTCTATTTCTCAGATACCCGCAGTAAGCCCATGAAAAGAACCCAATGACTGCCTGACGTCAGCAGAGGAAAGCTAGAACCCTTTCTGAATACAGTCATCCCTGTGTGTTGGCAGGGTGGTGGCAGGCTACGTGGAGGAACCAGCCATGACCAAGAATTCACCATCAGTGATCCAAGGATTCTTCCCTCACCAGGGCCAGGTACTCACCATCAGTGATCCGTGTCTGTGTCTTAGGCTTTCCCCTTTCCATAACCCTTCGAAACATGTAAATACTCACGGGATCCTTGTAAGATGGAAATGGTGGCAGGATTCAGGAGGGGAGTACAGGGAATGGTGGTGGAAAAAAACATGTAACTGGGAAGTCAAGTGCCCCTGTTTCAATTCCCGGCTCTCCTTGTAACTCCCATGGAGAACTTTCCTGAACCACAGCCTCTTTGTGTTTCTGTCTATACACAGAAATATTGTAATATATAGTTCTCAACATCCCTTTGGGCTTTAATCTTCTGTAATTCTACAAAATCAAGTAGTGAAAATTCAGACACACCTTCAGGCAACTAGGGAAATATTTCTTGCTTGAAACCCATTGCTCATGCGCTGAGATGGCTGACTGGTGAAACCAGCTCGGAAATCCATTGTGACAGCATTTATCAAAAACTTTAAAGAGGTTCACATTCTTTGATCCGGTCATTTCATTTCTGTGAAATCATTCAAAGTACAGCAGAGCCTTATGAACAAAGACTTTAAATGCAGTGATATTTATAATAATAAAAACAGAAACAGCCTAAATGCTACATCATATGGAAAAGGCTAGGTACACTGTACATTCCATTCATTTGGGTTGACTGATTCTTGGATTACCAAATAGCTTTTAAAAAAGAATACAGCAGGGACAATATTTGTGCTATAAAGATAAAAATTTTAAGGTAGTCAAAAATTGCATGTAGAATATTCTCACAACGTGTAAAATAAACAAATCATTAAAAATTATGAACAAAAGAAAGATCAAAAGGGAATAAATACAAAAACAATGGGACTCAGGTGTGAATTTTTTCCCTATTTTCTAATATGAGCATATAGTTTTTTTAATAATAGAAATGACAATGTTTCTTTAAAATACTCTAACAGAATTTAATATGCCATAAATTGTACTATGGATGCTGATTTCAAGGACAATAAAGTGTCACAAAAGTTATTTAAGATCCTTAGACTACCCAACTACAGTCCTACTAAAGAGTAGCCAACTCTGTGACTCCTTACCTGTGTGACTTTGGGCAAGTCACTTAACTTCTCTGAACGTCCATTTACTCCAAGTATAAAAAAGGGACTATTTGCATAAAACAGCTTAGTGCAAACCCTGGGTCATAGTAAGCACTCAGTTTAAGTTAGATATTATTGGTTGTAACAGTATTATTACGTTTTTCCCTCTAATTCTGATAGAGAGCGAAAATGAGTAGAGAAACCTTCCAGCAAGATTTATGGGGTTTGCTGGGCTTGGGGTTTTTTGTTTGTTTGTTTTGTCTGCCAAAATATGAAGATGGATTGAAGGTATGCATGCATCCACAAAATTACTTCTCTAATTTTTACACTTTATTTGCATTAATGAAAACGTAATCATAATACAAAGGAGGGGAAAATCTGAACAGCAAAGGCCAGACAACAGACTCCTATTATATCTTTATGTTAAAAAATTGTACTTGTAGAGAAAAAGCATGGGGTTTATGTAACTGAGGATTAGTCATTTAAACTCTGAATGCCAAGCCCCATTGTAGGATTAGAAGAGGCTTTCTCAGGCATTATCCCCTCCTCAGCACTATTTCCAGGAGCTAACAGTTGCAGTCCTTGGCATAAGTGGATTGTAACAAAACTACCTATGTGAACATTTAGGAAGTAGATTTATTTCTTAATACCTTTCTCCTGCCCACAAAAGATGTGAAACAGCTACATTTAAAGATAAAATGGGGAGAGCCAAAGTGAGGAACAATAAGATCCTGCTAGCACCAGATGTATAGGAAAATATTATATATTGTATGAAAGGAAGAGAAGATAGGGTGGTTCTTTGATCGTGTAGGAAGGTAGTTGAAAACATGACACTAAAGTAAAAGGAAACTTTAATGTGCACGCATGCACACACACACACACACAATCACAGCAGGCAACATGGACTCCCTAAATCTCCAGGTGCATAGAACTGATACTGAGTAACCTGAATTGATACTAAACATTAAAAACAGTCTCCTAGGACATTCATCTTAAAGTGTTTAAAGAGGGGCACCTGGTGGCTCAGTCGGTTAAGTGTCTGTCTGCCTTTGGCTCAGGTCATGATCCCAGGGTCCTGGGATCAAGTCCCACGTCGGGCTCTGCTTCTCCCTTTCCCCCTGCTCCTGTGCACGCTCTCTCTCTCTCTCAAATAAATAAAATCTTTTAAAAAAATAAAGCATTTAAGGAATCATCTCGATTCCTTGAAGAGCTACTGTACCACACTGGGAAATTCTTGGAAGCCAGAGTTCTGGGAGGTCAACAAAAGGACAAGCGCCACATACCTTTTATGAAATGGTACAGGATCAACATAGACAAGAAAGGTAAAATAAACCTATTTTTCCTTGCAGGACAACATTTAAAAAAAATAGTTTGATAATAAAAAGGAAGGCAAGAACAGCACAGGATGATGAGTAACAATCAACACTACATTATGAAGAAGCAAATCCTGCTGACCCAATGTCATTTTTGTTGGTAACAGATGACAAGCCTAATGGATTTGGAGTAGCAAACAACATAATATGTATTGACCTTAGAAAGGCTTTTGATTCTGCTCCTGGCCATGACCTGCTCATTAACTAGCTTGAAAACTATGGTTCAGACCATATACAATTGGCCCTGGAGGATGATATCAACAGACTAGTTTTGATAGTTCAATAAGAATAAGAGGGGGGAAGCACACTGTGTTGGTTTCTCAAGGAGCTGACCTAAGGCTGACACTACTTAATATTTTCATCAATACTGCCGTGGGTAGAAGACAAAATCTGCCTGCTAATGACAGGAAAATGCAGTAATGAAGAGTTTTAACCCAGAGATAAGAAGTTGCATGATAGATGATAGGTGGGAAGCTGTTTTTCATCTCTACCTCCAACAGCCAAAGAAAACAGATCTAGAAAAGTGTATGAAAGATGGGCAGAGAAAAGACAAAACACTAGATCGTTGACAAATGCTATCTTTGAGGATAAGACAAAAAGGAGGTCATAGAGAGTTAAGGTGGGGGTGCAAATAAACGAGGAGGATCACTGAGGAGTTATTTATAGATATACAGAACAGGGAAGATAGTGGAAAAGGCTGAAAAGTCATTTACAAATATAACTGCAGGTCAGAATCTGATGGTGATGTGTGACTAGCAATCTATATGCCTGTTGGAAAAAAGTACACCAGGCCACAAATAGCTCAATATGCCTTAGGAGTGTGTTTAAGGCAACCACTCAGCAAAGAAGGTGAAATAATCAGCTCGAATGGATATCATTCATCACAGCAATTTTTCCTCTGAGGGTAAATAGTTAAGGAGGTGAATGTAGATAGAGCCTTGATGGATGCAAGAGCATATAGGATACTCCGAAATCAAGAACATTAAACAAAATGCAGTCTAAGAAGGTAAATGTTTTTAACAAACCAAAACCAGGATAGAAGGCCCCAGGTGGTCAAGAGGGAAGTGGGAGGTAATTCTCTGGGTCCAGGAATGGATTACATCATTATCAGTCCCTGGGAAGAAGGGAGAAGAGGGAGAGCGAGAGGTAGAGTTGGCTGGAGTAAGAACTCCCCAAAGCCCTGAAAAGCAAATTGGAATGCTTTTGACAAAAAAAAAAAAAAAAAAATCCTTTTACAAAAGTCCCAATCTAACCAGATCACGAAACTCTAATGACAAACAGTAAAAGTGCATGATTGTGTATAAGTGTGATTTGGAAAGCCCTAAAATAAAAAAGGATACAAAAGGTAAAGAGGAAAACATTCTTCAATTAGTTAAGGCAACAAAGGAGGCCGAAGGAAAGAAAGTCTCTAGCCCCTCACATCATCCATTTGAGAGTTCCTGCCTCATGACAGCCCGGAGAAACTTGTGAGGAAAATGAATTCTGGGGGCCTGCAAAGAACAAAATTAAGGGGTATTAGGAGCACGCAGTTGTTAATCCCCATCTCATGTAGGTCTTAGCTTTTTGATTTGTTATTGAGGATTATTTGGGCACCTGCGAAGCTTTGAGAAGAGAAATTATAACTTTTCTAATCCGAAGAATATCTTTTAAAATAAATTTATTTTTAAATTTCACAATACGTTAATACCTGCTCATTATTAAAAATACACAGAGGGGTATAGAAAGCAAAATCTGGTAGCGTTCCTTCACATCGCCTACCCAAATCCCCTCCACAGAGCTAGAGCTAATTAGTATGTCAGGTTGGAGTATGTCTTTCCAGATCTGTTTCTGTATATTTGCACGTGCGTGCGCACACACCCACACCCACTCCTCAAATACATAGACTAGAGATTGGCTCACGGCAGAATATGTAGTTCTGCCTCATTCCTGGTAGTGGGAATGTAGTTTCTCATACCCCATAGTGTTGAGATGCCAGCTTACTGTTTTCCATCTTTTCTAGCATAAACAGTCCTGTGATGGTGTCTCTATATACATAAATTGGAGCACTTATGGAGTCTTTCTATAGAAGAGAAGGCAATATCCTAAAAGTGTAATTTCTTGGGATACACTTTAGAAGTTTTGATAGAAGCTGCCACATTGCCACCCAGAATTGCGGTCACAATTTCCTCTCTCTGGAGTGTTTGAGGGTATGTCGTTCCCTACACCATCAGAGACCCCGGATGCTATCGCCTCCACTCCCCATTTCAGAGGCCAAAAACAACAACAAAAACAAAAGCTATGTTTTGTTTGGATTTGCATTTCCCCATTACCACCCCCGAGGGACTTTTGTCCATTACCCAGTGAGATCGAGCACGTTTTCATATGTTAATTATCCATTTTATATTTCTTCTGTAAATTGCTTGTTCAAAGACTTTTATTCATTTAGCTATTGGTTTATCTTCTCCTTATTGGTTTATATGAGTTCTTTGTATCTTATGGATATTAACCCTTTGTCATATAGGGTATAGCTATTTTCTTCTAAACTGTCACTGGTCTTTTATCTTTTGTAACAACTTAAAGCTAACTTCATATAGGGGTTTAATGAAGATTACAAATACTTTTTAGTATCATTAAATTAAGTCTTTTTTTAAATTTTTATTTCTTTAAAGATTTATTTATTTTGAGAGAGAGAGAGAAAGAAAGAGAGCATGTGAACAGGAGGAAGGACAGAGGGAGAGTGAGAATCCCCAAGCAGACTCCCTGCCAAGCATGGAGCCCGACATGGGGCTCGATCCCAGGACCCTGAGATCATGACCTGAGCTGAAATCAAGACTCAGATGCTCAACCAACTGAGCTGCCCAAGCGCCCCTAAGTTTTACTTTTTAATCCAATAAAATTTACCCCATTTTACAATCTCTGTTGTATACATGTAGTTAATCTTTCTGCTCAGTGTATAAATTAAAGCCCAGTCAGGCCTTACCTGTTGGGTTGTGCTTTCTTTTCTAAAGCACTTAAAGCTAGTTTGCAATCACTGAGAAATCCTATCTTTTATGACGTTTTAGCCAGGCCCTCCAGGTCACATGCCAACTCTTAGGAATCAAGCTGTTAACAGTACTAGGAACCCATCCACCTTCCTTAAGCCCCAAACAGACGAGACAACCACACTTAGTTGAACTGAGACTCTTAAGCCAACTCGGACTATTATTTTACTGCCTTGTACATGACATAAGTGGCATACACTAAATGAATCTCATAATTCAGACCTGAAAAGTCCCTGGTTAGAGGGCTACAAACTCTTACGTCCCATTCTACCCCACAGTCCATTGTGCGCGTCCAGTGGCAACAGAATCTGTTCTATTAAAAAGTGCCAATTTATGCCCTAGTTTATTAGCTTGCTGTAGAACTGAGAAAGCAAAGAGCTCATGATTAGCTGACAGATTGACAGACTGCATAACCGGTACCCATCTCTAGGATTTCAGAGCCAAGTATGGCTGTAAATAGGTTTTCTTCATTCTCAAACACAGAGGATAATATTTGGGAAAACATTCAAATTCCCTGGCTCCCTTCCACATTTGCTCTCTTCCCAGTGCGTAGGCCCCATGTGAAAAAACAAGAAAGCTGAGTATCTGTAGGGCCTTGATGCTCTCCTCCCCGCTCCCTCCCGCTCCCGGTGCACACCATGTGTGGTCACTACACCATCTTGTGGCCATTCGTGTAAACTGCACGTTCCCCGCCAGGAGGCAACTTGCCAAGATCCTCTTTGCTGCCTTGCAAAAGGTCCATCACCATCCTGTCTTCTTTCCTGCCACCAAATTGGAAAGGAAAGGCCGTGCGAGCAGGGCTTAGCCTCTGTGTTTCCTTCTCTCTGTCTGCCTGCGTGCGTGCGTGCATGAGCGCATGCGTGCGTGCATGAGCGCATGCGTGCGTGCGTGTGTACATGCGCGCGTGCGTGTGTACATGCGCGCTCGCACACACGTCCTGCAAAGACCACCTCCACGCGTCAACTAGCTCTCAAGTTTCTATCAGAAATCCTGAAAGTCAGATAAAGGGACTTCCAGAAGAAATTCTTCCCCAAGGTACTGTTTCTTTCCATCACCGATATCACCTACTCCAAATAGCAAGTCTGTGTTTGAGTTTTGAACAAACAATACTGTAATATTAAGTCTCTGATGAACTATTAAAAGGTACAGGCGGCCAGATACATTTTGCTTCATCAGTAAAACAACCCAAGAAAGGGTCTCATTAAAAGCAACAGCAAGAAATCAATTAAAATCAGCTTAGACCCTGCGGAAGGAAATGACTTTGTCAGGTTAGTAAAGTGACATCTCTGCGAAGGAAGTGATAATGTGCCATATTTAAAGGAGTACCAATGTTTGGATCAAAGTCCACGGGGGCTGAGTCAGTCAAAGGGGTGACTCTGGCACACACCAGCAGGGTTGACGGAGACAGGCTATGGTTTTCTGCCGTAAGGGAGTCAAGAGCATTTGATAGCCTATAGGATGTGAAGACTGAGGGCGAAATCGAGGCTTCTGTGTTGGCTTTATAACGAGTCCGCTTGCCTACGTTTCCCACTATTCCCTTTCTCACGTTTCAGTTAAAGTAGTCCGTGAGAGATTCTTGTGGGAGATTCGGAGGGCAGAAGGGAAACCGAAATCGTGGCGCAGTTCACGCGTCTTGTTGCTTATCTGCTGGCTCCCCTCGTTCATGCGAGGGTGTGGCCAGGCCTGCGATGGCTTCACAGTCCTTGTGTCCTTCTTCAGCTTCTTAAACTTCTAGACCAGACACGTGTGTGTTTAGCTCTGTGACAAAGTGTTTTGGCCTCTGCAGGACACTCGAGGACCCTCGTGACATCAAGGTCAAGGCAACAGGTATTGATAGGGGTTTCAGTTCATCCTCATGGGGTCCACAGGGTTCTTAAGAGTCCTCCCCCACTGGGCGCCTGGGTGGCTCAGTCGTTAAGCGTCTGCCTTCAGCTCAGGTCATGATCCCAGGGTCCTGGGATCGAGCCCCGCATCGGGTTCCCTGCTCGGCAGGAAGCCTGCTTCTCCCTCTCCCACTCCCCCTGCTTGTGTTCCTGCTCTCGCTCTCTCTCTCTCTCTCTGTCAAATAAATAAATAAATAAATAAATAAATAAATAAATAAATAAATAAAGAGTCCTCCCCTAATTCACATGCATCTTCCCTGAGGACCTCAAGCTTCAGCATCAGGCACAAAGACAACTACCTTTCAGAGGCAGCTTAACCAGTGCCCACAACTGTGTGATGTCAGATCCTGGAAACAAATCTCTTTATGGATATTTATATGTCCTTATGGATCTGCTTCTCTGTTTGAACCCATGACTGATACAGCCACATAGAGATGGGCTGCACACAAGGAAAACCTATGACACCACAAACTGCCCTTGGACTTTAGTGAGGTTTTTCCAGGAATATAATTCAATGATGAAAACCCCAAATTTCCTCACAAGAAAAATTTAATCCAAACATGCAGGCCTTGAGTGTCCATCATGGGCAAGTCTAGAACGGAAGACAGAGAATGTCTAAAAAGCCTGCTTTCCCCTAAAGAATATATTTATAGTTCAGTAAGGGAGATAAGGCAGGCATGCAAAAAATAAAATTCAAGGCAATCTGTGATAAGCTTTGCAAGAGAGGTTCAAAGGGTTATCAGAGTAACTTTTCCACCAGGCATCCAATATCTAACTGTGTATAGAAATGACCACAAGCATCCTTGTTTATCACCTCCATGGATATGTCTACTGCTCTCAAGTTTTCTAAAGTGTGTATAAATCAGATAAAACAACATCTTAACTAGTCACACACAAGGGTTTTCATTGCTGGAATAGCGCTCCTAAGAGAAGGGTTGCCGGGTTGGGAGGCTGCCCAAGGCCAGGGGCCAGGGCGCTGTGTCACGTGCATTGGGGCATGGTAAGCAGGCTGAGTCAGGGCCCTCCCCGCCGTAAGCGTGTGTCCTCTAATCCCAAAGGCTACCAGCCCAAGGACTGATGTGAGACTCCTGGTAGTCCAGGGCTACCTATAAAGGAAAATCCAAGATAGAGAGCATGGGGTGATTCTTTCCACGACAAGTGGCCCTTTGTGACAAAAGCCTTTGCAGGAGAATGCAATTAAATATTCATCAGTCATTCATTCATTTAACAAACATTTACTGAGTAACTAATATGTGCTTCCTCTCTCTCCACACCTTGCCACTTCTCACCCTTCACGTTGAAATGTCACCTCTCAGAGTAGCCCTTGTTGTTGACCCTAAATACTTCCTCTTTATCACTTTCCTCTGTATGTTTCCTTCATGGCACTCAGCACGGTTTGGCCTTCCCATTGACTGGTAAGATATTTTGATTCATGTCAGTCCCCAATAGTAGACCAGAAGCTCTACAAAAGCAGCTCTCCTATCTCTTTTATTCATATCCGCTATCCACAATGAGCATAGACCCTGGCACGCAGGTTAGGTATTCGGTAAATATTTGCTAAACAAATGACGACCAAGACGCTGGAACTATGAAGATGACAGGGACAGGCCACATCCCCACTGTCCTGGAGCTCACAGTAAACCGGGGGAGGTAAGCAGGCAACCAAAAGAAGGAGTGATGGCAATGACCTCAGAAAGCCTACCTTGTCACCTCCCAAAGAAACCTCTCCCCCTATATCAAATTTTGGGAAGTGTGTATAAAATCAAGGAGGACAAGATCCTAAGTGGTCACCTGAGGGGCTATTTACTGTTCTGAGCTGAGCACTGGGATGGGGGTGGACACAGGGGCTGAGGTGAGCACAGAAGAGAGGTTAACAATCCAGTTTGGAGAGGATCAGGGAAGACTCACCGGAAGTGGTGACACTGAGTCTGAAAGAAGAACAGGACATGTGTTATTCGGTGGCAAGTATGCAGTGCTAACAGAGAAGGTAAGAATGAGGGGGATAAGCAGCAGTAGCATTTAAGGCAGAGAATGGCATGTGCAAATGCCCAGAGGTGAAAGGAGAGTCATGGGGAGGACTCGGATCACTCTTCCTGGCCGGTGCATGGGGTGTGCTGAGAGCTGACCCAGGCAGATCGGCAGGGGCCAGATCATGAAGGGTCGTGAATGCCAGACTCAGGATTTTGGAATGACACTCAAAGACCTTCACTGTGCTTCATTTACAAAGATACCATTTTGTTGGCTATATACCAGGGGTTACAATGAAATGCATGAAATCATGCTAACATGCAGTACTAATAGTGAAGCTAACCATAGTTTTCAGATACAAAACTGGAACATATGGACTGACAATGGAATAAAATTGTAGAAATCATGATCGCCATGGAAAATGCAGAGCATTTGGCTGATGTGTGGTTTTCCTGTACGGTATTCAACACACAAGGAATTCTGAGTACCAAGTGGAGTATGTCACATATGTCTGCTACATAGTGATTCCTAGTATTGTTGAGAATAAATAGACATTGTTCTTATCTATTAAAGCAAAGGATATCTGCCAACTTTAGACAGATGTTACTATGTTCAGTGAAGTGCCCGCTACGTGTCAAATCCAGCACTGGACCCCATGAGGAGAGAATGGAAGAAAAGTATAAAGCAAAAAAAAAAAAAAAAAAAAAAAAAAAATCTAGTTTCTGTAGGGATGGAAATATTTCCATTTAGGATCGTTTATCCAATTACCAAGTAACTTACCAGAATACAATGGATGAGACAGGGGGAGAACATAAAACATTACCAAGGAAAATAGTGCCAGTGTTTCATAAAAATTTACTGAACGTATTAGTCAAAAATAATAATCAAGTGCTTCAGTGCTAGACATGTTTCCCTGTATTAATCCAATCAAATCGTAAAACACCAGAACTCTGTTCTAAAACACTTGGCATGATTTAACTCATTGACTCATTACCACAAATCTATGGAGTAAGTACTGTTACAATTGCAATTTTAGAAATGGGGAGAGCTACACTCAGAAAGATGAAGTCATTGACCCTAGGTCACATGGCTTATAAGGGGTCATGCCAGGATCATGAACCCAGAGAGTCTGATTATTATAGTAGGAATCCCAGAAAAGATTCTGCTTTGGGTTGAAGGCCCATAGGCAATAGAACTGAGCACAGTAGAAAAGGAAAGTGGACGTTCTCAAAGTTTCTTATGAAAACATTAGGGTATTGCTGGCTATGCCAGACCCAGACAAACCTGAGATGGAATCTCAGCTCTGCCACAAATCACCTGTGTGACCTTTGGGAAGACACTTGCCCCCTCTGGGCCTCAAGGTAAACCTGTAAAATGGGGGAAGGAGGAATAGAAATGTGATATGGGTTTGCCCTGGTGGTGTTAGAGCTGGAACAAGTTTTTAAAAAGGCTTTCAGATGATTTCAAAAGCAGTTTTGCTTTTCCAGATGCATCTTACCCACCAAGTATGGAAACCACATGCTTTCTTCAATTTACACAAGCGCCGTGTATGTGTAGATTGTGTACGGTGATGGTCTTTGATAAGAAGTGCAGTCTATGAAATAGAGAGGGCCCAATGTGGACAGGAGGCCAAAACCATTTTGTTGGACATCGAAAATATTTTCTAATGCCCCAGAGTGGAATCGGGAATTATGCCTGTGGAAATCAAAGCACAGAACTTATGGTCAAAAGACCTGAGACCAAGGGCCAAGTTTGGCTGCTTCCATCTGTGAGATTTAGAAGAATATTTATGGGTCTAGTAATACTGAGTTTAAGGGTGAGGGGATCTCAGGCTGCCTCTCCAAGGGTAGAGGTACCAGGCTGTGAACTGGGTGTCTGTGGGTCCAGGGACAAGTGCTGAGCAGAGTGCAATCCGAAGAACCAGAAGGAAGCCAGTTGCTTTGTGAGTACTGCTAACAGGAAAAGAAACCATTGTTAATTAAGTTTCAGAGAAGCCAGAAATGGTTTCCTAGCTTGTCTGTATCGGGAGCTCAAGGCCCTCAATCCCCAGCTGCTGTTCTGGAGGAAGCTTCTGCTAGAGTAGTTGTGTGGCCAGGGACCCACCTCTCTGAACTTCAGTTTGCTTCTCTCTATAATGGGGAACTAATAAAATGCACTTGTCTGTGTTTTTGGAAAAATGAGATGAAGCTTTTTTTATGTCTGGGAATTGCTTCAAAATATTACAGATTGTAGGGCAAGTGAGTGAGGACATGGATGAAACAAGATTGGCCGAGACTTGATAATTGCTGTAGCTGAGTGATAGGGAAGTGGGGCTTCATGATGCTGTTCTCTCTATTTTTGTAAAGGTTTGGATCTTCCCATAATGAAATGTTTTAAATAATGAATAAAGCAGAGAGATTGAGCCCTGGAGTTCCAACGAGGTTTGATTTGGGCTCCTGCTTGTAAGTATTGAGCACGTGAATTAAGCTCTCCTGAGCCTCAGCCTACTCCTCTATAAAATGTGGGAAGTAATTATTCCTGCCTCACAGGGTAGCCGTGAAGATTAAGTGAGGTTGTGCATATAAGCGACTTAGTACAGCATCTGAGATATAATACGGTTCCAAAGATATTAGCTACTAGTTCTGCCATGGTTGTTGTTTTTGGTGTTACTATTATTTTACTGTATGAAGGACCAGGAAGAGCTGTAGGCATCCAGTAGGTGTTTAATAAATGGTGTGGCTCATCATGATTATCCTCACTATCATTAGGAGTTGAACTCTTCCCACCTGGTCAGAATGTACCATTAAGCTGTGCTCCTAATCTGGCGGGGAGATTGGCAGATGTGGGCATTGAGGTCTCCGGGCTGAATAAGAGCTCTTTTCCCTTAGTGGAGTGGAGCTGTTATGTAAAAGTTCAGAAATTTCCACCCAAGAGCAGGACCGGCTAAGTAGCCTCAAGCTGAGCTGTCAGAACCTGCCTCTGCAGAGCTTCTGGAAACAGGAGGCGGTTGGAGATTAAAGACAGCTGGAGACAGGCAGCTCTACCAGGGGTTTCATTCATTCAGGGGCTTAGAGCAGGCTCTCGGTCCTGGGAAAGGGACTCAGCTGGGAATCATTTTCTTTTCTTAAATTTTTAAAAGTAATCTCTATCCCCAACATGGGGCTCGAACTCACGACCCCAAGATCAAGAGTCACATGCTCCCCCGACTGAGCCAGCCAGGCGCCCTAGGAATCATTCTCTTGGTAACAGCCTTCCCTGACCTCCCCTCCTGGTTTCCTAACTCACAGTAAAGTGCTCAATGCAGGTTAGTCAGATGAATGGGCTCTAGGGCAGAAATCAAGTTGCCAGAAGCTGGACATTGGGTCAGCAAAGCCGAAGCTGGTTAATCAAATGCCTCCAGACTCAGGACGGGCTTACTTCCAGAGCCTGGGGCTGGCCTGGCCACAACGTGGGGGCACCGTGACCCAAAATAGGGGAAGCAAGTAGGCAATGAGAGAGCAAAGCTTGCAGCGTGACCCAAATGACCCATTTATCTTTATACCTCACAGAGGCCCCACCGGCTTGAACTGGTGCCTATCTGGGGTTGGCTTCCTCTGCTCTGGACAGACGCTTTCAGGGTGGAAACTCTCACCTGCTCAACTTGCTTGCTCTAATTGGTTGCCACTTGCTTTTGACCCTAGGCTTATTAGAGTTTATTAAAACTCTATTAAGATGGCAATCAGCCGACATAGGATTTTATATATATAGCTTTTTTAGAGTCAATGATACTTCAAAAACTCCTATTCAAATTCATTTTGGAAAGCTGCCCGGGACAAGGAGTAAAGAACGTTAGCCTGAAGCAAAGGTTCAGATCCAAGTAGGGTGGCATTCAACGGTGAGCCTCGTGAGCCTCGGAAGAGTGGAGGTCAGATTATCGAGCGCGTTGTGCATTTAGCTGAGGAGTGTGGACTCGATCTGCAGATAGTGGAGAGCCGCCAGTGCTTTCTGAGAAGGGCGGTACAGTGATCAGACCTGTGGTTTAGGACAGACCATTTACCTAACCATGTTCGAATCCCCATTGAATCATCTTCGAATTTCACCAAAAAGCAGAATTCCTTGCTTTGCACCCGAGATTCTGATTCAGAAACTTGGCAGTGGGGCCAGGGAATCTGCATCTTTAAAGAAACACATCACAAACACATTGTGAGACCACAAGTCCATGGATGACGTTTTGAGACACAGTTTTAGGAAGATGAGCGTGGCAGTCAAGAAAGAGGCTCAGGACAGGAGAATAGTATGGAAACCTGACCTTGAGTGGGAGTGGTGGAAATCAAAACAATGACCCATCCTACAAGGTTCCTGGGGGCTTGGGGGAGAGTGTGTTTTCAACTGCAGTGGGCTCTGGGGAGCCTTGGGAAACTACTGATGCCTGTTAGAGGTCAAGCTCACTCTTGATCCATCCTATTCATCTTGACTAGTCAGTGCTGAGGCTCCTTCCTTAAACTTTCTTCCTACCTGTTCAGGGTTGCAAAGCCTAACTCTGCCTCTTTGATCAAATGCATGGAGTCTTTATCATATAACCCCAAGGACCTTGATGGGCACATGAGCCTGCTCGAACTAGTTTCAGGTACAGAAGGCCTCTCTCGGGCTTGAGACAAAACCACTCTTGCGTTAGAATTAAGCCACAAAAAGGCTGGTTAGGGTTGGCTCCAGCTGGCTGGTCAGGCCCCATCAAGTTATGGTATAGCCTTCTCTTTGAAGACTTGACTATTCCCCTCAGGTCCTCTTGAGTCACGTGAAATCCAGGAGAGCATTTTCAAGTCACAAAAACTGTTAAAGTTTTCTTAGGTCCAGTTAGGCATCATTAAATCCTACCCAGATTAGTGAAGTCACAAGATCTCACCAGGCATAATGAGAATAGAATTTATAAAACTTAATGAGAATTGATGAGGATTATTGAACCTTGTCCTGCCCTTAAGGCAACAAGATCAAAATTTAGAAATTCAAATGGGAATAGAAGCAAAGTATTCTTTTGCTTTTCTTTTTTTAAAGCCAGGCGAGCTACCTGAAGTTACAAGACTTGCGTGGGCCCTTTGTGACTGCTAATCTTATAAACTAGTATGAGCCAACTTTTAATGGGTTCCTCTCCCTCCTCCCTTCCAGGTGGCATATATGTATTTTAATAGGGTCTTCTGAACAGTCTGCTTCCACCCCAAGTAGAGACTTGGAGTGTGGAAATTCCAGGTGCCAACCCAGACCCGTGAGACCGGCAGCTAAACTTTTGGGGCCCTCTCATATGTCATGCAAATAGGCCCACGCAGTGGCAATGTCAGGTGGACAGGTGGGTGGGAGAAGAAGGGGGCTGGTGAGTGAGTCATCCTTGCTCAAGTGCAATAAGGTAGGTCCCAAATCAGCCAGCGACGTCGGATAATGCATTTTCTTTGCTGGAGAGAGTTATCAGTGACTCGGCATTTTGTGGATTAGATCTTTCAGAATACTTCTGTCGGTGGCTGCATTTACTCAAAAGCAAACCTCAGGATAGGTCTTTATATATTTAATGATGTAACTATTGTAATATATATACATATATATTATAGTTTCAGGGAAGTTTTGAAAAATGAGTCACAGTGGGACATCACACTACTTTTTGCTTAGTTTCTTGCCAATATTTTCAATTCTTGATCTCGGAATCAGTGTAGAGCTATTAAAGACATGGGCATTCTCAGACAACTGGCCCTTCATCCTAAAGGCAATGATTGTGATCATGATAATACTATCCAACACATGTAAGGCTTATTCTGTGTCAGGCACTGTTCTAAGTGCTTTACAAATATGACCTCATTGAATGCCGACAACAACCCTCTGAAGTGGGAGCTGTTATTTCCTCCACTTCCGGGGTGGGAGGCGGGAACTGAGGCACGGAGAGGTTTGTGACTTCCCCAAGGTCACAGAGCTGGTAAGTGGTGGGGCTGGGATACAGACCCAGCCAGTGTGGACCCAGTTTGGGGGCCTAGGGTTAACCATCCACTGCCAGTTGTGCAGGGAAAACCATGATATGCCACTGAGCTTTCCAAAAAAAAAGGGAAATTGAATAATGAGAACGACGTAGTTTCATTTTTGTTGTCAATATTATGTGTGTGTTGGAGACACACAGACACACACACACAGAGGTGGGGAGACAGAGGGAGATTAGATTTGAATGGGAATAAGACAAGGAGGTCTGGAAAAAATCACGTAATTATACTAGTTACATGGAGGGAGAGTTGTGTAGGTAATTTCACCTTTTCCTTCACATACGTCTATTGTTTTAGATGGAACACACACACGGAGGAACTAATTAAGCTTTTAACTTAATGCTGCTCTCTGACACAGCACTTGCTTTAGATTCCCGTAATCCTGAGAGAAAAGATCAGAGTGTTCGCTCTTCTCAGGCTTAATGCAGTGACTTTCATGTAGTAAGTATTCAATAAATGCTGTTTGCGGTGTTGTATTATTGGGCAGTGTGTCGTTTGTATCATACCCCTCTATTCTCTCCGACGCTGGGCTCATTATAAACTCTGCCAGGATTTCACTCTTTAGGACATTTGGACTGTTCTTTAGCTCAGGGGTTGCCCGATGTTTTCTCTCAAGGGCAAGGAGAGAAGTATTTCAGGCTCTTGGGGTCATCGGATCTCTTGCAATTTCTGCCTCCGTCGTGCGACAGCAGCCAGAGGAGATATGTAAAGAAATGGGCATGACTGAGTTCCAATAAAATTTGATTTACAAAAGCAGGTGGAGGGCTGCCTTTGGCCCCAGGTTCGCAGTGTTCGGATGCCAGCTCTAGCTGGTCTGAACAGGGTCACTGGCCCCAAGAAACAAGTTGATTTACTTTGTTCTCAGGATAGTTTTCTCCTTCAGTTCTGAGGGCTTTGCACCTATGCGAAGGTCTGATTGGGATGGATTAGAATTTTTCACCTGTTGATGTAATTGCTGTCGGGTTGCCTCATTCTTGCCATGTGAGAGATTAGGATGGCCTTATTCCACTATCCCATGGGATTACTCTTGGAGTCGGCATCCACTGTGTCTTGTTATACTTTGTACAAAACACCGGGGTTTTGTTTGTTTACTTAGTTGAATCCCTAGCGAAGATGAGAGAGAAGGAAGTCTTCTTTAGGACAGGGCAGGAAAACTGTGGGTCCCACACCACCACCCCTGGACCACTCTGTCGCTCTTCTGTGTCTCAGGAGTGGGGAGACTAGGCTTTTTCAGAGCCCCCACTCACTGCCTCCTGCCGCTCCCAAAGATAGCTCCATTCTTACTTGGTTATAACTCCTACTGAGAATCCTAAGTCCTTAGGAACTGGGCCAACTAGTCTTTTCTTCAGTACAGTTCCTCTCTGGGCAACCACGATAGTTCATTTACTACGAAGCCAACCCTGATCTTGTGCCCTGAGCATAGCGCAGGGCTCCTACGTTTTATTCCCTTCAGTAAGAGTGCCCTGCTCTCCAAGAGTACCCTTCTCAAGGGCAAAGGGAAACAACTTTTATTTCCTAACTATTTCAAGTTCTTGGCCTCTATGTTCCTGTTCACAGTTCCTCCCAAGGAACTTATACAATCAGGACTATTGGCCACCCAATTCTTGCTCAGTAAATGGTCGATGGGAAACATTTTCTAAGTATGAATAGTTTACAGACCAAGTAATAATTAAACCCTCCAGATTAGTAGCTTTCTTTCCCTCTAATTCATGCAACCAATATCTAAATTCTCTTTAGGAAAGGGCAAGGGCAAATCATCCCCATCTATAGTCCTAACCATAGGTTTGATTGGCAAACTACGTACCTCACACATAACTAGATCATGGTATGCCCCTGACTTTAAAAGCCAGTATTTAGGGGCGGAGCAAGATGGCAGAGGAGTAGGAGACCTGGATTTCGTTTCCTCTCAGGAATTCAGCTGGATAGGGATCAAACCATTCTGAACACCTACGAACTCAACAGGAGATTGAAGAAAAGAAGAACAACAACTCTCTGAACAGAAAAGCGACCACTTTCTGGAAGGTAGGACGTGCGGAGAAGTGAATCCGAGGTGATATTCGGGAGGATAGATGGCGGGGGAGGGGCCTCCGTCGGCCGCTTCTGGAAAGTGATAGAGCCGCGGAGCACAAAATCAGAACTTTTAGAAGTCAGCTCCGCTGAGGGACATCACTCCAGTGGCTAAGCTGGGGGTGGAACCCTCGTGGGACAGTGTGGTCTCAGGACCCTCAGGGTCACAGAAAGACCGGGGGTGCCTGAGTGCTGCAGAGCTCCCAGGGATCGGAGCAGGGAAGCCGGCTGCAGAGACGGAGCCGAGGCGCAGGCTCTCAGCTCGGGGTTGCCATAAACCATGATCCACGGCACAGTTGGGCCACTGCTCCTCCAGCAGGGACCCAGAAGCGGCAGATCCGGGGAGACTCCCCTCCCTCCCCCGGAAGGAGCGGCGCAGGAGCACACTGCAGGGATCTGCTGGGTCTGGAGACTCCACCCGGGGTTGGGTGCCAGAGATAGAAATGCTCGGTCACAGGCCGGGTGAGCACGAGTGTGGCCGGAGACCGGGGAGACAGGAGTGACTGGCGGCTTTTCTCTGGGGGTGCACTGAGGAGCGGGGCCGAGTTCTCGGCTCCTCTGGGGCAGAGATTGGGAGGCCGCCATTTTCACTCTCGGCCTCCAAAGCCGTATGGAAAGCTTGCAGGGAACAAAAGCTCCGGAGAGCAAACCCGAGCAGATTACTTAGCCTGGACCGGGCAAGGGCGGGGCAATTCCACCTCCGGCAAAGACATTTGGGAACCACGGCAACAGGCCCCTCCTCTAGAAGATCAGCGAGAACAGCCAGCCAAGACCAAGTTTACCGATCAATGAGAACAGCAGAACTCCAGCGCTAGGGGAGTACTGCACATAGAATCCATGGCTTTTTTACCATGATTCTTTAGTCTTTCAAAGTTAATTTTTTTTAACCTTTTTTTTTTTGAATTTTTCTTTTTCCCTTTTTCAACCGACATCTTATCATTCCCTTCTTTTTAAAAAAAAATTTTTTTATTTTTCATTTTTAGAGTCATATTCTATCCCTTCATAGTAGTTACCTGTATTTTTGGCATATATATATAAGTTGTTCTCTCTTTAAAATTTTGAGATAGTTTCTTCTAACAGATCAAAATATACCCTAAATCTCTAGTGTATGGTTTTTTCTACTCCCCTGCCTGATCACATTCTCTCCCTTTTTTTTTAAATCCTCTTCTTTCTTTTTTCAAACAACTTCTTATCAATTCCTTTTATAAAATTTTTTATAATTTCCATCTTTACAGTCATATTCCATCCCTTCATCATATCAACCCTTATTTTTGTACATATATAAGTTTTTCTTTCTTTAAAATTTTGGGAGGCATTTTCTTCTAACAGACCAAAATACACCCAAAATCTAGTGTGTGGCACTGATCTATACACCAGCCTGATCATATTTGACCACATTCTGTTTTTTTTTGTTTTGTTTTGTTCTGTTTTTGTTTGTTTTTATCTTTATCTTTTTTTTTCTTTTTTCTCTCTTTCCCTTTCTTTCCCCACTGCTTCAGGTCTTTTCTGATTTGTTTAGGGTATATTTTCTGGGAACGTTGTTACCCTGTTAGCATTTTGTTCTCTCATTAATCTATTCTCCTCTGGACAAAATGACAAGACGGAAAAAATCACCTCAACAAAAAGAACAAGAGGTAGTACCAACTGCCAGGGACCTACTCAATACGGACATTAGTATGATGTCAGATCTAGAGTTCAGAATCATCACTTTAAAGATACTAGCTGGGCTTGAAAAAAGCATGGAAGTTATTAGAGAAACCCTTTCTGGAGAAGTAAAAGAACTAAAATCTAACCAAGTAGAAATCAAAAAGGCTGTTAATGAGGTGCAATCAAATATGGGGGTGCTAACTGCTAGGATAAATGAGGCAGAAGAGAGAATCAGTGATATAGAAGACCAAATGATGGAAAATAAAGAAACTGAGAAAAAGAGAGATAAACAACTACTGGATCACGAGGGCAGAATTCGAGAGATAAGCGATACCATAAGACGAAACAACATTAGAATAATTGGGATCCCAGAAGAAGAAGAAAGAGAGAGAGGGGCAGAAGGTATAATGGAGCAAATTATAGCAGAGAACTTCCCTAATTTGGGGAAGGAAACGGGCATCAAAATCCAGGAAGCACAGAGAACCCCTCTCAAAATCAATAAAAATAGGTCAACACCCCAACATCTAATAGTAAAACTTATGAGTTTCAGAGACAAAGAGAAAATCCTGAAAGCAGCTCGGGAGAAGAGATATGTAACCTACAATGGAAGAAACATTAGATTGGCAACAGACCTATCCACAGAGACCTGGCAGGACAGAAAGGACTGGCAGGATATATTCAGAGCACTAAATGAGAAAAATATGCAGCCAAGAATACTATATCCAGCTAGGCTGTCATGGAAAATAGAAGGAGAGAGAAAAAGCTTCCAGGACAAACAAAAACTAAAGGAATTTGCAAACACGAAACCAGCCCTACAGGAAATAATGAAAGGGGTCCTCTAAGCAAAGAGAGAGCCTAAAAGTAACATAGACCAGAAAGGAACAGAGACAATATACAGTAACAGTCACCTTACAGGCAATACAATGGCACTAAATTCCTATCTTTCAATAGTTACCCTGAATGTAAATGGGCTCAATGCCCCAATCAAAAGACACAGGCTATCAGATTGGATTAAAAAACAAGACCCATCGATATGCTGTCTGCAAGAGACTCATTTTAGACCCAAAGACACCCCCAGATTGAAAGTGAGGGGGTGTAAAACCATTTACCATGCTAATGGACACCAAAAGAAAGCTGGGGTGGCAATCCTTATATCAGACAAATTAGATTTTAAACCAAAGACTGTAATAAGAGATGAGGAAGGACACTATATCCTACCTAAAGGGTCTATCCAACAAGAAGATCTAACAATTGTAAATATCTATGCCCCTAACATGGGAGCAGCCAATTATATAAGGCAATTAATAACAAAAGCAAAGAAACACATCGACAACAACAGAATAATAGTGGGGGACTTTAACACCCCCCTCACTGAAATGGACAGATCGTCTAAGCAAAAGATCAACAAGGAAATAAAGACTTTAAATGACACACTGGACCAAATGGACTTCACAGACATATTCAAAACATTCCACCCCAAAGCAACAGAATACACATTCTTCTCTAGTGCCCATGGAACATTCTCCAGAATCGATCACATCCTGGTTCATAAATCAGGTCTCAACTGGTACCAAAAGATTGGGATCATTCCCTGCCTATTTTCAGACCACAATGCTTTGAAACTAGAACTCAATCACAAGAGGAAAGTCTGAAAGAACTCAACTACATGGAGGCTAAAGAGCATCCTACTAAAGAATGAATGGGTCAACCAGGAAATTAAAGAAGAATTTAAAAAATTCATGGAAACCAATGAAAATGAAAACACAACTATTCAAAATCTTTGGGATGCAGCAAAGGCAGTCCTAAGAGGAAAGTATATAGCAATACAAGCCTTTCTCAAGAAACAAGAAAGGTCTCAAGTACACAACCTAACCCTACACCTAAAGGAGCTGGAGAAAGAACAGCAAATAAAGCCTAAACCCAGCAGGAGAAGAGAAATAATAAAGATCAGAGCAGAAATCAATGAAATAGAAACTAAAAGAACAGTAGAGCAGATCAACGAAACTAGGAGCTGGTTCTTTGAAAGAATTAACAAGATTGATAAACCCCTGGCCAGACTTATCAAAAAGAAAAGAGAAATGACCCAAATCAACGAAATCATGAATGAAAGAGGAGAGATCACAACCAACACCAAAGAAATACAAACACTTATAAGAACATATTATGAGCAACTCTATACCAGCAAATTAGATAACCTGGAAGAAATGGATGCATTCCTAGAGATGTATCAACTATCAAAACTGAACCAGGAAGAAATAGAAAACCTGAACAGACCTATAACCACTAAGGAAATTGAAGCAGTCATCAAAAATCTCCCAACAAACAAAAGCCCAGGGCCAGATGGCTTCCCAGGGGAATTCTACCAAACATTTAAAGAAGAGTTAATACCTATTCTTCTGAAACTGTTCCAAAAAATAGAAATGGAAGGAAAACTTCCAAACTCATTTTATGAGGCCACCATTACCTTGATCCCAAAACCAGACAAAGACCCCATCAAAAAGGAGAACTACAGACCAGTATCCCTGATGAACATGGATGCAAAAATTCTCACCAAAATACTAGCCAATAGCATCCAACAGTACATTAAAAGGATTATTCACCATGACCAAGTGGGATTTATCCCTGGGCTGCAAGGTTGGTTCAACATGTGCAAATCAATCAACGTGATACAATACATTAACAAAAGAAAGAACAAGAATCATACGGTCCTCTCAGTAGATGCAGAAAAAGCATTTGACAAAGTACAGCATCCTTGCTTGATCAAAACTCTTCAGAGTATAGGCATAGAGGGTATATACCTCAATATCATAAAAGCCATCTATGAAAAACCTACAGCAAATATCATTCTCAATGGGGAAAAACTGAGAGCTTTCCCCCTAAGGTCAGGAACGCGGCAGGGATGTCCACTATCACCACTGCTATTCAACATAGTATTAGAAGTCCTAGCCACAACAATCAGACAACAAAAAGAAATAAAAGGAATCCAAATCGGCAAAGAAGAAGTCAAACTCTCACTCTTTGCAGATGATATGATACTTTATGTGGAAAACCCCAAAGACTTCACCCCAAAACTGCTAGAACTCATACAAGAATTCAGTAAAGTGGCAGGATATAAAATCAATGCACAGAAGTCAGTGGCATTCCTATACACCAACAGCAAGACAGAAGAAGGAGAAATTAAGGAGTCGATCCCATTTACAATTGCACCCAAAACCATAAGATACCTAGGCATAAATCTAACCAAAGAGGCAAAGGATCTGTACTCAGAAAACTATAAAATACTCATGAAAGAAATTGAGGAAGACACAAAGAAATGGAAACATGTTCCATGCTCATGGATTGGAAGAACAAATATCGTGAAGATGTCCATGCTACCTAGAGCAATCTACACATTCAATGCAATCCCCATCAAAATACCATCCCCTTTTTTCAAATAAATGGAACAAATAATCCTAAAATTTGTATGGAACCAGAAAAGACCCCGAATAGCCAGAGGAATGTTGAAAAAGAAAAGCAAAGCTGGTGGCATCACAATTCCGGACTTCCAGCTCTATTACAAAGCTGTCATCATCAACACAGTATGGTACTGGCACAAAAACAGGCACATAGATCAATGGAACAGAATAGAGAGCCCAGAAATGGACCCTCAACTCTGTGGTCAACTAATCTTTGACAAAGCAGGAAAGAATGTCCAATGGAAAAAAGACAGTCTCTTCAACAAATGGTGTTGGGAAAATTGGACAGCCACATGCAGAAGAATGAACCTGGACCATTTCCTTACACCACACACAAAAATAGACTCCAAATGGTTGAAAGACCTCAATGTGAGACAGGAGTCCATCAAAATCCTAAAGGAGAACACAGGCAGCAACCTCTTCGACCTCAGCCGCAGCAACTTCTTCCTAGAAACATAGCCAAAGGCAAGGGAAGCAAGGGCAAAAATGAACTATTGGGACTTCATCAAGATAAAAAGCTTTTGCACAGCAAAAGAAACAGTCAACAAAACCAAAAGACAACCGACAGAATGGGAGAAGATATTTGCAAATGACATATCAGATAAAGGGCTAGTATCCAAAATCTATAAAGAACTCCTCAAACTCAACACCCAAAGAACAAAGAATCCAATCAAGAAATGGGCAGAAGACATGAACAGACGTTTTTCCAAAGAAGACATCCAAATGGCCAACAGACACATGAAAAAGTGCTCAATATCGCTCGGCATCAGGGAAATCCAAATCAAAACCTCAATGAGATACCACCTCACACCAGTCAGAATGCCTAAAATTAACAAGTCAGGAAATGACAGATGTTGGTGGGGATGTGGAGAAAGGGGAACCCTCCTACACTGTTGGTGGGAATGCAAGCTGGTGCAGCCACTCTGGAAAACAGTATGGAGGTTCCTCAAAAAGTTGAAAATAGAGCTACCATATGATCCAGCAATTGCACTACTGGGTATTTACCCCAAAGATACAAAAGTAGGGATCCGAAGGGGTACGTGCACCCCGATGTTTATAGCAGCAATGTCCACAATAGCCAAACTGTGGAAAGAGCCAAGATGTCCATCGACAGATGAATGGATAAAGAAGAAGTGGTATATATATACAATGGAATATTATGCAGCCATCAAAAGGAATGAGATCTTGCCATTTGCAATGATGTGGATGGAACTGGAGGGTATTATGTTGAGCGAAATAAGTCAAACAGAGAAAGACATGTATCATATGACCTCACTGATATGAGGAATTCTTAATCTCAGGAAACAAAGTGAGGGTTGCTGGAGTGGGGGGGTGGGAGGGATGGGGTGACTGGGTGATAGACACTGGGGAGGGCATGTGCTCTGGTAAGCGCTGTGAATTGTGCAAGACTGTTGACTCTCAGATCTGTACCTCTGAAACAAATAATGCAATATATGTTAAAGAAAAAAAAAAGAAGAAGATAGCAGGAGGGGAAGAATGAAGCGGGGGAAATCGGAGGGGGAGACGAACCATGAGCGACGATGGACTCTGAAAAACAAACTGAGGGTTCTAGAGGGGAGGGGGGTGGGAGGATGGGTTAGCCTGGTGATGGGTATTGAGGAGGGCACGTTCTGCATGGAGCACTGGGTGTTATGCACAAACAATGAATCATGGAACACTACATCTAAAACTAATGATGTAATGTATGGGGATTAACATAACAATAAAAAAATTAAAAAAAAAAAAGGCCAGTATTTAAAAGCTTACCTTTAACCTCTATCCTGTGGACAGAGGTGATAGAGAAGAAGCAAAGAGCCCCATTTTTCCTTCCTGCCTGCTTTTAGACATGCAAATATCTATTTCAATAACTGTTAAATTAAAACTCACACACATTTCATTTGCTGAATGTTTGGGTTCTCCCCACATCCATATGTTGAAACCTTAACCCCAAGGTGATGGCATCTGGAGATGGGGCCTTGGGGAGGTAATTGGGTCAGGAGAGTGGAGCCCTAGGAATGGGATCAGTGTCCTTCTAAGAAGAGCAACCCTTGTCTTTCCTTGACAAGTTTTGTCTTACCCGAAAGAGGAGACAGTGTGGGCCCCCAGAAGGAAGCCCCCAAAGCGAAGGCCATTTTAGCCTGGTAGATTAGACAGGGGTCATCTCACTTCCACACCTGGTGGTCACAAGTTCAAAAGGAAACTCCTTGAGAGAAGAGAACTCGTCTGTGGTGTCGTGATGCCTAGCAGCTGCAACACTTGAAATCACGAAATTACTAAGAGTCTGTAATTTAAACTTTATTTCATATCTGTTGTTAAATTACACAAAATCAGTGAATTGTTTGTAAAGCCACACCACTGAACGGATGTTTACAGTTGAAATCATGGGATTTATAGGATGATGACAAAAACGGGTATTTATAAACATCCCTTATATACAATAATCAGTATAGACAGAGAAAATGCACGTAATCTCTGCAAGCCATGCACACCACAGCAATAACACAAAAGGTTTTCCTTTTTTTCCCCCTGTAACAGACATTTCCACTGGCTCGGGCTCCATCCTGCTTTCCAAAGGTACTTATCCGTTTTAAGAGCAAATGTTGTCAATTAAAACTAAAGAAAACTGAGATACCACAGTGATCTACAGGATCTTTATTTTAAAAACACAATGTACACAAAATAGTTTCACTCTAAAGCACGTTGACTTCAAGGTATGTTTGAGTTTAAAAAAAAAAAAAAATTCCTTTCAGTTCTTCAGTTCTCAGATTTCCCAGGACTGCAATACTGTCAGATAAAACACATTTCAGATATAGTGATACAAGCTCAGCGTCAAGAAAATTTATTTTTAAACCCAAATACGCAGCTTCTTGTCTGGCTTGTGGCCATAAGTATTACAGATGAGACTAGATCATGCATATAAGCAGCGGATTGTACAAGATGTGACTTTATCGTCACACTTCTAAGCGTGTCGCTCCTGAAAACATCAATGCTATTTCCAGTTGTCTTGTTGGCTCGACAGCCAGGGGGTTAGTGTAGGTCCCTGCAAAGTATAGCAAAACCCATAAAATGGAAACTGCCCAGAATCACGACGCTTGCTAGCACAGTGGGTGCTGGCATCTTTCTTCTCGCCCTGCTTGGTTCATAACTGATCGCCTACAAGTGTTTGTCCAGAGACTTAATATGAAATCACTCTCCTCAATGCATATGCTCCTGAGACTCAACCTCACTGCAGAACACTTTCTCTTCTTTCTTCAAACAAAACCGGGTATAGGGTTAACCCAAAGTATCGAGATACAGCTTTTGGTGTTACCGAATAACTGGCTATCCTAATGCTTATTCTACCATTTTTTTTTTCATCTCGTAATTGTCTACAATCTGTCAACACAAAAAAGAACAAATGGGCTAGAAGCAGCCAGCCCAACTGGAAATGGCACAATAAGAATGTACAAAAAGTCAATAACAATTCATTCACATTCAGGTTCAATTCTATCTGATCAAGAATAACTTCAATGTTTTTAGACACGTTATCCTGTTCAAGAGTTTCTTGATAAGGACCTCACTACACAAACATTGATAAGACAATTCTATAGAAAGAAAGTCCTGACTTTAATCCAGGATTATATATCACAAGAAACTCAGCAACACACCATTTAGATGATGAAGAAAGATTCTTTAAATGGGTTATTTTGGAATGAGCACAACTCGGAGAAGCCTTCAAATGAATGAGAAGCAGCGCCAACAAGATTCCAGAATTGTTGAAATTACAGTGCCCAGAGAGCGTCTGAAAATCAGATCTCTACACTGGTATTTCACTTGGGAGAAAAGTGTTTTTGTTAACTATGAGACACACCCTGTTTAAAACCTTTAAACGGTAGAAGGTAGAAAAAGTTGAAAATTCTAAACATCTCTTAAATAAGATACGAATCCTGTTCTACTTGAAAAGCCAATATTTCTTACATAAAACTGCCCATGTTTGGGAGAGAAGAATCTTCATTTCTACAGTTTGGTAAGATTTACCATCAGTTCTCATTCCATTTAAATAGATTCCTGGTTAAAATCAGAAGAAAATAAAAGGTTCTGGGGTTAATTTTGGTTTTTTAAATGTGTATATTCCTGCTTACCCCTGGGAACAACTGTTTGCTTCCAAGAGCAAGTTTTAACAGTGTATCATGAATAATTTGGAGACGTTTCTTAGCCAAAGTTGAATGGCCACATGTTATGTTTTCATTTTGTCTCTATAGCTCATTTAAGCATTTCTTAAAATATCGAAACAGCAATTTCTGGCGAGTCTGGTTTGGCTTTTGGATTTTATAAATACTCCAACAAACCCAAAAGAGGCAATTTAATTACATGCTGACAGTTGTTTTACCCACGCACAGTATAACATTTAATTGAAAGGCAACTGTAAAGGCAACATCTTAACTTTTTTTTAACTTCCAAACTGAAGGAAGCAGGATGTGTTTGGAAACTCTCATGTTTTAAGATTTGCCGTATCTCTACTGGCGCTTTGGGACAAGCGTGCAAAGGCCTCTGGGAGCCACCTAACGCCATTTCTCCACGCTGCCTATGTAATCACTGGTGCTGTTGCTGGCGCTGCCATCGCTCTGCTCTTGACCTGGGTTCTGCTTGTGGCTTTCACGGTTCTCCTTCTGGCTCGAATTCTGGGTCAGATTCTGAATCAGATTCTGAGTCACATTCTGATTGGCACTCAGATTTGGGTTCTGACTCAGATTCTGACTCGGATTCTGCCTGTGGCTTTGGCTCTGGCTCTGGCCCTGACTCTGGAAATGGGTCTGAAGGAACCTCCCCTTCAGAAATTTGCGTTGTTCCTGACGCTTCTGCCTAGCTTCCTGATGCTCCTTCTGCCTCATAAACTGATACCTTTGCAAAAAGAGGTCTTTTGCATAGCTGTACAATTCCATATCCAGAAAATTCAGTCCCTCAATCCGCTTTTGGATTTCCTCATTGATCTCTACGCTAGAGGCCCTAGTGGTATTGTATTGGGTAAATGGCGAAATAAAGTTCATGTTGAAGGTTTTCTCAAACAGGTACTGGGTCTTCCGCTGAAACTCAGTGAGGCCGAAGAATGCCATGTGCTTCAGATTCGATTTGGCACTTTCCAGGAGGACCTTGTTTCTTTGCCTTTCAGGCATGACGGAGAGGTTGTAGCAGCCGACCAGGGTCAGGTCGGAGAGCATGCGCACCTGGCGGTTATTGGCTAGATTATAGGGACAGTCCATGAACTCTTTTAGGGGGCAGCCAGACCAGTCATCCCCAGTGTAGCAGCTGGGCAGCTCTTCGGAGGTTGGGGGCCTTCCGTCACAGACGTGCAGGGATGCTTTCCATGTTGCCCCTCTCTGGACGTGCCTCCACTCACTCAAGTACCGGGACACTGGGTCTCGGAGGATGGTGATGTAGTGGAAGTTCCTATGGGCAAAGCACAAAGACCAACAATCAGCGCTGTGGGTGACATGAGTGCAGTCAGCGAGGTGCATGGCGTATGTGATGTTCACTGATCAGTAAGGAGGGCAAAGGGGGAATGATGGTGATCTGGTAGCATTTGTCCTGTGAACTGTGTTGTAGACCACTGTCTGAGTCCTACAAGCCCGTCTGGGAAGCTAACACTTTCCCCCAATTTGCTGGTACTGCAGCTAACGAAAGTAGGCCAAGTATGGGCCCAGCACATCGTCCTTGTCATTCTTCACTCCCTCTTCCCGCTCCTCCTGTTTCTCTTTCTCCAACCAGTGACAAAACCCTCCTGACAACCTCATTCGCTTAAGCAGGCAGCCATGTTATTTCATATCCCCCATAATTATTTCATATCCCCATTAACTGATCACAAAATTCTAACCTTTCTTACTAAATATACAAAAGCATTTTCCCAATATCCAGCCTAATCAGGATACCTTATTAAAAAATAAAACCTCACTGAAAGAGTGTCAATATGATGCTTTGATTCTGGCTGTTGTCCTAACATCACGGCTCATTGGTTCTGGAAGCGGTGGGCAGAGATCGGCAGAGCAGCCCGGGGCCTCCAGAAATAAACGTTGTGGTTAGTCACGGACTGAAATAGACATGGTAACTGCCAACGGCACATATGCAGGCTACCACCTCGGTTTCAGCCTTAGCTCGCATGATAATATTCCCAGCCTGGCAAAGTTAACTCTGTCCCCTCCAAAATGCTCCCTTTCTTTACCTACTGAAAGGATACCCGGGTGTCAACAAGTGTGAAGCCTCTGCCGTATGGCTATCTTCACTTTAAAGTTGCAAACTGAAAAAGTTCTTTGTTCAAATAGCGGACTAGCGAGCACTGAACCCATACGTGCACGCACGCACGGCAGGTGCACACGCACGCACTGCACCCCAGAAATGTCAAAGCCTAAGATGTGATCAGACATACTCAAGGGGAGAAACGACCCTGGGGTTGTGCTTTTTAATTAAGAAATGATTTTTTTCCTCCCACTGAGATTCAGTGGATGAAGGCTGAGGTCAAGGAAGGGCATATTGTAGAAGGAAAACAATAATGAACACTGACTATTAGCATTTCGTTTCTTACAGAAAACCTGGGGAATGGCTGGCGGCTTTTGTGACATCTATTCATTCCCATCTGAGAGAGTGGTGGTTCTGTACGCCTGCCAAAGGGAACCAACTCAACCACCAACGGGCTGGGTCTATTGGCGGCAACGTTTCAGACCCAACCACCGACAGGCTGAGTCTGAAACGCGGTAACGTTTCTCCCGAGTCTCAGGCCTCAAGCAACTCAGGCACCCCAGGGTCTATCCTGTATGCTTCTATTCTGTGCATGGTGTTTCTTCTGCTGGGCATGACCTTCCTTCTGTGACTGGAAAATTCGAAACATCCTTCAAGTTGTAGTCCAAGTACGATCTCTCCTCTGAGACAACGTAACCCCACCGCCTGCTGTCAGCCCTCCCCTCTTCCTCTGTGGCACCATAGTAGGTCCACAGTTACTTAGCCTTTGTAAAAACCCTTTTGATACTGAACTGTGACTGCTTGTTTGTATTTCTGCTTAAACGATGTTTTCCTGGACAGGGACTCTGCTCTTCTAGAACTTCTAGGGAAGAGGAGGGAGAGAGCTGGGGACCGGGGAGGCCATGCCCCATCCTACAAAAACTCTGGAGAATCTTCTAAGTGCCTTGCAAATATCACAGAAAGGGTTTTTTTTTTAATTACTTTATATATTTTTTCCAGACTAAACAAGCATGGGGCACAGGAGGAGCCTCTGGGAGTGAGGATGGAGAGGGCGGAGTGCCTACATCACTGCTTTTCCTAGGACCTGACTTTGCTAGGGCCATGAAAACTCATGTCTGTGAAGACCCCTTGCTTAAGGGCCGGCAGCTTCTGGTGCCCCTGTAGCCTTTACCAACAAAGGTGACTACTATTCCCACGGGCTTCCTCCTTCCGCCCCTTGCTGTGGTATTCATTCACTCCTTCGTTCAACACATATTTATCGAGCCTTTATGTGAGGCTGGAGGCGATAGCTTAGTGGCAATTAGTCTGATTATTTGGAAAAAAAAGAAATTTATGAAGTCCAGTGACACATTTGGATTAACCTTTCAACCAGCTTTAGCAGGCATGCATTATAATGGGGGCTGTCAGGTAGTTGCAACCCCCATAATAAAGTCACCTTCATGCTTAGCTGACAGTCCTCCTGCCCCGCCTTGTTGAACTGGTTTAAGACGACAGTGACATCTTCTGGTAAATCCTAGAGTGCAGCCCTGTGCCAGTCGGAGGCTCTCCTTCCTCAACACGCTGCCTTGTCTTTGGGAACAGACAGATCTCCACCACCAGGGTGAATGTCATGAGCAGTGTTTTGGAAGCACCATCCTCACGTGGAAAGAGAGGAGGCACCCCAGGGGGGCAGAGACAGACGCTGCAGGGATGGTCACGGCCACAGAGAAATGAGAGGCGCCCACACGCACACATGTGCACACCCTGCCCGCCCTGGTGACCGCAGCTGTCCTACCCTCGGGAGATGACAGGTCCAGGGATTGCCCACAGCCCACGTCTTCCAGGGAAGACAGGCCTGACTCCCAGGTTGCCTCAACGGGAAACACTCGATGCTGCTGGAAAGAACGATCCCGGGGGTGGAAAGGCTTAAAGGTTGGTGTCCGGGAGTGTCCAGTGGCCTCCCGGATACCATAGTGTGCTGGAGGTGGGAAGGCAGGTGATGGTAACATGTGGGAGGTTTGGTTGGGCAAAGGATCCAGGAGGCTCGTTACTCTGAGGAGAGAGCTGTTAGGGAACTGTCAGAGAAGCAGTCTCCCCAGCCAGGCCACCTGAAGATGTGACAGCCCAGCCCAACGGGAACGTGCCGGGGGTGGCGCTCCTCCCGTGGCCAGTTCAGTGCAAGCACCTCACGTGTGCCTGGCACGGGGTGCCCGCAGGGCCAAGACATGGCATTTCGATAGAAGGTGTTCTTTTTTTAAGATTATTTATTTATTAGAGAGAGAGAGAGCACAAGCAGGGGAAGCGGAAGGCAGGGGGCAGAGGGAGAAGCAGACTCCCCATTGAGCAGGGAGCCCGATGCGGGGCTCGATCCCGGGACCCTGGGACCATGACCTGAGCCGAAGGCAGACGCTTAACCCACTGAGCCACCCAGGCGCCCCAACAGAATGTGTTCTTAATGGTTGGAGCAAGCACAAGGTGCGATGAAAACACCTCGCTAGCCTAACAATATGGGCAACAGCTTCTGCCACTTTATTTTGAAAACAAGAATGAGAGGAGGCAAGAAGAGAGGAATGGAGTATGAGGCAGAAAGTTGAGCATGAGCAAAGTCACAGGACACAAACTAGCCTGTTGTGTGTGGAAGAAGTGCATTGAAAACCTCTTACAGGGGGCGGGGGGTGGTGGTGCCTGGGTGGCTCAGTCAGTTAAGCGTCTGCCTTCGGCTCAGGTCATGAGCCCGGGGTCCTGGAATCGAGCCCCACATCGGGGCCCCTGCTCAGCGGGGAGCCTGCTTCCCCCTTTCCCTCTACCTGCCGCTCCCCCTGCTTGTGCTCTCTCCCTCTCTCTGACAAATAAATAAATAAATAGATAAACAAGTAAATAAATAAAATCCTTAAAAAAAAAAAAGGAAACCTCTTACTGGGAATGAAGGGGAGTGGCAGGGGTTGAGGATGGAGGGGTAGCCACAGACCTGGCTGTGGAAGGCCTTAGGACCCCCCAAGAAAGGATTTAGACTTCTGTAGCTGACAGGGAGGCCTCTGAAGGGGTTTAAGCAGAGGAGCGACATGATGAAATCGGTGTTTTAGCAAGCTCACAGGGTATGGAGTGCGGAGATGGAATTAGGGAAATTCGCCTAAGGTTACTGCAGAAAACAAGGCAAAAGAAGGAGTGCAGCCTAGAGACATTTTTAGGAGGTAGCATTAACAGACTTGGTGTCAAAATGAACACAGGGGAGAGGAAGGAGGAGGGTTAAGGATGCCTCCAGTTTCTGGAGGAAGGCCTCGGGTCCTCTGGGACACCCAAAAGAGAGTTGAATGGACAGATACAGCACTCAGGGAGTATCTGGCCTTAAGATAAAGATGTGGCGTTCACAGCAAAAAGTAGTCGTTTCAAACCACGACAGCCTACTTGCGGATCGAGTTTTAATTCCACACGTGTGGCTTCGGCGCTTTGAAGACCGACTTCAAGTACGCCGGGGTAGCCCAAGGTTTCCCTTCTTAATGCTAAATATGGTTTTCAACTCTTCTGGACACTGCTTCACTGTCCTCTTGTTTCCCCTGAATATATTCCACTTTACTGGAACGTGTCCTCCAGGCATAGTCTGACAAGTGACAAGTAGGGACAGTCTGTCACCTCCCTCATTCTCGACACCATTTCTCTTCGTGTGGCCTCGTATATCACACCGGCCTTTTTGGCAGATATGCCACACCGCTGATGCACAAGCAACTAAACTCTTTCATTCTTGTACACGTACACCATTTTGAAACCCAATCTACTTTATCCTGGACCTGGATGTAGTTTACTTGTGGCCCTGTTTAATTTCTTCTTGTTAGAGTAAGTCTGAGCCTGTCAAAACACATCTGGATTCTGATTATATCCCCTAGTATCTTCACCATATCTCCTTATTCCTTTTGGCAAGGCTTGTATCCAGGCATTGATAAAACAGGACAAGATGCAGGCAAGAGCTGCTGGAAATCTACCTTCAGGTGGACATTACTCCGAAGGGTGCTGCTGAACGGATTGATTTAATTTTAAATGAGTGAGCCATTTAAAATGGCTCAACCCCAGGAAAATCACACTCAGCCTGTTTTGGTTAGTGGTAATGGGACGGGAATATCTTAGGACAAAACTTGTCACTTAATTAAGATGAACAGGTGTCACATCTTTAAATTGGAGTCATGACTCCCCATCAGTTACCTAGGTGAATTTAATGACCATTGTTCAGTGTGTCTGTATACCCCTGGCCCCTTACAGGCAGAACAACGTGAAAGGTCAAGTCCGGGCCAACTTTTTCCTGTCATTGCTAAGTAATTGTAGAAACAACAATAGCAATCAATGAAGAGTTGTCCAAGCATGAAAACTGGGGGCCACTCTGGACTCCTCGATCTTGCTCACTGCCACTATGTGAACTTCCCCCAAGACCCTTGCTGATTCTAGATCCTAGGAGCACTCAGGTCCATTCTTTCTACCACGGCCTGAGGCCAGGCCCTTATCATTTATCTACTGGGTCACTGCTGCAGCATCCCGGACTGCCTCCCAGCCTCTGGTCTCATGCCTAGGCCCCTCCCCCCCCCGCCCATATGGTACACATCTGACCTGTCATTCCCTAGTTAAGACCTCTTAATCCCTATCAACTTGGACATGAAGTCCAAGCTCCTTCACACGCTAGACACAGCCTCGTGGGACCTGGTAACCACCACCTTTCTTTCCCTCCAGCCTCATCTCTATCAAGCTCCTTCTACACAAGCCTTCCTCAATCACGAGGGATTTTGCATCTCCCCCTCTGCTCCCCTGACTCTAGCTCATGTGGCAATCTCTGAAGACATTCTGCTTGTCACGGGGGGGTGGGGGGGGCAGGGGGCAAGGGGGGTGGGCAGCGCGTGTGACCCGCATCTAGTGGATGGCGTCTAGCGGTGCTGCGACACATCCTACTGTGCAAAGAATTATCCAACTCCAAATGTCAATAGTTGAAAAACCCTGCTCTATTCTATATGCTCCAGGTATAGAGAAGAAATTTCGATTTCCAAATCTGTCCCAAGCAATGACCCTACAGGCCCCTTTCCTTCAGATATAGAATGCCCACTCTTTTGAATGGCTTGCATATTTTGTAGGTTACCTGGAAAACTCCAAAACTCTAAGATTGCTTCCTCCGTGAAACCTTCCTTGACCTTCCTGGGCAGGGTGAAGGGCCCGTATTCCTCTGTTCCAGCTGTGCTGGAATCCTGCTATGTGCTGTGACTATCTAGTGATCCGTCTGCTTCCTACACTGGACTCTGAGCTCTGGGAGGGCAGGGACCGCATATCATCGATCAGTGTAAGCTCCTCTGGGCCTGGCACAATGTTTGACAGAAAATTAGTGTTTAATAAAGGACTGTTGAATGAACGTCTGCAGCAGGAGCCGCAGAGCTTAGGATAAGCTAATAGGAAAGGCATCTTTTTCTTTGATAAGGAACAAGCCACTAGATGTCAGTATTAAATAACAGATATACCACTTTATCCCCATGATGGAACACTTTAAGATCTAGTTATACTTAGCAGTTGTCCCTGACTTCCTGTGCATTAGCCCCACGTGAAAGAAGGCTGGAAAATTTAAGGATATTAGACGTAAGTAAATGGAGAAAAACGAGTACCATATTTTCAGTTTTAACAGTTTATCCTGCAATAAGGACCCGAGTTCTAAATCACAGCATCCTAGGCTCATTAGAGCAAGAAGAAGCCTTTGAGATGGCAAATCACCTTGGTCAAACGCTTCTCTTTTGAGGGGGGAAAATCAAGGCCCTGAGAGAAACACGGATTTGCTCATAAGACCCACGTTGCTAACAGCCCTTGGGAATGGATCTAAATGCAAGGAGTATTCCTGGGCTGAAGGCCAATGTTTTAGCAGACCCTGCTCTGTGTCTGTTAGTTCCCTCCGACGGCACAATAAACCAGGCTGGAGAGAACCCTCATGAAGAGGAGACGTTTGCTGCCGAGAAAGGGCACAGCCGGGAGCTGGGGGCACTCGGGCCTGGTGCTTACACATGAACTCCCATCCCCACCATGGAGCTGAGAAAGAGAGATGATTTGGCCCGGTGTCACATGGCAAGTGAAATAGGGGTGCTGCGACTGAACACATTTCTTTCTAGAACCTGTGCTCTTCCTGTCCTCGGGCCGGGACCCAAACCCAGGACTTCCCCTTCTGGGAACAAACTAACATCGTGGCTCCAGAACCAGGAGCATCAGCACCACTTAGGAACTTGTTAGAAATGCTCATTCTGGGGTCCACTCACTGAAGAGAAACCTGGGGGCTGAGACGCGGCCATCTGTATCTTAGGAAGCCCTCCAGGAAATTCTGTGATACAGGCACACTCGAGTCTTGAGAACCACTGTCCAAGAGCAAACCCGAGCTCCCTGTAGCACTCCAGACAAGCCTAAGGATGCCCACTGCTGTCCAGGAAAAGCCCAGGGCACTTTGCCTGAACAAAGCTAGGAGGACCAGGCTGTAAACATTTACTTCCCTTTTAGGTCCCTGGTTCACGAATAAGGTTTTTCCTGCACTACTCAAAGGAAAAATAAATATCAAAGCCATTTCTTTTATGGAAGAAGGCCAACAAAACCGTACAAGTGAAGGTCACAGGAGTGATCAATAAAAAGTTAATTTAAGAAAGGAAACAAATTCTTAGCCCAAATCAATGAGTGAACATATTATTATACCTGTAGCTTAATTTTGTACTTTTTTTTTAAGTTCAGCCTTTGTACATCTTGTTCTTGGAGGAATGATGAGTGGCGGAAAAATAGGAACCATGACTGGCGGTCCTACGCAAACTCTGCAAACGGGGAAGCATATGGGACAGTGAGTCATTAATGCCGAAGGTCTGGTCTCCTTCCTTGGTTAATGATGCCTAAACCAACGGCACAGACCCTCCCGTTGCACGTAAGTGGCTCTGGCAAAGTGAGGAGGACGGCGCTCAGATCAAACAACATTAATATGTGAGCGCAGACTAAAAGTCGAGTTAAATGAATCAAAGGCAAATAAGCCTCCGACGGGACTGGATCCCTCAAGCCCCGGAGTTGTCATTTTAACTGCTTCTCTTGGGTGACTCAGACGCTGGCAGTCCCCACAGAGGAGCTCCATCAACGTTGTGATCAGCAGTGGCAGCAGCCTCGTAAGCAGATGTGGGATTTCCAGAGGGGGTGACTTTGAAGTGGGTGGGTGCTCACTGAAATGCGTTGTGTCTGGTAGGTTTCTCAAGACCCCCTTGTGGCTCAGCGGTCGTGCATTAGCTGGTGAGCAGAGGGAGCCCTCACGTTTGTGTAGAGTGACTCCTTACAGCAGTAGCACCCGGGACTTTATCTGATTGTCCCCCCAGCATGAGGGAGACCTAAGCGATCTGGACGCGAGACATCTCCCTTTGCCCTTCAGATTGATGCCGTGGGCTCGTGACAAGGCCAGGCTCTTCTGGGCAACGTGACTAGAGTCCTCGGCAGGACAGAAGCATTCCAGGAAAAGCACCTGCTGGACGTAAAAACAACTGGGAAGAGATTGAAGATCTCACCCGCCCGCCGGACAAGCCATTCAGTTCCCCGTGCACAGACGTTCCTGCTGTTCTTCACACCTCACCCAAAGGAGCAGTGCTATGTATATAAAGTAATACCTTAATTAACACCTTAATTAATTGAGCTTTTTCCTTTGGCTAACTGAAGGCTTTTTTTTTTTTTTTTTAACGTGTCTTCCTTGTATTTATTTTTTAAAAAATAAATCTCTTGGGGCACCTGGGTGGCTCAGATGGTTAAGCGTCTGCCTTCAGCTCAGGTCATGATCCCAGGGTCCTGGGATCGAGCCCCACATCGGGCTCCTGGCTCGGCGAGGAGCCTGCTTCTCCCTCTCCCTCTGCCTCTCTCCCCTGCTCATGCTTTCTCTCTCTCTCTGTATCTCTGTGTCTCAAATGAATAAATAAAAATCTTTAAAAAAAAAAAAAATCTCTTTTTTTCTGCTCTGTGGCTCTCCCTCTGCCCCCAGTTCTCCCACCTTCCAGAAGGGTCAGCCGGTGAGGGGGAGCTGGCCTGGCTAGCGGAGGAGGACCTTCTGCCCTGTGGCCCCAGGTAAGGCTGAGCCTGCAGCTGTGTGTGTGTGTGTGTGTGTGTTCTGAGGGCACACTGGAGTGATGGACTTTCGTTAAGCAGAAGGATGTTTTTCTAAGCCATTCTCCTCTTTCTTTCACCAAACAGCAAAATGATGTTTCCTTCTTTGTCGAAAAGGAAGAAAAGAAGATTTCTAATGCCTGTAAATTCAAACCCAACGTGAAATTCTTCACACAATCAGTCCTGGTGATATTTACTTCTTTTTTTTAAAGAAATCTAGCGCCCCTCCTTCCCAAAGCCCAGTCGGCTCCCAAGTACGTAAATCTAAGGACTTCTGCAAACGGTGAGAAAACAGACTTCTTTAACAAGATGTGAAATTCCAGGCTTTATGACCCATAGTCACCAGCCTTCACCCAGGGTCCACTCAATTGCTTGGTGGCATGAAAATCTCTGCAGCTTACACTGCCCCCCGCCGACATGTTTAGCATTCTCAAATTATTCTGTGAGTCTCGGCTCATTAATACTCAGTGTGTTTTTGGGGTGTAAAGAAGTTTCAGAGAAAAACCCCCTTCAGTGTGTAGATGAGGGAGTGGGGCCCCATGAAGGGATATGCTCTGCCCATGTCACAGGAAGACCCATTCTGCCTTGCATTGCAAGACACGCATTTACTCAATCCACAACCAGTGTACCATCTCTGGGTGACCCAGAAGTTGACGTAATTAAAGCTGTGGGCGGAGTAGTGAGGAGGCCATATGTATACGGGCCTCTGCTCTCAAAGAGCATGAACTTTAGTTGGGGAGACCGAAGCAAAGTTCAGTGGGGGGCGGGGTAAAGGTTGAACATAGTGAAGCACTAATTGTGTCATACAGGGTCTAAGTACACAATGAGTCAGAGAGGAGAGAGGTTATCGTGTGCTAGAGTCATCAAGGAAGGCTTCGTGGAGGACGAGGAGGAGGAGAAAGCTGCCCAAGCCCTAGGGATAGAAAGGATTTAAGCAGGTGTGTGGTGTGGAGGGTTGGAGGCATTCTGACATGAGCAAACAGCATAGCAGGGGGGATGCTCATCAGTGTCTGAATCAGTGGGTGTGGGCAAATTGCCAGGCACTGTGCTGGCTGATTTCTCACAGAACCCCACTACATAGGTGCCAATGCCTTCCTTCATTCTCGAGCTGGACCGTCCAAGATAGCCACTGGCCCCCTGTGACTGTTGAGCCTCTTGAAATGTGGCTAATCCAAAAGAAGTTGGACACTAAGATTTCCAAGCCTGAGGGGGAAGAGAAAATATCCCATTAATTAATTAGGATTTATGCAGCTTACATGGCTGAGATGATACCATTTTTGGTACATTGGGTTCAATACAATTTATTATTAAATTTAATTTCACTCTATCTTTTCACTTTTAATGTGGCTACTAGAAGATTTAAAACGACAAATGGGTCTTCTATTGTATTTCTGTGGGACAGTGCTATTCTATCTATAGCCAGACTGCCTGGGTTCAAATTCCGGCTCTGGTGGGCCTGGGCAAATAACTTAACCTCTCTGTGCTTCTGTTTTTCTCATGTATGGCCTGGGGGAAAACCATAGGGTCTCACTGAAGATAAAAATTAAACACACACACATAAAGCTGTCAGAACCGTGCTTGGAATATAACACTCCGCAGATGTTAATTAATAGGATTATTGTTGTTGTTATACAGGTAAGGGTATTCAGTTAAAAGGTGTTAATTGAACCTTCCTAAAATCACCGAGCTAGGTGGTGACCATCTGTCAGGTCTGTATGACTCCTGAGCCCAAACTCTTGCCCACCGCCCTGGTCGATGCCCTGTTTTGGGTCTGCACCTTCACTAGCAGGGCGGTCTGAGCCATCGCACAAGGGCACCACTGGCCTGTCTGGAGCAGAAGTTCAAACCAGGAGGTACCAGGGCCGCCTGGGTGGCTCAGTCGGTTAAGCATCTGGTCTGCCTTCGGCTCAGGTCATGATCCCAGGGTCCTGGATCGAGCCCCGCATCGGGCTCCCTGCTCAGCGGGGAGCCTGCTTCTCCCTCTCCCTCTGCCTGCCGCTCCCCTTGCTTGTGCTCTCTCTCTCTCTCTCTCTCTCTCTGTGTCAAGTAAATAAATAAAATCTTTAAAAAAAAAAATCTATAAACCAGGAGGTAGCTGAATATGCCAGGATGTGAAGGGAGGTGCGGATTTCGTGGGTTCTGTAGGGCCGTTACTGAGCCTTAGGGATGGAAATGGCCACATGAGACACGGGGGCCAGGGCGGGGGGTCCAGCTGGTGACCATTCTGGCCCCAAATTCCCATTGCCCAGATGAGGAAACCAGATAGCCAGCTCCCTTGCCATCCCCAGATGGTGACAAATCCAGAGACACATGCAATCATTCCTTTAGGGACCTTCACGAAGACAAGGAATCAAGTAACAGGGCTTTTCCACATGGTAGACAGTCAATAAATACCACCGAAGGGAATTCTGAGCAGACGGTAACCAGTTGCACTCACTCACCTGGGCCTGCTGGACATGTGCTGTCTGGGAGGCGGCCACCTCAGCGTGCTTTGGAGAAATCGTTAGAGGAAAACGAGTCAAGACAATGCCAGCTCTCAGCATTGTGCAATTTTCCAGAACAGCGTGGAGGGAAAGTTTCCCCCTAAATGAAAGCTGCCCTTCTCAAGCCCCGGGTTGATTTTAATGAACTCTAATATTGTTTTAAGGCGCTGAGAGAGATGAAGTGTAAACCCTGGCTTTTGGGGTGGGGGAGAAGTCGATCTCGTTAACCATTTCAATTGGAAAGAACTGGAGCCATTCAGAATTTCACGGGCTGGCAGGGTCGTGCCTCCTTTCCCCTGGGAGAGGTTTTGCTGCAGGTATTCAGGCTGCAAAAGGCACAATTATTGGATAACATCGCTGTGCTGTATGTGTGTGGAAATAAGCGTTACAGATCATGTTTCTTTATCATGATCACACTGGGAACGGAAAAATAACGCACTAATCCCCCCCCCCCCACCAACCCTTCTACCTGCAAAAGTATCTGGTGTCACGTTGGAGTGAGTACAAGAAGGGGCAGCGAAGCCACGAAGATCCTGCCTGAGCAGAAGGAACTTTTTTGAAGGTTAGGTTGGTGCTAAGAGCTTACAAGAGTTCTCTAAGTTTTGGGTGTCACTGGGTTTGTTTTTCATGGTGTCGAGAGACTTTGGAGAGCCGTATTTCCCCTTTCGGGCAAAAAGAGAACCTACTGTGGAATTGGTGGTGTGGCATTGGGGAGCCCGGGGGCCAAGTGTCATCCCTATCTCCTCCCAGCTCCTACAGGTTGCCAGTGAGTATCATATGGGAATGTCCTGAGTCCTAGAGAATATTTTTGTACCTGTCCACAATGTGACAGAGTGGAAAAACATAGTACGGGAAACCGAACAACTATGCATGTTGTCAAATCTACGCCACGGTTCCAGTTTGGCTGGTGAAAGTGGAAACATCCCACCACTTTTGACGGAGCAGAAGCTCTTTTTTTAAAAATGGCGCTTCACAAGCACCATCTTGGGCAAAATGGGGCCCGATTTTCTGAGAAGGAAAAGAACCATCTTCGAGTCACGGTGGGGAGCAGGTCACAGAGTAGGGAGCCATGTCCCATGTGTGTAAACCAGCCCACCTGCTAGAAGGCAAGGCCCCTGTAAAGGGAACTGATGGAGGCCATGTGCAGACGAAGGCAACAGACCCATATTTGGCACAGAGTAGTCCAATCGTTTTACCAAAGAGAACACCCAAGCCCAGAGATAAATATGGGCTTGTCTGGGGTCCCCTGGCCAGCCTGTGACAGAGCTGAGATTCAAAACTAAGTCTCTGATTCCTTCCCCAGGTTTTAAAATTTCATGTTCGAGGTGACTGACAAACAAGAATCAGCTTCAGGAAAAGGCAACCCCTCTGGGTGACCCTCACTGATGTTCCACTGCAAGATCCGAAAGCCATAAACAAGGACTAAAAGTCAAGAGAGATGTCTGACTTGGATTTTCCAACTTAAGGTAAACCCTTGGGGGTGACACCGACTCTTCCGTTAATCATTCACTCTGAAGACATGTCACTGGGGAGTCAGACTCACTAACGTGCTGCATGGGTCACCTCCACAGCCTTCCCTTCTGGCTTGGCTTTTCTCCCTGGAAATGAGGTTAATTCTCTGAGATAGTGACCCACGGTAAGTTGGATTTAAGGCCACAGATGATTACTCTAAATGACATTCCCCTTCCCACAGTGACTCTTCAGAAAGGTCATCTGAAGAAAAGCACTGGTATCACTGGGAGAAGGAGAGAGGGAGGGCGGGAGGGAGAGAGGGAGGGAGGGCTAATAACAATCGGAAGATTCATGGGACATGACGAATGGCTCACTGTCCTTATATTTTTAGTTCCTCACACAATCCCTCTAAGTATACAGGACAAAAAATAGAACTACCATTTTACAGAGGAGGAACCTGACCTTCAAACAAAGGAAGTGACTTGCCCAAGGATACGCACCTTGTCGGCAGTGGGTCTACGTAGGACCAGAACCTGGGTCTCCTAACTCCCGATTCGATCTTTTCCTCGTGATTCTCTGCTGCCCGTTAAGCCCCCAAAGGATATCTGAACAGTCCATTTCTCTTGTTTTATCTTTCTAACCAGGCTGTACATTCCTTGAAGGTCAATACTACCTGGCAACTACCTCTTGTCTCTCTCGGCACTGGGCCCAGCTCCTTATGGGAACACAGACTGGTGGGTCAGCTGATGGAAGGTCTACCGTAAAGCTTTGGAATTGGCCAGGATGCTCCTTTTTGCCCTGTCCTATGGGCCCCAGTGTTGGCCTTCCCCGGCCGGGAGAGACTGTTGCCCACATAAAGCCTCCTGAAGGGTGAAGAAGGCCCCTTCTCCTCAAACATTTCCCCCCTGAGGCCTGAAGTCCCACCCTTATTATTTCTTTTGTCCTCCATCCCCCCGTCCCGCATCTCCCCCTTCCTCCAGCCTTTCCCTGCCAGACTCTTTCTGCTTTCTGCTCGAAATCTTAGATCTAGAAAGAAAGCGCTTAGAGAGACTCCTTTTCATCAAGGGGTCTGCTACTTGGCACCACCAGAAGGATTTCCATTTTGGAGAGGCTTTCCCTGAGGAGCAAGGCGAGTCCTCTTCACTTACGGGAGGATTCCTGGCAGCAGCCGGGCCAGCACTAAGGGGCAGGGGCCTTCCTGAAATCCCAGCAGCTAGGCGACTGGCCACTGGGGGCCGGGGAAAGTCACAACCAGGATGCCTGATGGTTTCTGCTCAAAGAAAGCACGGGAATTGAAAATGAGGCCATTGGGTGACAGTTTTGATCAAACGTCTTTTCCTTTTCAGAATCATGAATCAGGAACACACTAAGTTAAAACAAGGTTTGATCTCCCTAAAGCTATTTTTGAAATCCTGTTGTTCCCCTAACACACTTCCTTCCATTGAGCATTTCACGAGTCACGGTGTTACTAGAAACGGGTGCGGGAGAACACACCGACCTTCACCTTGTGCGTGGTGGGAAGAATGTGTTGACAGTTGAAATATGGGCAGGTACCTTTCGGAGAGGCCAGTGTGCCTGCATTTCGGTGAAAAAGCACCCGGCAGGTGACAAGTGAGTCACCTCCGAGGCTCTCCAATAATGCAGAATATTTAGATTTCTCAGTTCGTTCTCAAGGATTAAGGAGCTATTACCCCAAGCCTTTTTGAAGGCATAACACCCTCTGTCTTCTTCTAAAAAGTTCTCTGTGGCAAAGATTCTTTTAAAAAAGCACATTTTCTCCCTCTCTTGTTAGAGCCTGCCAACGTGCCAGTCCATTTCATAGATGCAGATATTACTGCTCAGAGGGGAAAGGTCACACAGCTAGTAGGTGATCGAGTTACATATGTCTGAGACTCACGTCTAGACATCCAGACTCGTTTTGCTACCCCATGCCACTTTGCTCATTTATTCGAGAATGAAAGGAATGTTGCTCGCAGCAGTGCAGGGCTTTCTGCAACGTCCTGCGGGGTGTGCAACAGGGACCAGCCGTGTGGGGTGGCAAGATTTTCAGGGGTGCTGGGGAGCACAGCCCCTCCCTCTCACAGTTGGCCAGGAAACCACAACGTAAAGTTTACTCCTTTGGCTTAAGGATCTGCCCTCTTTGTGTGCGGCGGGGAGAGGGGGAGAGGGTCCTAAGTCGCGAAGACTTAGCAGTCATTTAGATGGGGGCGGCTTTAATAATCAGCTCCCGCACTGCGGAGGTGGAAGAGAGTGTGCAGAGACAGGCACCGGGTCCTGAGGAAGGAGAAGGAGGCTGAGAACAAAAAAGGAGGACACCAAAGGCAGATTTGGCTGCCTTATAATTTTGCTGGGGCTGAGGACCTGTCAAGAGTCTTTGGTTTAAAAGTCAATGTGAAGCAAAAATAGAAAGGGTAAAGCACAAGGCTTTGCAGAGAAAATTAGCAGACTGAGTTTTAGGTGAATAATGGCCATGATTTATGGCTCAGTTACTGGTCCAGTTGTATGTTCCATCCTGGCGCTGGCCCCCTGCACACTGACTCCCACACTCCGCACACCAGACTCCTCCCCTCTGTGCATCACGCCTTTGCTTCTGCTGTCCCCATCAGGCACAACATCACCCGTTCCTCACTATTCCCCTCTCCAGACAGGGCTGGAGGGCTGTCTTCTCGAGGCTTCCTTCCTCCTGATGCCCACAGCTGAGGCAGTCATGCCTTCCTCTGAACCTCCAGAAAGGATTGTCTGGACTCTCAGGGGACCCCGTTCGTGTAATGTATTTGTGTCTAAGGGTTCTCTTCCCTCCAAGGCTGTGGGCGCCTCTTTGTATCTCTTCTCCTCTCCCCCTGGACCAGCTTAGTTGGCCCGGAGTCTTGAGAAACAGCCAGCCATTGATAAATGCTTTGTAGTTAAGAGCTCCGTCTCTGGAGCCAGAGAGTTCTGGAAGCCAGCCCCAGCTTCTATACCTTAGTGCAAATGACTTAAGCTCTCTAAATCTTGGTTTCCTCATCTGCAAGCACCCACTTCCCAGTGGTGTGCTTTTTTCAAAGAGATGACCCATGCAGAGAGAGGGCTTAGCACAGCGCAGGACGCTTAGGTTTGCATCCCACAATGAGTGGCTGTTAATATTATTTTTTTCTCTAACTGAAATGCGCAATCCTCTCAGACTCCCTTTATCAATAACCCCACAGAGCTGTTTTCCCAGAAGGAAAGGGAATCGTGGGGGGGGGGTGTTAAAAGCCCTGACTCCCACTATTTTTACAGTGACATCTACCCCCCATCACCATGCAGGGAAAGACAGTAACTGGTTTCATCTTGAATCCAATATTTCTGTGGCCTGCACACCGAATGCCGCCAAAGCCTCTGTTCCCTGAGCAGTGGTTTGTGGAGATGGAATAGCGGCAGTTTTTCATTTTCCAGAGTCCACTCACCCTTCCAAGAATCTCAATGCCTCATTGATTCATAATACAGTGCATAAAGATTTCATTTTTCCTGCCCACAGTGATACATTATGGAGGCAATCTGTTTTGCCACTGAAAAGTTTGCTTAGTAGAAAAATTTGGAGTTTTGACATTCAGGAAATTACAGTCATCTGTAAAACACGACTGATATGCCAAGGCTAACATTTTCATTGCACTCGCAGAGCCAGAATAACTATGGTAAAATATGTGTTGCCCCACACACATTTTGAGATCTTTTATGGAAACATTAGCACCGAGAACCCCTCCCCGGGCTCCAGGACTGTAATGACTATGCGATCCACAAGGATACCGCCATTGACCAAACCAAGACTGGTTCTCAGACAAAGCAATGGCCCGACGCTTCTGACCCGGGCTTGGGTTGGAGGCTGGAGCTATGGTTTTGCATGCCACCATGTTACACGTGAGAAAAACCCGAGAAAAATGAGTTCAAAAATTCCACCTCCCTTGTGGAATTGTCAGGCAGTCGTGAAAGGCACTGGCATATAATAGATAGAGCGAGCAGCTGAAGGCTTACAATAGAGAAATCAGTGTTCTGTATCTGCTTACATTTTAAATGTGCTCTCTCTATTTTTTATGCTCCTTGTCTCTTCCTAGGTACACTTTTCAGTGTTCAATGGCCTCAGCAGACCAAACCTCTGGAGCTATCCACCTATTAAAAACTGATTGCATTTGGGGCGCCTGGGTGGCTCAGTTGGTTAAGCGACTGCCTTCGGCTCAGGTCATGATCCTGGAGTGCCGGGATCGAGTCCCGCATCGGGCTCCCTGCTCAGCAAGGAACCTGCTTCTCCCTCTGACCCTCCCCCCTCTCATGTGCTCTCTCTCTCTCGTTCTCTCTGTCTCAAATAAAAAAAAAAACAACTGCATTTATCATTCTGAAATCAAATGTTGAAATCAATTGAGCTGGGGAGTGCGGATGATCTTTATGACCATATTGAGGGAGCTGTCCATCCAGAGTCAGGTTTCGCTAGGTTATGGGCAGTTTTTCCTTGGTCCTCGTCCACTGAGACCCATGAGAAGTACACACGCAAACTATGTGGTTCTGGGGACAAGGAGCCAGGTGCCCACTGCCCTTGACGTTGGAAATGGCTTAGAGTGGTTCCCTACCCAACCTTGGGTCAGCTTCTTTAGGTGTTGGGAAAAGCATTCTGCACAAAACAGGTAAGTCTGACTCATGGATCAAGCACCCATAATCAATTACAGCAAGGGCACACTGACCCTTTACTATGTGGCAGGCACGAGTCTCAGTGATTAACCTGGGGTACTTCATTTAACGATTATCACCACTTATGGGGCAGGTGACAGTATTATCTTCCTCTTTTTAATGGATGAAGACACTGAGTGGACAACTCTCCCAAAATCACACAGCTCGTAAGAGGTAGAGCTGGGATTCAAACCTCCCAACATGGTGACTTCAGAGCTCATGCTCTTAACCTCTGTGCTATATAATGCCCTGCTTCAATGTTTTTTTTTTGGGGGGGGGGGGTAGGGGGAAGCCATCTCCTGTCAGACACATGGCCTGGATTCTTCAAGTGTCCCATGCCTGTCCCAAGCCTGTGGCTTTCTTATCCTCTTGGAGCTCTTGGCAAAAGCTGATTTTCATATTTACAAAGCACTCTCCTCCTGTCTCCTGGGCCCCCTTAAGCTTCTTGCAGCTAACAGCTTAGCTTCATTTCCTAACAGTGGTTGAACAGATGTGAGAGGGGCAAGGCTAAGGTCAAGGGTGGGGGGAGGTGGAAAGATGGGTGCCAAAGACACAGTTTGGCAGAGAGCATGCCTGCCTTGGAGCGTTTGGACCCTCCAGCAGGGGAATCCAAAGGAAAAGTGACTTCTCAAAGGGGTGTTGAAGATTCACTTGTCCCCCACAGGGCTTAAGTTTTAGGTACCCCATATTCAGGGTTCCTGGGTCCCATTGCTCCCCTCTAGGCCTTATTTAAGCTGATCGGGCAGCTTAATTGAGGGAGATTGAGAGATAGCAGAGCAAAGAGAACTCCTCAGAAAAACAGAATGAGGAGAAGTAGAAGTAGGGAAGAAAGGGGAGTCCAGCGGTCAGTAAGGACAAGAAAGGATGAAGGGAGTGTGGGGAAAAGAGCAGAGAGGGAGGATACCATAGAATAAAAAGGAAGAGGTGATGTCAGGGGTGTCAGGGATGACAGGGATGTCTGAAAGTGATGTCTCATCTCCTCTCACAGTTATGCTTGACCACTTGGGCACCACCCAAAGGCTCTTACATTGCATGGGGCTCCATCTAGATGACCTCGCTCTTTCCCTTCTCTGAGCCCCAAATACACTTATAGAGTGCGTACTTGATTCTTTTCCTTGAATTTTTACACGTGTGGTTTTTTGTGTTTGTTTTTAGACTGGAACTAGGCTGTATGCTCTTAGGGGTTGGGGCTGACTCTTACAGCATGATTTCTGTCCCCAAATCTCTCTCCACCATTTTAGGAAATCCTCTGTGCGTTAAGGTAACTGACATATTAAGCCTCTTAGAGTCACTAGTTCTTATTTATTAGCCCATGTTCTTTTAGAAAGTAAATAAATATCCTTACAGGTATGGGAAATCTTCCATGGGAGGAAGGGCACTGTTTGGAGAGAACAGATGTGGGGGGAGGAAACCCAAAGGACACCCAGGGAAGAACGGAATAAGTGCCCCAACACTTCACTCACCTAACTATTCCCCCAGAGTTTACCTATTGTATAAACCAAAAGATCCTGGATATATTCATGTCCTTATATAATCATTTGTCTCTATTTATATGATACACATGCACTCAACTTTAAGAAATAGTGCTTAAATACTCCTAGGCATGAGTTAAGAAAGCCTTTTGGAAGTCACTTCAAATCCTTTCTGGAAGTAGGCGGGATATTAAAAAAAAAAAAAAGTGCAAAAATAGAAAGCCTTTCCCCCTTTGTTTATCTTCAGGATGTCTTACAAATTGATTGAGAGGGCTCTATGACTCTGTGACTCACACATTTGGCTTACAGCAGGTTCTGAAATCCAGAATCCATAAAAGGACCTCACATATTATGAGAAAATGGCAGGGGCCCTCTCCCCCAGAGGGTTCCCGTGCTCACCACTGGGCTTGCCGGCCTGCTGATTCCACCAGAAGCATCGAGGATGCTGCCCCCCATTCCAGTGCCTGCTTCCTGTAGGGTGAGGCACGAGACTGTCACCCCCAAGGGGCCATTTTCAGATAAGACTCTCACAACTGCTAGGGGTTGTCCAGAGGGGGAAGGATTTGGAAGAGAGGCAAAAGATAGGCATCCATAGTGCCCTGATCCCACTTAATTAAGTCTGGCTTTCCTTTTCAGTCCCTCCTGCCCCAAACCTACACTGACTGGGCCCATTGCTCTTTCATGGGTCTTCAGGGCCTCAAGAAAGCAAGGCCTTTGGAGGGCTCTCTAGGAGCTTCCAGGCTGTTCTTTCTATCCCATCCCCCTCCGCAGAGTCTCTAGCTTCATAGATTCAATCCCTCCCTTACACACTTAGCAATTTTCTTCATCCCGGTCCCTAGATGATTTCTTTCACACCTCCTCCCCTTATTGTTCTGTTTCCTCCACCCCCAGGGTGATCGATGACCCAACAGGCATTTACATTTACAAAGCAATTGCATTTACATAAGATAACTCTTATCTACAGCCAAAGAGGCACAAGTGAAATACATATATAATAGAGAGAACACCTATTCATCACCCACATTTACAGTACCTTCCAACAGGATAGACTGTTCTAGGAACTGGTGTATGAGGGGAGAGAGCCCTGTAAAATTTATCACTAAAGGTAATCAATGACTTCCAACTAATGCGCTCCACGCCTCAAGGTGAAAATATACCACGAGTATGGAGAAAGCATATTTACTCCTTAAAGTTTGCTGAATTTCATTTGAGCTTTCATTGATTTCATTTAATACAGGATTATATAATCAGGAAGTCAGTAGCCACTGAAAATACCAAGTCTAGTCTTCACCCATCAGGGTATTTTGGTAATATCTAGTAATGGCAGGAGACTCTCATTTAATTGAATTGGAAATGCAACATATATTAGCTTACAGAAACTTAATCAGTGTGATCAAATTAAAACGGGCCACTCAGACATACCATCCTGATTAAGGCACTTGCAAACACTCCACAATTATCAGAGATTTGTGGTGTTAATGATTTAAACTCGGGTTTATTTCTCTGGGGATTCAGCCTTGGAACTTTTTTTTTACTAGACAATTAGAAAACTCCATCCTTTATTTTGAAAAATGTTACAATAACATTATTGACATTAATTCTCAAAGAATGCAGAATAGTAAATAGCATGTGTTGGAAATTTTTTTTTTCTTTTAACATTCATTGCCTTCTCTTTGGGATGAGGATCATTAATCTCAAAGCTTTAGCTCTTAGGAGTGGTAATGAAGTTTGGCAATGGTGAAGTGACCATTTTTAAATGTATTAGGGGAAAACTCCGCTTTTCTGCTTTGTGCAAAGCAGCTCTGGGTTTCCCTGAAAAGGGTTTGCTGGGGTTTGCTTATGGCCCTATTTGAAAATCACTTTGGTTGGACTGGCCTGTTGTCCTGGTGGAAGACTACAGCATTAGGCTATTTCTTTTAAATGTGTTCTTAACAGACCATTATAAACACTAGCTTGGGAGATGTGAATTACCGCTCCCCCCAAAACTCATCTCCCCAGCCCACCGCCCTTAAAATGTTGCAGTAGTAAATTACTTGGGAAGGATCTCCTGTTTCTAGCTCCATTATTTGTGCAGAGAGTGGTGATTGGGCGTTGCCCAACTACTTGTTTCTACTTTAGTCAGCAAAACCAGTCCCTTCATTGAAGGGCACAGAAAACGGAGCTTCAGAGGGTGACTTTCTCAAGGTGGCAGGAGTTAGGGAGGATCAGTTCTGAGGCTAGACCCCCAGTCGTTTGACTCTGTGGGTTTTATTCCCCACTGCTGCTTGTCAAGTCCAGTTCAGTCTCGATGAGGACAAATTCCAAGTCACTGGACTCTGCCTTAAAAAGATGGTATACTATTGACTAAGAGACTCAGTTAATGAAGCTCAGGGCTACTGTGGGATGAGGGGGAGAGGAAGATAAAGAGGAGGGGCATCATGTGCTGAGATGGGGTGGGGGGATCTGATTCCCCACTGCCCTGGCAGCAGTCTGCTATAGCAAGATGGTTAGAAATGAGATGGTTCTGGGGCGCCTGGGTGGCTCCGTCGTTAAGCGTCTGCCTTCGGCTCAGGTCATGGTCCCAGGGTCCTGGGATCGAGTCCCATATCGGGCTCCCTGCTCCGCGGGAAGCCTGCTTCTCCCTCTCCCACTCCCCCTGCTTGTGTTCCTGCTCTCACTGTGTTTCTCTCTGTCAAATAAATAAATAAAATCTTTAAAAAAAAAAAAAGAAAGAAATGAGATGGTTCTGACATTCACCAAAAGCACAATTTCCCAGAAACTAGGTTTGGAAAGGCAGAGACAAGCGGTGGGTTAAAATAAAGAGGCGTGTGGGGTTAGGAGCTTTCTGGAAGTGCTCCCTGCACCTGTCTGTAATATCATGGGCTGGGGTGGTGGTGGTATGCAATGAGCCCTATGCTCGGTTCAATACTAAAATCCCCAACACAATGTTCTGTTTAAAATAAGCCCAGTGATCTTTAAGGCTCAAGGAGAAGAATTTCTTTATTTTTTATCTATTTATTTAAAAGTTGGGCTAAGTCATTTTAAGGTCTTCACCTCTTGAGTTACAGTGCATTCACTTTCTGCTCTTGCTCCATGAAACACAAGAATAGGTGGTCTTTCCTGAGGTGTGTTGAAGACACTTTATTCTGTTTACTATGAACAATTTACAGAAGTGTCTCACATCAGTGCATATGCTGAGAGCCCATGATGTACTCTGGTACACTCTATGGAAGATAAAAGAATGACACCCACTCTTCCCTAAGGAGCCATAGCGGTAAGTTAGCTGGAGAGATGAGCCAACGGGGAAAGTTAACAATAAAAAAGAGAGCTGCTGTTTCCAGAACTTTCTCCTTCATTGCCCAGCAGCCATAGTGCTCCAGCCACGTCTCCAGTAGCCCCTTCCTTGAAGAGCATTCCACTTTGTTCTCTGGATTCTAGTTATCTGTGTACATGAGCGTTTTCTCTACTAGAAATAAGATGCTTAAGAGCAGTGACTGAATTTGTGCCTGTTTCAGCCCCCTCTCTCCCCTCCCTCCTCCTCTCGTGTGTACCTTGGCTCCCACCCCACCCCAGCATCTGGAACTCTGCCCATCGCATTCTAGACACACAACAAGCACTTGCTGACTGACTTAATGAACACATATCAGTACCTGATTAAATGCTAAATGGATACTGTTCAAAAAAATGTCGGGGGGGTGGTGGCGCCTGGGTGGCTCAGTCGGTTGAGCATCTGACTCTTGATTTTGGCTCGGGTCATGATCTCAGGGTCCTGGGATCGAGCCCTGCATCAGGCTCCCCACTCAGCAGGGAGTGTGCTTGAGGAGTCTCCCTCTCCGTCTGCCCCTCCCCCCTCAAATAAACAAATAAATTTTATATGAAAAAAAAGGAAAGGGAGGTTGCTCTCAGGCTGCATCAGGAGAGACACAAAGGAAGGAATGGCATATTAATGGTGTTTTGCGATATAAGGAGTAACAATAATGCCATTTAATGAGCTTCAATAGGGACCAGAAGATTTGCTTAGGTTACCTCCCCCAATCTCTGGTAGAGAGGGCGGTCCGATTATTATCCCTATTTTCCAGATGAGGGAACTGAGGCTTGAAGAAATTAAGTAACTTGTCCAAGGTGCGAGAGCTTGGACATAAACCCATATTGATCTAATTCGAAAGACTGAGTTCTTTCCAATAAACTAAGATTGAGACAGGTGTAGTTGAAGGATGGAGGTCACTGCAGATGGGCACAATAGTATCAACTCAAGGGCAGTTGGCAGACAAAGAGACGAGTATAACCAAGGGTGGGGGGTAGGGGCTGATGGTGACACAATACAGTTGGTGATAGATAGGGTTGAATTAGTGAACATAAGACACTAGAGAGGGAGTTGAACAATCATAACAAAATTGGGTATAGGATTATATAAAACACCCACAATGAAGAAATATTAGGAAACCCATGGGCTTTCTAATGGCATTCAAATGAGCGATATGGACTTTTCCGGAACACCCCACCTGACAAGAGGATGGCTTACGCAACTAAAATAATCTCCCCAAGCTCATGGTCTTTTCTTTTTCAACAGGTTTCATTACTACCTAGTGTAGAGGCCAGTTTAAGAAAATAGAGTGGAAATAGTGTGTGTTCATTCAGCCTTCAGAGCAGAAGCCAGTTGGGGGGCATCACTCAAAACCTGTGCACTATTTCCCCTCTGAGTATTTCAGGATGGGCCTGGGTTTAGGCTGTAGAGTCAGGGAACAATCACCTGTCGGTCTGGTTCCCTTCATCTGCTCAGAGCAACGTGGCCACACAAGGGAAAATATTTCGATTTTTCTTGGCTTCTCCTTCTTCTCCCCCATTCCCTTCCTCTTCCTCCTCCTCCTCTTTTTTGTTTTTAAGAGCTTGCAGAATTGAGAACGGGGGCTTCCAGACTACCCAACAGTCAGAGCTGCTTTGCCTGTCCTTGCGGAGCCGGGCCATGGTGCCTAAAGTCTGCTGTCCCACACTATGCACCCTGAGTATTCTCAGGCTGGGTCTCTCTCAGTGGTTATCAAACTCATGCTGAACATCAAGGTTTTGAAAAATGCACTCTAGCCAGACCTCAATATATATAACAGACAAAAATGGAGTCACTCTGAAAGACATGGAAAGGAGGCCTGGCGTCCCATTATTTACCACTTCAGACTCCCCATCACCCTTGTTTTCAGCAGGCTCTGAGGTCCTGCTGCAGAACCTAGATGGAAAAACCACTGATCTCCACAAAGGACGGGCATGGTGAGTCCACTGCAATGACTCTGTGAGCCCAGGTAGCTCCCTTAGCCCTCTTTTAGCCTTTTTTCCCATCTGGTAGAAGCCAGAATAGGAATGGAGAATGGTGTTGGGCAGGTAGACCCCAGGAAACATTTGCAGGGCGGGGAGTCGGGGTGGGGAGGGAGGAAAGAGGGAGGTTTTTTTCCTTGGTACTCCGATGCCAGCGAAAATGCCTCATCAGCCTTGTAGGCATTTGGAAATAAACGGTAACGTGGACTTCCATATCACAAGAGAGAAGAAAAAATAAACAGCCATCCACAATACTATGCATTTCTTCCTTGCCAGCAGGTGGGTGATAGAGACCCAGATACTCAGGTAAAGAAACCCACAGTCTCCAAAGTGAACATGTTTACAAGGACAGAGCTGGTTATGTCTACTAGTCCCTGAAATATGAATGCCCAAGGAGACTGGAGAAATGAGTATCAGGGGCAACCACTGCAGACTTGGCGACTTTCTCAGGGAAAGACACAAGCTCGTCGACTTCCTTTACGTGGACTCACACTTTCTCCTCAAATTCCTGAAAACCACTAGAAAGTGTATGTGTGCCTAGTTATTTTTTGCAAGGCCTGCAGAGGTAGGATATTGCTTGTTTTCCTACCCTCCTGGCAATGCTGGGGGAGATGACAAGGATGATCTGCACTTCACAAAAGGAGGAGGAGCGGTGCGGAGAGAGTCATGTGTGTGGGGTTCCAGAGGCATGAGGAGGGGAAATGGAGGTAAACATGCAGAGGCTGGACAGAGCATCCCATTAAAGCCCGGGGAGCATGTGTTTCCTCCCCAACAGTGATGAGAAAGAGAGCTTGTCTCTGCTGAGGAGCCTGGGCATCCACCCTGAGGGGAACTTGCCAAATCGGGTGTGACCCATGCCATGTAAGCACGTGATCAGTTCCTGAACCAAGGTCATGGGGCAGTTTCCAGATTAAATGAGAAAATGCCTGCATCTAAAGCACTTCAAATAGGGCCTGATGCATAGAAAGCACCCAATAAATGGTCCTGCTTGTCTTTCCATTCCTGGCCCTTGTTACAGCTGGCAGTGTTTACTTATTTCTTTTGTCGGGAAAGAATTCTGTAAGTTTGCTACCTGCACATAAAGTATGTTTTGCTGGTTTTTTTCTTTTTGGTTCTCTTTTTTTTTTTGGTCAGGTACCTAAAATTATTTGATTCTAATTTCCGAGTAGCCTGCTCTTAAGCTCTATGGAGGAGGGAAAATAATTTAGGATTTAGAGAAAAATGGGCCTTGGGTTCAATCATGGCTCCGCTACTTACTATCTCCGTGGTTTTGGGCAAAATATGTCATTTCTCTCAGCCTTAGTTTTCCCATCTGTAAGCTGCAGATATAATTTGTGCCTCATAGGGTTGTTGGTAGAATTACATGAGGTAATGGATGAGAACGCTCTTAGTGCACTACGAAATGCTATACAATGATTTCTTTTTTATTATGAGGCATTTCAGGCTTACTCAGACTGGCTTCCCTCCTCCCTCATATGTATCCCCCAGTTCAGTCTGAGCTTGTGCAGACAGTCATGGCCAAACATCTATCAGGTCAGCCAGACTGCGCAGGACTAGCTAATTGATCATTTTGATTAAATTATCCGGTCAATTCAAATAGCCAATTTTCTCAATTGTCCCTATCTCCTGCCACATTCCACCCCACTCAAGTGACCCACACAGTGGCTTGGGACATCATACACACATACCCTCTGAGCCACATGATGTTCCTCTTGGACCATCTTCCCCATCCGCAATCCTTCCAGGGATTCGAGGTACCGCGCACTGAGAATTTGTGCCTCAAACGTATCTGACATCTTAGTCATCTGGTCCAAACGCTACTTCAAGCAAGCACTGACAGATGGTGGTCTGGATCTTCCGGCATCACCAGCATTTTCCAGACAAAATTTACAGTTCCATCATCAGTGAGCTGAGTTCTGGCTGCCTCATTTTTCTTTGTCATTTAATCTTTAGTAAGCAACCATCCTGAAAACCCAAGGCATGTTGGGTAATGAAGTAATGGTCATTGACCAATGATGTAGTTTTACGTCTGCCTTCCCCGCTCACGATACAGAGCACAGAGTCATGGAAGGGTCAGTGCGAGGTGCTGGTGGCGGAGTCCCAGGCAAAATCATCCTTATCTTCAAGTTGGAATGCTGAGGAGGTGAGATTTCACCACATTTCATACCCACTGCAGAACCTTCTACCTGCTCAATACCCTTCCCCCTGACTAAGGCTCCAGCAGCAGGATCAGTCTTCCCATCTTTGTTAACTGAGGTCTACTGCAGTCTCTAAGTACACAGGGCATCTCCAGAAAGGATGGACAAGCGCAGACATGGTCAGAGTGTTGGCCCCATCACCTATAAACTATGTGACCTGGAACAATCCAATGTCGTCTCAGATTCCTTGTCAGTAAAAGGAGCTAATAATAACCTTTGTTTTGTAGGCCTACTGTAATGATTAAACAATATAATATTATGTAAAGAACCTTACACAGTGCCTGAAACATTGAGAGCACTCAATAAATTGTAGCTAATAAAAACATCATTACATGTTTGCAATATGTGAGGAATGATTCTAATTCCTTTACATGGGTTACCTTATTAAATAAGTTAAATCTTTCCTCAAATGTCTCCTTCTGGTGAGGTCTTCCCCAACCACTTTATTTAAATTTACACATTTCCTGCCTGCACCACTCCCTATCCCCCTGCCGTGTCCCTTTCCCCACTTATGACTTATTCCCTTTTAAAATACTGTGTATTTTATTTGTTTGTTTAATGACAGTCTTCCTCTACTAGAATGGGTGAAGGCAGGGACTGCTGTCTGTTTTGACATTTGCTGTATCCTCAGAGCCTATAACAGTACCTGGTACCTAGTAAGCACACAAAAAATGTTTGAATGAATGGAGAATTTCATCCTCTAGGAAATCCTATGAAGCAGGCACTCTTAGTATCCTCTTATTACAAGTGAAGAAACTGATACACAGAGAGATTAATTTGTCCAGGGAAGTGTTGGGATTTTAAAGCAGCAACTGGGCTCCATCTTAACCATGATACTATACTGTTGTTTTTCAGGAACTCATGAGGGAGAGAGGGGGCAGAGCGGAGAGAGAAGAGAGAGAGAAGGGAGAGAGAAGGGAGAGAGGAAGAAAGCACAAATGAGAGAATGGGAATAATGGGAAGAGTGTATGAGATTCTATGAACTTCAGGGTTTATTTTTCACTGTGTTTTTTGCTTTTTGTTCTGGACCTCCACGAATAGGATCTACTCTCTTTCTGATGCCGTTTCTGTGCAGTAGTGTGGGAAACTAGCTTTGGTCATGTGATAAAGGCAGCAATTGATCATTTGTCCCCAAAATAGCATCTTTAGAGAACACTATCATTGTTCAACTATCTCTCCATTGTTAGATGTGTCTTTTTACAATGTTAAATTGGTGGAAATTATTTGCACAACAACAAAAAAAATCATACCCAGTCAACGCTGTACTAGAGGTTCTAGCCAGTGCAATAAGGTCAGAAAAAAAGGCATCCATATTGGAAAAGAAGAAGCAAACTGTTTTTATTTACAGATGCCATGATTGTCTATGTAGGAAATTCAAAGGAATCTATAAAAAGCTCCTGGAACTAGTAAGTGAGCTTAGCAAATTCATAGGACATAAGATTAATACAAAAAAATCAATTGTACTTGTATATATGAAAAATGAGCAATTAGAAATATAAAAAACAATACTATTTACCATAGCATCGAAAGTATGAAATATTTAGGGATACATACAACAAAACATATGAAAGACATGTACACTAAAAACTATAAAACACTGTCGTGTGAAATAAAAGAAGATCCAAATAAATGGAGAAATACCCTGTGTTCGTGGCTTGGAAGACTCAATATTGTTAAGATGTCAGTTCTTCCCCAATTATCTTAATTAAGGTATAACTGACATATAACATTATGTTAGTTTCAGACCTACACCACAATGATTTGATATTTGTATACACTGCAAAATGATCACCACAATAATTCTAGATCCCCACATTACCATATGAAGTTACATAATATATAATATAATATTATTGACTATAGTCACCATACTGTACATTACATACCCATGTCTCGTTTATTTTATGATTGGAAGTTTGTACCTCTTGAACCCTTTCTCCCATTTTGCGTGCCTCCAAAACCCCCTTTGCTCTAGCAACAACCAATATGTTCTCTGCCTCCATGAGTTTTATTTTGTTTTGTTTATTTGTTTTGTTTTTTTGATTCCACATTTAAGTACAATCATATGGTATTGGTCTTTCTCTGACTTATTTCACTTAGCATCATACCCTCAAGCTCCATCCATGGCATTGCAAATAGCAAGATTTCATTCTTTTTGATGCCTGAGTAGTATTCCTTTATACAGACATAGATAGCACATCTTTTTCATCCATTCATCCATCAATGGACACTCTGTTTCCATATCATGGCTACTGTGAATAATACTGCAATGAACATAGGGGTGCATATATCTTTTCAAATTAGTGCTTTTATTTTCTTCAGATAGAGATGCAGAGGTGGAATTGCAGGATCATATGATAGTTCCATTTTTAGTTTTTAAAGGAACCTCCATACTGTCTTCCACGGTGGCTGCACCAACTTACATTCCCACCAACAGTGCATGACAGTTCCCTTTCCTCCACATTCTTGCCAACACTTGTTATTTCTTGTCTTTTTGATAATAGCCATTCTGACAGGTGTGAAATGATATCTCATAGTGGTTTTAATTTGCATTTCCCTAATGATTAGTGACACTGAGCATCTTTTCATGTGCCTGGTGGCAATTGAATATCTTCTTTGGAAAAACGTCTATTCAGATCTTCTGCCCATTTTTTAATTGGATTTTTTTTTTTGTAGTTGAGTTGTATGAATTCTTTGTATATTTTGAATATTAACCCCTTATCAGATGTATGACTTGCAAATACCTTCTCCATTCAGTAGGTTGCTTTTTCATTTTGTTGATGGCTTCCTTCACTGTGCAGAAACGTTTCAGTTTGATGTAGTCCCATTTGTTTATTTTTGCATTTGTTTCCATTGCCTTTGGAGTCAGATCCCCCCCAAAAAAATATCACCAAAAGCAATGTCAAGAAGCTTACTGTCTATGTTTTCCTTATAGGAGTTTTGTGGTTTCTAGTCTCATATTCAAGTCTTTAATCCATTTTGATTTAATTTCTGTTTGTGGTGTTAAGATAGTGGTCCGGTTTCATTCTTTTGCATGTAGCTGTCCAGGTTTCCCCAGCACCACTTAGAGAAGAGAACATCCTTTTCCCACCGTATCTTCTTGCCTCTTTTGTTGTAAATTAATTGACAATGTATGCATGGGTGTATATCTGGGCTCTCTATTCTGTTCTATTGATCTAGGTGCTGTTTTTATGCCAATATCATACTATTTTGATTACTACAGCTCTGCAATATAGTTGGAGATCAGGGGGTATGATGCTTCCAGCCTTATTATTCTTTCTCAAGATTGTTTTGGCTATTTGGGATCTTTTATGGTTTCATACAAATTTAAGGATTGTTTGTTCTATCTCTGTGAAAAATGCCATTGAGATTTTCACAGGCATTGCATTGAATCTACACATTGCTTTGGGTAATAGGGATACTTTAACAATATTAATTCTTCTTTTCCATTAGCATGGAATATATTTCCATTTATCTGTGTCTTCTTAAAATTCTTTTATCAGTTTTCAGGGTACAGGTCTTTCACCTCCTTGGTTAAATTTATTTTTAGGTATTTTATTCTTTTTGATGTGATTGTAAATGGGATTGTTTTCTTAATTTCTCTTTTGATAGTTTATTGTTAGTATATAAAAATGCAACAAATTTTCATATATTAATTTTGAATCCTGCATGCAATGTTACCAAATTCATTTATTAGTTCTAACAGTTTCTGGGTGGAGACTTTAGGGTTTTCCATATATAAAATTATGTTATCCCCCAATTTTCTTTCTTCATGATTCAGTCTTGGAATAGTATTTGTTTCTAGGAATTTATCTATTTCTTTTAGGTTCTCCAATCTGTTGGCATATAATTGTTCAGAGTAGCCTTTTATGATCCTTTGTATTTTTTGGTATCAGTTACAACTTCCCCTCTTTCATTTCTGATTTTATTTATTTCAGCCCTCTCTCTTTTTTCTTAGTGAGTCAGCTAAAGTTTTATCAATTCTATCTTTTCAAGAGCCTGTTCTCAGTTTCATTGATCTTTCCTATTGTCTTTTTATTCTCTATCTCATTTATTTCTGCTCAGGTCTTTATTATTTCCTTCCTTTTACTAACTCTGTGCTTTGTTCCTTTTTTCTAGTTCCATTAGATTGTTTGAGATTTTTCATGTTTCTTGAGGTAGGCCTGTATCTCTATGAACTTCCCTCTTAGAACAGTTTTTCCTGCATCCCATTTATTCTGGTATGTTGCGTTTTCATTGGTCTCAGTGTATTTTTTGGTTTCTCCTTTGACTTCTTTGTTGATCCATTGGTTGTTCAGTACCATGTTTAATCTCTACATATTTGTGATATTTTTTTCCAGTTTTCTTTTTGTGACTGATTCATACCATTGTGGTCTAAAAAGATGTTTGATATAATTTTAATCTTCTTAAACTTATTGAGACTTGTTTTATCGCATAACATATGTTCTATCCTGGAGAATGTTTCATGGGCACTTGAGAAGAATGTGTATTCTGCTGTGTTTGGATGGAAAGTTCTATATGTATCTATTAACTCCATCTGGTCTAATGTGTCCTATGTATCCTTTAAGATTGAAGTTTCTTTACTGATTTTCTGTCTGGATGATCTATCCATTGATGCAAGTGGGGTGTTAACTTCCACTACTATTATTGTATTGCTGTTGATTTCTCCCTTTAGGTCTGTTAATATTTGTTTTATATATTTAGGTGCTCCCATGTTGGGTGCATAAATATTTACAACTGTTATATCTTCTTGCTGGATTGACCTTTTTATCGTTATACCATGCTCATCTTTGTCTTTTATTACATTTTTTGTTTTATAGTCTATTTTGTCTGGTATGAGAATAGCTACTCCAGTTTTCTTTCCACTTGTTTGAAACATCTTTCTCCACCTCTTCACTTTCAGTCTGTGTGACCTTCTATCTGAGGTAGGCAGCATGTAGATGGATCTTGTTTTTTTTATTCATTCAGCCACTCTATGTCTTTTGATTATAGAATTTAGTCCATTTACATTTAAACTAATTATAGATAGGTAGGTGCTCACTGCCATCTTGTTAATTGTTTACTGGCTGTTTTGTAGTTCTTCTCTGTTCCTTTCTTCTTCTCTTGCTCTCCTTCCTTGTAGTTGACAACTTTCTTTAGTGTTATGTTTAGATTCCATTCTCATTATCTTTTGTGTATCTACTATAGGTTTTTGCTTTGTCATTATCATGAAGCTTACGTATATCAGCCTTTATATGTATCAACAAAGACTGATGGTAAGTTAAATTTGAACACATTCTAAGACTACATTTTTACTCCCCCATACACATGTGACACAATGATGTCACGTTTTACATCTTTTATTTTGTGTATCCCTTAATTAATTGTTGTAGTTTAGTTATTTTTACTAGTTTTACTAGTTTTGTCTTTTAATCTTTATCTAGCTTTATAAGTGATTAGTCTACTACCTTTAATACATATTTACCTTTGCCAGTTAGATTTTTATTTTTGTATGTTTTCTTGTTACTAATTAACACCTTTGTTTTCAACTTAAAGAAATCTTTTTACATTTCTTGTAAGTCTGGTTTAGTGGAGGTGAACTCCTTTAGTTTTTTGGGGTTTTTTTTGGTCTGGAGAACTTTTTTCTCCTTCAATTGTGAATGATAACCTTGCCAGGTAGAATATTCTTGGTTGGAAGTTTTTTGCTTTCACCCCTTTGAATATATCATGCCACTCATTTCTGACCTGCAAAGTTTCTGCTGAAAAAAAATCAGCTGACAGTCTTGGGGGGGGGGGCGGTTCCTTGTACATAACAGGTTCTTTTTCTCTTGCTGCTTTTAAGACTCTCTCTTTAGCTTTAACTTTGGAGTTAAATTTAATTTATAAATTTTAATTTATAAAATGTCTTGGTGTGGCTCTCTTGGGCTTCATCTTAATTTGGAGTTCTCTAAGCTTCCTGGATCTGGATATCTGTTTCTTTCCCCGTTGAGCAGGGAGCCTGATGTGGGGCTCGATTGCAGGACCCTGGGATCATGACCTGAGCCAAAGGCAGAAGCTTAACTACTGAGCCACCCAGGTGCCCCTTCTTTTTTCTTTTTGTTGCTCTGTTTGAGTGACTTCTACTTCCCTGTCTTCCAGCTCCTAACCCTTTCTTCTGCTTCATTTAGTCCATTGTTGAATCCCTCTAATGTACTTTTCAGTTCAGTTATTGTATTCTTTAGCTCCATGACTTCTGTTTGGTGCTTTCTTATATTTTTCTGTCTCTTTGTTGATGTTCTATCTGTGCTCATTCATTCTTCTCCTGAGATCGGCAAGCATCTTTATAACCATTTCTTTCAACTCTTTATTAAGTAAATTACTTATCTCCCCTTCGTTAAGTTTTTTTTTTCCTCTGGGATTTTATCTTCTTTCATTTGGAACATACCCCTTTGTTTCCTCATTTTGTTGGACTCTCCGTGTTTGTCCTATGTTAGGCAAAACACCCATCTCCCAGTCTTGAAGGAGTGGTCATAGGAAAACAAGGAGTGTGTCTCAGTCTGTTGTCTGCAGTTCTCTGGAGGCAGTAGCCTGCCAAGAACTGTCTCTTCAATTGCTTCAGTTCTGTGGGGCTTAGAAATGTAAGCATCCTCCCCGGCCACCAGAACCAGGTGTTCAAGGGGTATTCCCTATATGGACTGCATGTATCTACTGGGTTTGGCTGGGCCACGGGGGAGCACATGGCTGTGGCGAGCCCACCCAACAGGTTTGGTGAGGCAGGGTCATGGGGCATAATAGTCCAGGGCATGCAGCCCTAGCAAGGCAGAAAGAGAGTGCAGATATGGCATCTTCAAGTGACTCCATCCCCAGAGAGAGTTCCAACACATCCCTGTGCCTTTAGCAGACACTTTAAAATTAGCCAGTAAATCTCCTTCACACATGGTCTAGGCATTTTTCAACCTGCTGCTTTTGCCATGAGTCTCAGGGCAAGTGAGTCTATACCTAAACCTGTTAAGAGCAGCCTCAGTTTCCTCCAGCCCTTTGGGTCTCCTGGACATAAGCCATGTTGGTTTTCAAAGTCAGATGCTTTGGAGGCTTGTCTCACTGGTGCAGGTCCCAAGGGTTAGGGTTGTCAGATGTGGGGCTTGAACCCCTCGCTCCTCGGGGATATACTCGGTATTTGTGAGATCCCACCTGCCCATGGGTTGCCATGCCAGGGGTGGGGTTTTTGGCAAGACCATGTCTCTGTCTCACTCATCTCAATCTGGTCTTTTTACCCTTTGCTGTGAATGAGCTATTCAGCGTAAAGTTTTCAGGTCTTTTTCAAAGAATTTTTCTATATGTAGCTGTAGATTTCGTGTATCCATGGGAGGAGGTGAGTTCAGGGTTTTCCCATACTGCCATCTTAAACCACCCTCTCCTAAGATTTGATATATAAATTCAACACAATCCTTTCCAAAATCCCAGCAGACTTTTTTTCTTTTCCTGTAAATGTATAGGCTGATTCTAAAATTCATATGAAAATGCAAAGGACCTAGAATATCCAAAACAACTTTGAAAAGAAGAATGAAGTTGGGGGACTCACACCATCTGATTTCAAGACTCATTATAAAGCTAGAGTAGTCAAGACAATGTGGAATTGGCATAAGGATAAACATATCAATCAATTAAGAATCTAGAAGTAGACCCATATATATATGTAGACATATATATAAATGTAGACATATATAGAGAGAGACCCATATATATATGTAGATCCATATATATAACATATATAACTGATTTTATGGATATAGATCCATATATATATATATATATATATAACTGATTTTCAACAAATATACCGAAATAGGCCAATGGAAAAGATACTCTTCTAGTGAAATAGTACTGGAATGACTGGATATCCATATGTAAAACAAAACAAAATTCGATCTCAACCTTGCACCATATACAAAATTTAACTCAAATTGAATAATTGCCCTAAATGTAACACTTAAAACTATATAAAACATCTAGAAGAAAACACAGGTAAAAACCTTTGCAACTTTGGGTTAGGCAAAGATTTTTTAGATATGATATCAAAAACATAATCCAGAAAAGAAAAAATGATAAACTGAATTTAATCAAATTAAAAAGTTCTACTCTACACTCCAGATTTTTAGCCACTGATGGGTTCATAATAATAATTTAGATAGCACATCGGTTTTGCCCCATGTTCTCATACTTTCTTAGTACTGGAAACCAAAGTGGGCCACATTTAATAGGTTAGTTTTCTGAAAAACACAGATTTGGCCTGGAGGCATTAGAAGATGCCATTTATTTAGCCTCTGTAATTCCCTCAGCTCAGAAAGAACTGGTATGAGAACTAACAATATTGGGGTGAAAGGTCAGATGTAGCATTGACAGATGGATGAACGGACAGACAGATGGGAGGAGGAAGGGAAGGAGAGCAGAAGAAAGAGAGACAGAGACAAAGATTTATTACTTGGAGGAAAATAGGGGAGTCCTGTTTAACATCACTCTTCCTTGCTTGCCTGGGCTTTCTTGAGTGGGAGAGCAAGAGTGGAATTCTAGCCAGTACCTGGGAACTGGACATAACTCAGCTGTGCCTGAACAATGCAAGGGAGAGTTCTCAATCTTGTATATTTCAGAGGGGTAAAAAGTTATCAAGGACCTGTGTTCTAGGGAGCAACATGTTGGCTCCATGATTTTGTATGGCAGGCAAGAAGGTAGAAAGATGGCTCCTACTTTCCAAAGCTCCATTAGCAGAATCCCTCTTCCTGATGAAGCTGTAGAACCATGACCAGCAGGGACAGTCAGGTATTTGGGGGGCATCTATTATGTTAACAAGTATACTCTTCATCTTAACCATCACAGAGATGCATGCGGACCTGCTAGAAAATGTTTCCATGGCTGAACTTTTCTTCCTGGATCTACTACTAATTTCTTGTCTAACCTAATCTGCAGGAATTATTTAGGTGATGTCGGTGGTGCTGGGGCTTCAGCTTTCCCATTTCCAGAGCTGGCAAAGCAGATAACCAGGCAAGCTGCACCACCCAGAGCTCTCATTTGGTCAGAATCATACTGGCCAGGTCACAGTGTTCCCAGCTACAATAGATTGGCAGCTGAAGCAAGCATAATCACTAGGTGGCATTATTAAGCACTTGTCCTGTGCCAGGTACTGGGAGACCCTCACTTAGATTATGACATTTCATCATCACAATGGCCCAATGAGGTTGGTACAATATTAATCAGTGGTGGAGCCAGGATTCAAATCCAGGTCTCTCTGATTCCAAAGCTGATGTCTTTTACAATACGCACAAGGCTACATGGTTAATTTATTTCAAGCCATTACCTCTGGGTTAAACCTCCAAGTATGTCCAGCCTGTGTGCTATTTACCCCTTGTTACTGGAAGTCTTTTTCAAATGTCTTAGGCTACTTTCCTGCCTTATTAATGAATGCACTCTCTGGAACAGATCTGACTTCTTTTGTTATGACCAAAAGTCTCACACTATTCCAGACGGGGAAAAGGCAATTAGGCTACAAACGACTCTCGGGCACACTCAAAGCCATTTTTAGGAATACTTTCTGACATTAGTTTATGTTTTTGTCATTTGTCTTTTTCTAGAAAGGAGCAATTGCAGATAGAGACAGAGATGGAGAGAGATAGAAGTCAGTTCAACACTTTGGTTTGTCACAAGCCTTTGTGATATTAGACTTGGCCTCATAGCTAAACTAAGGCAAATATTCCTGGGAATATTTGACAAGTTGAATACTTGGCCACCTGATGGTTACATCCATATCACACACAAACATTTTGAAGTGAATGTATGCACGCATGCGCGCGCGCGCACACACACACACACTTTCATATCAGAGACAAAACTGGGGGTGTTAGCAATGGCCACAGACTACTGTGTTAAAAGAGATGCATGGCTCTCAACTAGAGGAAAGGACATAATCATGAGATCATGGCATGCGGGCTTTGACCCCAGGAACGCATGTGTAAACAGCTGAATCTGCACCATATGCCGAGTCCATATAGAACAAGCAAGACTTCACTTTTTTTTAAAGCAGGAAAGGTTTTCATTTGGCTCCTGCCAACCAAAACCAAGAGAGTGTTGGTGTGTTTATTTATGAAGCTATGTGCTCCTAACTGCTCTCATCTAGAGACTGCTGAATAGATAAACAGGTCTGCTCATCATGAGACAATTTTGGCCAAGACAGGTTGGAGTCCGTCTTCCTGGGGCATCTGCTACTAGGGTCGGCTCCGGGCAGATTTGTGAAGTAAGCAAGGTCGACTTGGTCCTCATATTCCCCTTCTGTCTTCCTTTTTCTCCATTTTAGCATCTCTGGCTTAATTCATTTAAGCCAACATTTATGGTACTTAATTTAACATTTACGGCATCATTTACCAGGCACTGTGCTTGGGGTTCTCAGCCCTGGTCCTATAATATTCACGGCCTTCACTAGTATTTGAAAATGGAACTTGATTCTTGTCCTTCCATAGTCTGAGCCTATGTGGAAAGCATTTCAGGCTGAGGGGGTGATTAATTTCCATCGTCGTCTGCAACTGCCTACGATCTAATTTTTAAATTGATGCCTCTGAATATTACACACACACACACACACACACACACACACACACACACCCTCAACCTTGGTTGGCTGATTTGAGGGAGATCTATGAGTTCTCTTTATTGCTTCCTTGAGGAAGGGGTGTTAAAGGCTCGAGATTGCTCAAAAATAATGTTGAGAATGGGTGACTGCCCAAACACAACCAGAATGATGTTAGTTTAGGGCAAAAGGAAAGTGTTTGAAAAGTGCACACTATTTCCCTTCATCATCACTACATTTTTTAAAAAGTGGAATGATTTGAATTTCTCCCCAAAGTCTCCATTTTCACCGGGCTGACAGAACCCACCCACATGGGTATCATGGTAAATGGAGGGCAGAGCACTCAGCTGGACATCCTGAGACCAGGCTCCGAGGCTCGTTTGGTGTGATTAGCTGAAGTACCTTGCTATCTGGGAGAAGAACTGTAACATACATTGTAGTAAAAAGAGGAGGGGACAAATGTTAGAAGACTGGGATTCCAGGCTGAAGTCTGCTACTAACTAGATGCATGTCTTTGGGAAAGTGGCTGACCCTTCTTGAGTCAGAGTGTCCTTATCTGTTCAGCAAAAGAGTTGGTCTCCTGTAAAGTCTGTTTTGATACAATATGAAAATTCGTAACGTCTCCTTGCCAATGCCATCTATGCTCAACCTTGACAGTTTAAGTGCCGGCTAGGAACAACCCAATGGGGTCAGCAAATGGGTTGATTCTGGTGTGATGTGTTCAACAGAATAACAGATTCATGTTGCCAAAGGGAACCAAATCTGTGGTTAAATGGAGTGGCCCGGCCTGGCTAGTCATGGGTCAACCTCTGCAAAACCTATGCTTCCTGATACCAGAGTTATGGCTCTACACTGAGTTTTTCTTTCTGCCTTGTCAATTTGGCTCACTGTTGGCATAGAAGAAAGTGCATGTATTTCCCTGAAAGTCATTGCCAGGGTAGTCTGGCTCTGCTGCTCAGATATATCCCATTCCATCTGTTCCTGCCTGAAACACAGGGCTGGCTACCCAGCTTCAGATCCAGGCAATGAAACAGAGTGAGCAGAAGCGACACAACTTTCAAGCTATAGGTTTCTTCAGCTACTCCACATACTTCCCTCCATCTCAGTTGGCCCCCAATGCATTGAAGTCCCCCCAAAAGGACAGAATTGGCCATGTGGTTTTAGTTTTGACCTAATTCATAGCTTCAACTTGTTCTTATCAACTTTAGGGGATTCTGTCTACCTTTGTGACTACTTTGCATTTTCCTCTTCTGACCTAGCCTGGCTACCTGAGAGGTAAGTGGGCAAATGAAAGGGGTCACTTCTCAGAAGCCTTCATTGATATCCCCACATGACGTCTTCCCTACCGCAACCCTGGCACTGGTTAGGGGTCACTATTTGGGCTCCAACAGTAGTAGCCTGTGACCGCTTGTCATCCTGTCTCCTCTCTTCTCCACAAGGAGACTGTGAGCTCCTTGAAGGCACATATTGTATCTTGTATTTGTCTATGAGACCCCAGGGTTTGGCACAATGGCACAAAATAAACGTTCAATGTATTTCAGTTGTCTTAAAGTAATTAAATTTTAAAAATTAATTTACCAAAATTGTCCATCTGGAGACCCCCATGGAGGCACATACTATCCTCTCCAATTTCCTCATGTATAAAACAGAAATAATAATAGTGCCTATTTCATAAGCTTCTGGTGGTTAAAGATTAATGAGACAAAACTGTCAAGTGCTTGGTACAGAGGTTGGCTCAGAGCACTCACTCAACACATATTAATTATGATTTCTCATAACCAAGATATGTATCAGAGGCAGCTTGAATTCCGTATTTTTTGTTTCTTCAAAAAAACAGGAGACCTAATTTCTTTTCAGAGAAGAAAAGGCCGTGCCTTCTATCTCCCAGCCTGTTTCTGGCCTCAAAATAAAAATTGTTCCACATCACACTGTCATTAAGTCAAGTAACATGAGAAATCCAGCAGAAGAGCAGGCCGGATGCTGCCTGTTGTGATGGTGCATCATGGGAAAAGCTCATTGTGACAGTGCATCATGGAAAAGCTCCAAGGTGCAGAAATCTACCTCCCCACACCGCCCCCCGCTCCATACTCCCAAACCAAGGAGGTACATAGAGAATAACTACGCTCTCCGAATTACAACGAATGGCCTAATAGCGATACACAGGTGTAGAAAGTGTGGAAAAGGCCCCCAAACAGTCTCACCATATTGAGACTGTTCTCTACTGCTCCTGTTAACACAGACAGCCTGAGATGGGAGAAAATGTGCAGAGAAATCATTTTTAAAACCTCCTGAAAGCTGATGGCACCTAAGTCGGATCAAGGGACCTGACACGCATATCCATGAAGAGGATATTGGAGAATTTTTAAGTTCTCATTAATAATCAACAAAAATAACGAAGAATTACAAGGAACTACCTCAATCCGTGAGTCAGGTACATGGCCAATAAAAGGCACCTAGCTCAGAAAGTGCAAAGAGGGAGGCCCTTATGGCGGCAGAAGCTTGGGATGTGTCCAAATACAGCAAGTGTGCTAGAAGATCACATTTATCAACTTAAGAATGTATTTATGCGGGCCTCCTGCTGTTCACAACCTGGGTATGGTATCAGGTATGTATTCTCTGTGTCATCTGAACTCAAATTCGACCAACGCTCCCTTTGCGGCTCACACTGAGATTCTTCACTCAAAAGGTAAGAGACTAGGTTCCCGCAAAGCCAAAAGAAACCAAACAGTGCCCCTTTCGAAGTGTAAGAGCAATCACAAGCATCCATCGCAATACATCAGGGTCTAAGAAACAGAGACTGTGCCCGGCGGTTGTCAAGGAGACAGGTGCGTACAAGGGCCCCAGACTTGGCCTGCCATTTCTGCAAGCATGGTGCTAAAAACGATTCTCCAATGTCCTATCTGCTCACTGAGAGTGCATGCTGACGATGAATCGGGACTAATCTGGAAACGTTCATCTGCTTGGGACTGTGGGCATCAATTACCTTCCTTCATAATTTATACAGCATTTTGATTGTGGTGTGTGGTGATAAATAACTGAAATGAGTTATAAGTGCTTGGAGATTTGGTCTTATGTCTTCGCCACTGCTTTTTATATTCTCCAAGATAGCCCACATTCAACTTTATATGCAAATCTGAAATGGTATTCAGGAGGAGAAGGAAAGGAAAAAAAAAAAAAAAGGCAGCCAGTAGATCTTTCACTTTGGGAACTGAATATAAGATCATATTCAAAGTGCAGCATTTATGGTCCAACACTGAATACATAAAATATATGACCATTACAAATTCAATTTTCATTGCAAAGCCATGTTCTTGTAGTGACATATCGTATTGCTACATTAGAGCTTTTAGCATGATGAAGGTATCTTTCATCTTCTCCTAGATGCAGGCTGGGTACTCCTTCTGGGCTGTATGTTTACCTGTCACAATGCCCTACGCCCCTGAGAGACGTAGCCTACAGAGAACCCAAGTCATTCTCCAAAGGGCTGCAGCCACTTTGGAGGGGAAGCACCTAATCGGAGGTATGTCCTCTGCATGGGACCACATTATTTCAGCCATGCTCTGCTGAATCCAATTGGCTGGATCAGCCAATACTGTTTTCTGGAATTAACCCAAAGAGGTCAATCTAACATCACAAATACTCAGCCAGTACAAATTTTGGCAATACCACAAAGACAGTTGCATGTAGGACATGGTACATGCTGGTTACTAGGAAAAGAATATACATACCACATAAATCAGTGATATGGTTACAGTGGAAATGTACTTAAACCAGAACATTCATGGAATGGCTTTCCAGGTTTTTCCAACTCAATCCTAAACCTTAACATATGGGTCAAAGACAGATTTTCATGGATTTTGCAACTCATATAATGATGACTCAGCGCTGCTGCTTCTTTCTTTAATTTTTGAAACACATAGTCCAAATCTTGCGTTGCTTTAACTCCTTGACCTTCACACTTAGCCTGACTTTCCCGTCCCTCTCCTCTCGCATTTTTCGTCCTTCATATACCCAATATTCTTGACACATGCTTCACTCACTTACATTGCTCAGTGACTAGCCCAGTGCGAGGCACATGGAAGGCATTCCACAAATCTTTGTTGAATGAGTATGAATGAATGACAAAATGAGGACAGCACAAGGCTTGGTGATAACTATGTTAAATGCACAGGGACACTTTTCACTTACTTCCCACTCTTAGATGCATTCCGGGCCTTTGTGGATGATGGAGAGTTGGCTCCTGGATTAGTGTTTGGAGAACCCCGTCTATCCTTACTATACCCACGGAAAGAATAGAAAAAAATATATACAACAATGACCACAGAGACAAAAAGCAATTAGTCATTTCATTTAAATCCTTTCAAGCTCGGTCTCTCTCTCTCTCTCTCTCTCTCTCTCTCTCTCTCTCTTTCTTTCTCCTGTCAAAATAGAGCAATGATCTTATCCAGTGGTGAGCCCTTCAAAGGTAAAGAGAGTGGGAACCACTGGTCAAGTTCAAAGAAAGCTATCCTTTTGGCATTCAAAGCTTGAGCTGGTGGATTCCATTAATGATAACACCATAACCCAGGCCCCAAGGGAGGCTCCAGTAGAAAAAAAAAGTGTAAAAATAACTAGTCTTTAACATAAAATCCTTTCTTTTCAGTCTCTGGAGTGTCTGTATTACAAGTTCAGTTCTGAAGCTGCTGACTTTTAGTGAAGTATGTGGATGCCAAATGACTTCTAAAAGTCTTTGGGAGATACTATCAGATGAATTAATAATTTTCACTCATAATGTTAACATGGGAAGGCCGTGAATTCAGATATTCTTTCAGGAAAAGCACCACCTGCTTCATGAGTAATTGAATTTAAATCTCCACCTTCAATAACTCCACAGCTTATGTCAAACCTTGGAAACAATTACGAAATAAATCACTAGGAAGGTCTGCTTAATCTCATCAGGTTAATAAACGCAGACAAATTAATCACTTGAAGGTAAACAAAAAGGAATAATTGATTGGAGTCTTCTTGATTACTTTATTCTATTTTCTTTATCAAACTATTTTTACCATTATCTTCAATTCAGCTGCTCTGCCTTGAAATTATTACTTTACTTCATCTTCAGATTTCCATGGAAACCAATTCAAAGCTTTTCTTTCCACTTGATGATGTGTGGAATTATTTATCCCGATTTCATCAGAAAGATTTTTTTTGTTGTTAGTCAGATCTACGTCAGCATAACCTTTTTTGAAAAGTGAAGGTAAAAAGAAAAATGCATATGTTGGCTTTCAGTGACGATAATAGAGCCTTCCAAAGGCACAGAATATTGTCTCAGAGAATGTCAAAGAGCTTTCCAGATACTTACGAATCTTTTTCGTCCCTCAGAAATAAGTACCTGCAAGTCACTGTATTTATGTGTGGGGTGGCATGGGGGTCACAAAAGATGGTCTGCCCTGCGCTCATCAGCTTTAAATGGACACACGGATGTGACTGGAACAGGAAAGAATTATAGGGGATCGGCAAGGTAACGCAGAAGGGTGTGGGCACAGACGAGGGCTAACCAGACAGATAGCAAAAGCCCCAACAGTTCTTTGGAGTGGGAGACACCAAGGTAAGCGCCCATCCTTCTGCTGGAGGGGGCAGACCTTCTAGAAAGAGTGAGCACACATTCCATTCTGGGGGAGATATCAGAAGCTTGCCACGCAGAGTGCTGTGATTCCCGCAGAGTTGCAGGGACCATTTCATTGTGCTGCTCGTGGATTCACCAGACTGTGGCTACATTCTGAGTGGGGTCTGTGGACTCCATTACGCCCCGGCCTATCTATCTATTATGACTTTCCAGCAAAAGAACTCCTTAGCCACACCTGGGACCATACCAGCTGCCTTCCTCATCCAGAGCCAAGCTCAGAAACTAAGAGATAATAACCAATGGGGCAAGAGACTGTAACTCAGAAGAATTCAAAACGGCCTCCTCCAGCAGGTTGGGGCAGTCCGATGCAAAGGACACAATATGCTATGGGTAGCAGAATTCAAGCCGGGCTCAATTTCCTCACTTCCACATCCTGGTCCCTGGCCGCCGCGCCTTCCTCCGCCTCGCCCCTCACTCAGACAGGAGGGAGTGGGGAACTTCAGGGGAAGCATTCTGAAACAAGGGCTCTTTTGATCTTGCAAGTTACTGGCTGGGCTCGGACTAGGTGATCATTTAAAGCTCCCTGAGTCACTAAGTTCAGGCATCCGCGTCCTCTTCAATGCAAGAACACCCATTCTCACTGCTCAATTCCCATGCCTGTGCCTTGGGCACAGGAGTCCTTTACCATCTGCATGACAAGTGACCCCGTCTAAACTCCATGCAGGGTGCGGCAGGACTTCAGGGAAAGCCAGGAGCCGACAGCTGTCTTATTGTTAACTGCTCCTCTAGGTGGGGGGTGGTCTGCGAGCAGTAGTCCTTTAAAAGATAGGAATAAGGACCGCTCTGACCGCCTGCCAAATCCTGGACATGGAGATGTGCAGGGACTAAAAACAAAAACTTTCTCAGAGAAAAATCACATACGGAAAGTATGGCACCATGACCGGGGGTGAAAGTAATCAGAATGTAATCAGAAAGAACTCAGAATGTTTCTTCTGGACAAATGGCTGATCCACTGGCAGTGATAAAGTGTATCCGAGAATGGTGCAGGGACCAAGCACAGTTTTGTGGCAGGCTTGGATCCCAGGAGTTTCATCTTGTAGATCCACCAAGGACTCTTGTATCAAAAGGCTTGGTGGACACTCAGAGAAAAGAGTCACCAGTCCGCCCCAAAGTCCCAGGCTCAGTAGCTAAGTCTGAACAAGAGGCTCTAATTCTGAAACCTCGAGACTGCAGGACCCTGAGTTTTCCAGAAGTGTCCTGTGAGCCAGAAAGAGAAAATCCTGCAGCCACTGGAACATCCAGCGATCTCAGGGGCGTACAGGAATAAGCCCTATCTGCTTGGGGTATACAGATGATAATGTGGGGCATATGAGATGGGAGGGGAGCTGCGTTGACTCCGAGCTGGTTTCCAACCCACACATCCGAAACAGACCTACTCCTGTTGTCATTATTTTGTCTCTAGACCGCTTGTCAGATCTCTTTACTCTGAATCATCTCTTCGGGTTGCGATCTTAAGGGCTGTGGCCTGAAATCCCTGAGTACGAATCCAGGCTTCCTCCACTCCTCCCGAGGAGTCATCCTCCACCGAGAAGATTCTTTCCTCCCTCCTCCCACCCAGCCTCATCAAAGGCCTATGAAAACTCTTCCAGGTGAGCTCCTGATAGGGAAAGTTAATGAGTGCCAGCACACCTGTCCGCCTGGCCGGCTGTCCGTCTCCATCCATCAAGGAAGCCATTTCCCACAGCCTCCACAAATAATGTCTCCAACACCAGAAACTTGGGGAAAAATCTGCAATATTACGCACATTGTATTCAGGTGGGAAAACTCTGACTCACCCAACTCTCCAGCATTTTCAAAGTGTTTCTGATTGAATAATTTGATGCTGAAACAGCATCCAGTGTACTTAAACCCAAGATGGCAATCAGATCCACTCCAATCTGGATTTTTCTCTTAGATCAGAGAGGTCCTTGAGGGAGGAGAACCTAGCAGTTTCAAACACACTCAACTCACTTTCTTGATGGGCAGCATACAGAAACTCCTGCATTTCCTCTAGTACTTCGTGGGCTCTTTTTAGAATTCATTCATCTCAGACCCATGAAAATGAGTCACGCCGCTCTAACTACAACAGCAGTGAAATTAAAAAAATTAATTGTCAGGGTCTTAGAAAATTGAATTTCAGGAGCGTCGGGCTGTCATACTGACTGCCTACGTATCTTTTATTTGGCGCTGAGCATATGGTGCTTGTAGTGTTGTTTATATTTCATTGTTTATCTATCTAGCTCTTCAGAGGGCACTCAGAAAGTATTTGTTAAACAGACAAATGGAAAGCGCTGCCTCTGGGCTCAGTAGAAAGGAGTGCCGCGATCCATTATCAATGTCTGGCGTTGGTGGGAGAGAAGAGGTGCGGACACACACGTCACACATGTTCCATTCCTAAAGAACAATGGCCTGGGCGGACTGTATTCTAGTTGGATTCTGGTCTGGTTAGAATTGGCTTGATGGTTGATCATCACGTGGATCACAAGGACAGGTGCGCTTGGAAAGGGTTCTCCAGCAAGCTTGCCTGAGTAGTTGGCTAGTGTCTACTGCATTTGTACAGCTCTTCATCTTTTCCAGTGTGTGTTCTTGGAAGGGGTAACTGAGATGAAACCCAAGCTATCTTTAAGGGGTTACTTCAAATCTATCCGGGGAAATGGTAGCTAACTGCTCCCTAGGGATGACTCCAGGCTCCTTGAAGCTCACACGATGAGGAAATGCACTTAAAATATATGGATTCTAACCAGGGATAGAAGCTCGTCTGATCTGCTTCCCCAACAGGTGCTTGAGCTCCCTGTATAACATATCCACCAAGTGGTTGTCTTTTGAAGGGCTTTGAAATCATGATCGCTTCCCCATCATGATTGCTTCCCTATGCAAACCGGCTTTCCTATTTTCTAAGAGGCTCACATTTCTGAAGTATTTTTGCTCTTGTTCTGTTACTGAGCAAGACATCTCTTCAAATATTGATTTCCTTTAATTAGAGCTGATGAGGCTTTTATATTTCATTTTTCTATCTTGCTAGGTTATGTCCTGAGTGCTTTTCTTTCTTTGCTCCAAACTTTTTTCATTTTCTTCCCCCCAAAGTGTCTCAATTACTGTCCAGACCCCCTGAAGGGTCCCATTCCTATTATCTATATTTCTGTGAATCATCAAGCAAAGAAAGTTCAGTTCGCTAGCCTGTGCTTTCAGTTAGCTTCCTTCCCTAGCTTTTCTTTGCTTAACTGCGGATAATGACAGGTTTTCAGGGACGAGAACAGCTCATCTGTATTGCTAGGAAGTGCAGTGTTAACTGTGATCTCTCCAGAGCAACCTCATCCACAGAGCAGAGGGAATTAAACTGATCGGGTAAACCGTTCACACATACGCTCACAATTACTTTGTAATTGCAGAGCTCTTGGAAAAGGCAGCCGGGACGCTCACATTATCTTGCCCTCTCCCCTTGCATTAACTTTTCACTCTTACAACTCCCCACAGGGAGATCGGGGCCTGGAGCAATATGCTTATTGATTATTGTTGCTGTTTTGCTCTCTTCACCTCTTGGCACACGTGGTTCCTGTCCAGGGAAGCCAGTCACAACCCTGAATGCCTCGCTGGGATCAAGAAAGAACATGAATCGGTTCCTAAATTATATTATTTTCTCATTTAAATTGGCTATTCACTTATATCTTTCCCAAGAGCTTGGACCTGGGTTACAGACCATTGGAGGTCACTGGAACTGTGTCTTAACAGCGGTCGTATTCACATCTAGCTCTGGTACTGTGAGGTTTGGGGTGATGGAGCCCTGAAATATAATAGGAGCCTGGACCAGAACAGTAGTTATGGGAGAAGGAAGAAGGAAACCAGGCAGGGCATGGCAAAAAAAAAAACAAAAAAAAAAAAACCCAGAACCTGGAGACTGACTACATCTGGAGAATGAGAATAAAGTCTACACGAAAGCTGCTGAGAAGGTCTGGAAGTTGAATGGCTAGGAAAACAAAGGTGCCAGTGAAAGAGACAGATTGGCTGGGAGGGAATCTGGATGAGAGAAGATGATGGGTTCGGTTTGGAGCATACTGAGTTGGGGTGTTGATGGATAATGTCCAGCAGGTGATTAGAGAGATGGCACCGCAGCTTAAGGAGAAAGACAGAGTCAGAGTCAGATTTATAGTCATTGCTCCGAAGTGGCAGTCAAAGCTATGAGGCTAGGGAGCAAGGCCTGATGGGACAGTGCCCCATCGTGGTTAATAAGCAGATGTTTTGGGGGGCCTGCTGGGGGGCGGTCTATGCCATCATCTGCTTACATCCACCCTAGTTGATGGGGATTTACAAGTGTGTCACAAAGTCTTGTATCCCAGGGGTCCAAACAAAAGAGCCCGAGCCAGTTGACTTAGTTACGTAGAGTTCAATGCTAAGCTTAACGTGGGAAAATGCAGACCTTGTCCCTTGTGTGGGCCAGTGACTTTCCTCATCCCATGACCATAGCTTGCTTCTCCCCATCCTTCTAGCCCAGCCAGACGGCTTACAGATGATAAGGTGAACTGGGCGCCAAGAGGTGAGGTGGGTGACAATCGCTATCAACACATTCCCATAACAAAAAGAGCTCACAAAGTACGGTCCATGCTGGTGGCAGTGAGCAAAACTGAGCTTGAAACCTTGGTTTCAGGGCGCCTGGGTGGCTCAGTCGGTTAAGCGTCTGCCTTCGGCTCAGGTCATGACCTCAGGGTCCTGAGATCGAGCCCGGCGTCGGGCTTCCTGCTCAGTGGGGAGCCTGCTTCTCCCTCTGCCTCTGCCGCTCTCCCTGCTCATGTGTGCTCTCCCCCACCACCCCTGCTCATAAATAAATAAAATATTTTTAAAAAGAGAGAAACCTTGGTTTCACTTGCAGCTCACATCTTTTCCTTTTGGCTCCCCTTTACCGAGGACTAACCAAATGTCAGGGACTGGACCTCCGATAATGCTACAGTCTATTCCTATTTTTTGCCACGACTCCCTTTCCCGTGCTCAGTCTCTGCACTGTGCCTCACTAACTGGCACCCTCACCCACCCTCTCTTAGCATCCGGGTGTACAAGGATGTCCCAGCTAGGAACATCACCACAGCTTGGTATAGGAGTGGCCTGTCTGGGAGCAAATCAAGGGCTTTGCCCTTGAAGAGCCAAGGTATCCCAGGCTTGGTAAGTTGAGTTCATGAGGGCAATATTTAGGGGCTCTGACCATTACCTTTCCCAAACTGAGGCAAGCTGTCGCCTTTACCTCTGGGTCTGTAACCCACCCACTGAATCACTTAACTTCTCTAGATCTCAGTTCCCTTGTCTGCCAGTCCCACTTCTTAAATCCCATGGTTTTGAAAATTATAAAATGCTACACAATCTATTTACTCAAAACCCATTTACTGTGTGTGTGTTTTCTGTGTGCCCTTCATTGTGCTGGGCCTTGGGGAGACAATGATGCCTGTGACAAGGTCCCTGCCCTCAAGGAGCCCAAAGGCTAGCGGAGAAGGGGAGCATGTTAACAGGTACGTGACACAATGTACCCACTCAGATGAAGCAAGTGTGAAAAAGTGCTAGGGAAACAAATCACAGAGGAAAACTGCCAATGTTTGGGAGAATTGGGGAAGAAAAAGCTGAGTTACCACTAGGAAAATTATGATTTTCAGCGTGTGTTTAAAACACATACCTACGCAAAATAGAGTGAAATTCTGCCTATCCTTACTTTGAAACACCTCCCAACAGTGGCCTGTAGACTGCATCACAACAGAATCACCTGGAGAACTTGTAAAACGTCGATGGCTGCGCCCCAGCCCCAGAGTTCCTGATTCAGCAGGTCTAGGCTAGAGGCTGAGAACTTACACTTCTAACAAGTTTCCAGGTGACGGGGAGGCTGCCGGTCTATAGGGCTCACTTTGGGACCCACTGCCTCACAAGAAGCATGAGACAGCCCCACTTAGTTGCCACTAAGTGAGAGATAACAGTCGGCCGTATCCATTGTCCCTGCTTTCCAGACATCACAATTAGAATCTGCTCGAATGAAGTGCCCCCCAGTCTACTGCTCCTTAGTCAGGAAAGCAGAGGACACAAAAGGGCTGCAGACATCCACCTCTGGAGAAGCTCCCCCTTCCTGAGGAAGTGGCAATTACTCCACCGAGTGGAGTCCGATAGCAGGTGAGACAAAAATTGGATCTGACAGCATTAATTGAGCTTGAGGTTCTATTTACTGAAAATGATCTGGCATAATTAAAAATTCACAACTGGAGCCTACTTGGTGAACATTATACATTAGGGAGTCCCCAGAGTAGGCCAGAAGTCTCAGTGAACTTTTTAGGAAAAGCCGGAGGCCAACTGCTGTGGCAAGAATTCATACACAGAGAAAAAAAAAAAGGAAAGTCGGTGAGCTCATTTATTTGGAAGTGAGATTCTGTCTTTCTACTGCAGAATGATATGAACCAAGGGCGTTGGCGAGGGAAGGGCCGGCCGATCATTTAATCATTTCCTTTTCTCTCGTGAATAATCACTTTGTTTTCACTTCCTGCTAAGTCTGTTCTTACAGATTTTCAAGAATGTCCACTCTGCCTGCACATGATATGTTAAATTCTTTGAGGAGACAAGCAAATTGTATTCATATCTGTTCATGAAGGTTCCTGTAACATCTGTCATATAGAAGGTTATCAATAAAGAGGCATCTGGACGGCTCAGTCGGTTAAGCATCCAACTCTTGATTTCCGCTCAGGTCATAATCTTAGGGTTGTGAGATCGAGCCCCGCATCAGGCTCCATGCTGAGCGTGGAGCCTGCTTGGGATTCTCTCTCTCTCCCTCTCCTCTGCTCCTTCCCCGCCTCACACACACTCTCTCTCTCTCAAAAAATATTAAAAAAAAAAAAAGGTTATCAATACCCATTGACCAACCACCATCCTGGTAAATCTGACTTCTAACATATGTTTGTTGAACTGAACTGACTGACTAACAGACACGTGGCTTTGGTTTTTTGTTCAAATTTTTGTATGCCTAGAAACATGGCGGTGGTAACTGCCATTTCTGAGCTCCAGTGCCCACAGATATGAAACTCCAGCAGGGTAAAAGCAGTGGGAATCATCAACTTGGGAGAAAGGCATTGCCAAACTAACGGAGGGCAACTCTGAAGTTGTGCAAAGAGCGTGGGTGCTGGAATCAGGCAGAGCCGGGTCGTCTTCTGTCTCTGTAATAGCTGGAGGATCTGGGACAAGTTGGGTCATTGGGCCAGTGATGGTCCTGCCCAACCAAGGCCTCAGATCTAAACTCTAAGTCAGAGCTTTGGGACACCAATTCTCTAGCTACATGTTGGTGTCCAAAGGCAGGAGCATTCAGATATTCTTGTTGCTGAACTGGGCATCGTAAGTGCTTTCTAAGGGAGTGAATATATTCAAGTTTAAAAGTGTGGCTGTCTCCTTAGACAGCAGGTAGAAGGGCCATGGCAACAATGGTGCTGCTCATGCTTTCTGGGCTAGTGCCTGTAAACCGAAGGTTCTTACACTTTTCATTTATATTTAGAGGTACAGTTAAAAACTTGAGAATATTTTCATTTTTAAACTGCTCAAATATCACTCATTTAGATATTTGTTTGAGTGCATGCTATTTCTAAATAGGATCTCCTTTTCAAACATTATCCATTCTATGATGTGTAGAGACCATTAAGTTTCTTTCTTTTTTTTTTTTTTTAAGATTTTATATATTTATTTGTCAAAGAGAAAGAGAGAGAGAGAGAGAGCACAAGCAGGGAGAGCGGCAGGCAGAGAGAGAAGCAGGCTCCCCACTGAGTAGGGAGCCCGATGCAGGGCTTGATCCCAGGACCCTGGGATCATGACCTGAACCAAAGGCAGATGCTCAACTGACTGAGCCACCCAGGTGCCCTGAGACCATTAAGTTTCTTTTCTGAATAAAACCTAACAGTCAGCTTCTCTCTGTTGTGTTAAGATTTAGAAAACTGAGCATGATTTTACAGGGTATGTTTGTGGAAGATTAAAATTCTGACAATTGGGGCGCCTGGGTGGCTCAGATGGTTAAGCGTCTGCCTTCGGCTCGGGTCATGATCCCAGGGTCCTGGGATCGAGTCCCGCATCGGGCTCCCTGCTCCTTGGGAGCCTGCTTCTCCCTCTGCCTCTCTCTCTCTCTCTCTGTCTCTCATGAATAAATAAATAAAATCTTTAAAAAAAAAAATTCTGACAATTCAGGGAAACAAAACATATCTTGTTTGTATATCACCCACTAATCACTGTTAAATGCTAGGCCTTGTATCATGTATACCCATATCCTTTTCTCAGTGAATATGAGCTTTTAGTCAGTCCAGTCTAACCCAAGACACATAGCTGAGGCTCTTTGTTGAATGTACTCCACCCAGTCAAGGGAAAGCCTCGTAGAAATAGGGAGTTAGAAGAGCACCTCAAGATAGCAAAGAAAGGTCCTGAGAAAGGAAGGGATGACTCCAAGGGAAGTATCCAAGGCTGGAACACAAAGTTAATGAGAGAACTTGGCTAGCACTTAGCAAACAGGGCCAGAGCCCCCACAGAGTCCAGAACAAGAAAGAAGGCTTGGGGCCAAAGATGAAGTCACATGAATGAGTTGTGGCTCCATTTGCCAAAATAAATAGTACAAGAAAAATGGACAGCCTTTTTGTGTGTAGGGAGAGTATGAAAGACATGACAGGTTCGTTTTGGGTTCTGTTGAGTTTTGTATGCTGTTGAGACCTCAAGGCTATGACTTTGGTTGACAGTTGGATATATGGATGCAGAGCTTAGCTGGATAGCAGCTAAGCATCTCCACTGAAGAATGGTCTCCAGAGATCTGGGAATCTTCAGAATATTAGTGGTGGTTGAATACCTTAGAGGAGAAGAGATTACACTGGGAGAGTGTGTAGAATGAGAAGAGCAGAGCCTGGAAAGAAGATTAAGGACAAGCTAGAGTGGAGAAAGTGGGCGCATGCAAGCCAAAGAAGAAACTGGATCTAGAGCCATGAGTGTTACAATCGTAAGAGACCCATTTACTGATTATAAGACATTTGTGTGTCTTTTTAAAAAGATTTTATTTATTTATTTGAAAGAGAGACAGACAGAGATAGCGAGAAGAGAGCATGAGTGGAGAGGAGAGGGAGAAGCAGGCTCCCGCTGAGCAGGGAGCCCGACGTGGGGCTCGATCCCAGAACCCTGGGATCATGACCTGATCCATAATTATAGGCTTTGGACATATTTTTTTTTCAGTCTGGCCTTATTTATTGCAACAAAGATCAACAAAATAAGAAATCGTTTTAGCGCCTAAACTAGATAAAGCAACTGTACTCAAGTTTATGCAAATATATCTCCCAAAGAAACAATTTGTTCTAATCTCCCAAAGAAACAATTAGTCTGCTTTTCATTATTGCTCCTGTTGTTTACTTCCTCTATTACATACAAAATCGGAAATGGGACTTACTGTTCTCCTCTTAGCTTCAAAACTTCAAGAAAACCTTGGCTCTGTAATCATCAGAATTGGGGTCAGCCATATGCCAAACCCACTTGTTTTGCACTTGGGAAAGCCGAGGCTTCCTGAGAGTCATGCTCTCATCTCTGCCACCTCTTTGTCAGATAGGCTCTGTGCTTTGAATTAACCGCCCTCTGGTTCTCCCCAGTCACTAACTATCAACTTCCTATTTGACAAATTCTTTAAATCTGTATGAACTGAGTGTCCGTACATTGCTCTACAGCAAACATTGAAACCACAGTGTGAGGTCTCACTGTTTGGGAGTACTTGTGACTTAGGGGAAATGGAGAAATGGTTGAGGGACATAAAGAAGAAGGCAGACTCTCCCTGTAGGATCTGCTCCCGGCCACTGTGAAAGCCTAAATGAAGGAAAGAATAAAGTCCTTGTGGAAAATGTCCTCATCAGTGGCTGGGAGCAGAGCCTGTGGGAAGAGCCTGCCCTCTTCCTTATGTCCCTCAACCTTTGGGAGAAAATGGCCACCTCCACTGTTATTTACACTGTTTATGAAGGGAGGCCATGAATGTTAAACCATATTAAACCACTTCCAGATCCCTCTCAGTGGGGGATATATGGGTCAGGACACCCCATTGATGAGGTGTAAAGAATGACTCTATGTGAGATAGATAACTTAAGCTGCAAAGGGCTAGAACCTTCACTGGGGCTCAAGAACGTCAGTTAATCATCATGCCCATGGGAAGAAAACCAGTTCTTCAGATTGCATCTGGAAAGGGAGGGTCCTGGAAGTGGCACAGAAGATTCCAACCAGGGAAAGCAGAGTTGACAAAGGGAAAGAAGACAGCATTTACTTCACAGAAACCTAGCATTTAGAGGAGAGGCACCCAGCTAGCTGCCTAAAAGGGATATGAACAAATCATTTGTGGGTTAGGGAAAAAAGAAATGTTGAAAAACTTTTTGAAAAACTGTTCAGTGTTTCCCTTGGGGTTCTTAGAATTATGGATTTTGTGACGCCGTCTACTCTATGCTAATTATGTTTTCCTTCTTTTGTTTTCTGTGTGTTTTATGAAATTTACCTTTGACATTCTTAGTTTGTCTAGGGCTCAGGGGAGGGCAGTTAACATTAAAGTTCCAGAAACTCAAGAGGGAGAGGAAACCCCGGAGGGAGAGTGTGACCCTCTTACTCTCAAAAAGTTCTGTCATTGTTGTTTTCTTTGAATTTCTCTTAGGAGCTTTGGCTCTACTCATCCCTTGCAGGCCTGGGTGGGAGTTTTGTTTAAAGTAAGGGGACGTGTCCTTTACTGCCTGCTTGCCAGGATGTCAGAACTCAGCCAGGCCTTGTCGAGGCACATTGTCCAACTGCCCATGGTTCTAGAGAAAGGTCACCCATGGCCTATGCCCTACCATGGACTGCAGGGAGCCAATTGCTTGCAGGCCTGGGCCCTGACCCACCCAGTTCTGGTTTCTGGGCACAGTACAGAGTCTTTGTTTTCTGGAAACCGCCTCCTCTGGGACAGGCTGTCCCTTTCAAAAAATGAGCAGACAGAGCAGAGTCAAGTTTTCATTCTGTCAAGTGACGGCCATAAACTGAAAGTCAAGTAAGGCACCAACTAAAACAATCCTAGCATCGGTAATCGCCACAGGTCAGCTGTCCCCATGCTGGAAGGTTCTGGTTTAAGTGGAAATTTCCTTCTTGCAGTTTTATACAACTGGCTCCAGAGATAAGGAAGAAAACAAACAAACAAACCAGCAACAGGCAGGTGCATGCTGCTCTGTGCATCCCCCCGTTTTCTGATATTTGGAGGCATATAGAAATGATGATTACAGATTTATATAGGGGGAAAAGCATCCAATCTAGTGTGAGAAGGGAGGCTGTGACTAACAGAAACAGAATTAATTCCAGGGAGCACAAAGTCAGAGCCAGGAGCATGGGCCACGGAGAACGCGGGCTGGTGTTTGACCATCACAGATGAGTCCACAGCAGTATTTCTTGTAATTGATGACCCACCACTACCCCAAATTCAAGGTAGCTTGTCCTAAAGGACACCTATAATATGACCCTGGGGGAAAAAAACAGGATCAATAAAAAAATACTTCAAAAAGAGGAGACTCATTCTCAAAATCTTGGACAACAGGGTTCCCAAAATTGAGTGTTAGCGTTCGCTCTGAGTTTCCTAGCAACCAAGGCCAGAAGGGGAACATGCTGGGTAATAACCTTCTCAACGTGTGATAAAAAGGAAAGTATCATTTTGTCAGGAGAGTCAAACTTATTCCTGGTGCCGAGTCCAACACAGATTTTCCTGGAAATCCAGAAGCATTTTCCACAGAACGGTGTCTTATATAGACTTTTTAGAAAAGTCAGGTTGAATGGAGCGTAATTTCCATACTGTCAAGTTCACCCACATTTAGCAGCTGAGGATACCACGTTAGAAGGGAAGCCAGTGACGACAACCTGCAGCAGCTAAGTTAGGTGCAGCCTTCCTGGGGATCTAAGCTGATACTAGAGAAAAGCGTGGAAAACCTAGAGGCATGCATTTGGACGTGGGCCTTAGACCAATGGTTCTCCAGAGCACCCGCTCACTGGGCAGCTGGAAGGACTGCTCCCGTTGAGTTGTCCTGTGTGAGTGGGCTTGGGGCTTTCCATGACTTTCCTTCCCTAGCGCCCGCTCATCTGCTTGGATCTTTCCCCCATATCAGCAGTTATATCTGCTGTTGACATTCTTTTGGGAACTACGGAGACTTGGCCAAAGGCTGCAGAGAAGCACTTCTCCTGATTTCCCTGGGGCCTCTTTCTAATTGTTTGTTCAGGATTCCTGGGGCATTGCTCTCTTGTCAAGCTCAATCACCAGTGATGGTTATCACCGTCTGCTCCTTCTGTGGGCAATTCTCCCTCTACGCCTCCTGTCAGTTCCTCAGGGCAGGGCACTGGCTCATCACCTGAACTGCAAATCCAATGATTTGATGCTCTTTGCAGGCTCGGAGGCCACTTTTTTTCTTTCCTGCCCCTAGGTTACCAAGGAAGAGGGGAAGGAAAGAGATATCTTTCCCCAGTGGCATATTCACTTGTAATCAAAGAAGACATTTAAAAAAGGCACCAGGGTGAACAAGAAGGCTCCCTCTTCTAAGACTTTAACAAATTAAACCCTACATTAATTAATTCTTTAGTTCTTTAATTGTTCCTGGATTAAACGTACTGGGGTGATTTTTCATTCCAGCCCAGGTTGTCACAAGCTCAATAATTCACTTAGAGAATTCTGACATCACATATTTGGCCCTGCTTGTCTATGGAGTCAAAAGGAGTAACTCATTACCAAGTAAGAGGTATCGGTTAGATTTTCGTAAAATTACACTCATGAAAGATGGTAACTCCATCCAGACTGTCGGAAAGAGAACCAGGATCAGAGTTACTTGGCAAATGAGAAGTCAGTGTAGACGGTGTGACAAAGTCTTGAAACAGATCTTTAGCAAGCCAGCTAGGCCTATATCATACCCAATGCATGCTGGTCCTCTTAAAGTTGTCACCTGAAGATGCTGTATACAGATTCCAAGGGTGCTGCTGGCATTCACATTTCCAGAGCTCTCCCCTGGGAACTCTGTCCACAGACAGCTAGGAAACACACGAGAAGCACAGTCACACCTCTCTTTTGACCCCAACCACAGGGCCCAGCTTGATCATGCAATTAGGACCGCATAATTACCTTCTGGCGACATTTGACGGATTCCAAAAACCAAAAGCACCCTCAGAGGACGAAGATGTCTCCCCACCGAGCAGAGTCAAGAACACATAGTGACCGACGCAGCAACACGGAAAGCTCGACTATGTTGAAGAAATGAGCCCCATTTTCCCATATATTCGTTCTGCTATGTTTGTTAAAAAACAAATCTGTTCATGTATTCACTACAGCGTTTTGGCATCATTCTCCTTTTGATTAGAAATGATGCCGAAGGAAATAGATTCATATATCAGTGCCTTCAAAGGTCCATTAAACATCATGTTATTTAAAAGCACATTAACTATCTTAACCGGCGCCAGACACCAACCAGGGCAGTGCGGGAGTTTGAAGACGAACGCAGAGTTTTAGGATGCCAAATGAGAATGTAAATCACAAGTCTCACTAATTAAAACTTTGGCCCTTGGATTGCTCCTGGATTAAGTTCACCGGGGTGATTTTTCATCCCGCCCTGGGTTGACACAGGCCCAATAATTCACTTGTTTGGCTCTGCTTGTCTACGGAGTCAGGAGAAGCATCTCATTAGGGAGTGAGGGGTATTAATTAGGCTTTTGTAAATAGTGGCCGTGAATGATGCTAGCTCCTGGTTTCATCCAGGTTGTTGAGAGGAGTGCCACATGGAGAGTTGGAGAACTGGGGTTCTTGTGCCAAGCCATCACACCGGCAGGCACCCCCACTAACTCGTATGCCTCGATTCCTGTAAGTGAAAAGTGGGGTAACTACAAGGCAGTCCCGCTACCTGACTTCACGCAATAATGACGGCGAGAAATGGGGAATGACAGATTTTAAGAATTCGATTATTTTATAATTAATCTGTAATGATGATTCTGATCTTCTACTCAACATAGCAGTCTAGGCCTTAATGTCCAAGTTCAGAGCTCTAATCTACTAGTGACTCAACAACGAGCCACTGACCACCGGCTCGGGGCAAAGCTCTAGGTGATACAAAAGTATCTGTCACATGCTCCCTACTCTCAAAGAAATTACTGAGTTGTCATATGGAATTCTAGGACACTCAAATGAGCCCTCTTCCTTACCCCTGGCAGCTCAGTCATGGTACGTTTAGGAGCAATAAAGGACTCCTTAACTCACAAAAAGCTGGCTCTCTGCATCCCTTATATGCCAATACAAGTGGTCCGTTGTGCCCGCCATATTGGAGGTTCTCCTTTCTCTTCCAGTCTTGGGCTTCTTTGTCCTGCCACCTGGATGCTCTCTCTCCACCCGTCCTCTCTCCTTGCGCGTCATCTGGAATAGGAGTTGAGGACAGGTCTCTTGGGGGCACTCAGCACTAGGGGATGGGAGGAGAGGGTGGCATGAGCCCCTGGACTTACTGCTTTCTCCCGAGAAGAAGCAGGACGATGCAAAGGGAGAGCCAGGGAGCCAGGGCTCATTTGGATGTAGAAGTTCCACTATGTTAAAGCAAGCCTCATTCCCTCATATTGTTGCTTGGTTTAATGAAGGCCTTTGCTGGATAAACAATCGTACCTAGAGGCAGCATGAACATTCCCGGCCCATGAAGGACACTATTCTGTTGGGGGAGGCAGGAATCGATGTAGTGTGATGGCTGAGGGATCAATACTTCTCAGAATGAATTTCATCCTAAGTGACACTCCTTGGGGATAAGGAACAGCCGACTGGAAATCATTCAAGGTTATCAACTGAACAACGGTACCTGGAGTATGCAGGCGAAACATTTGGAACTTAAACTGGGTGGTCACACAAAGCACCGCGACGAAAGCTGCATTGTGTGTAATGTGCCCAAACGAAGACACCCGCTGGCCTTCCTGCTAATCCTCACGCAAGTCTCTAACCTAGCAGCCAGACCATCAGCAGATGGCTCTGTTTGGATTTTAGACAAGCCTCCCGAAACACAAATTCAAGCTGGCTCTGGTGACTTTAGCGGAGCCTAAGAAGCAAGGGATGGGGAGGGGAAAACTTTCTCCCCGACTTCACGAGAACCCAAAGCAAGAGAGCCACAGAAACCTGAGCAAAATGGCCAGATCTCCAGAACACAATGTGATCGGAAACGTAAGGTCATAACTGTATGAAACTACAGACTACAATTCTAAGAAGCGAACGGGGAAATGCTAAGGTACGATCCTCATTAAAGAAATCTCGTTTCAAGGGACAGTGGAGGGAAAGCGAAGCTGAAAGGTCTCTGACCCTCTTAGCTGGGAGAAGACATCATTTTCTCTTAGATCTAAGCTGCAGCGAATACAGGTGCTCAGGAAAGAGGCAGAAAGCCGAAAACTGCCTTCACTGCACAGGCTTCAATGACAGCTAGTCAATGCAAAATATGTCTTTAAACTGCATGAGAAATGATGTGTAGGTCGAATGTCCCAATGTGAAAAATGTGCCTTCCTGACCTTCCAGGGCTGATCCTCAGCCTTTTCATTTATCTCCTGAGCCTCTGTTTCAAGCCAGGATCAGTCCCGCTCCATCCTCAGTGATGAGATCCAGAACAAAGCTCTAGGTGAGTATTTAAATTCCTGCTTGAATGCCATTATTCCAAAACGCGCTTGGAAAGCCCGGCTCTGTATGGCATTTTGGTGAAAGATGCCACAACGCGTAGGTGAGGCGTTGGCCAGAAATTGGTACAAGCAAATAACGGCCCATCCCCACAATCTGCCCAATAGCAAAGCTGTTGTTATAAAGACATTAGAATCTACAGCTTTCCTTTTTTTTTAAGACTCAAATTGCTGACTTAACCATTCAGGCTTGAGCTATAGCTAATCAATACAAAATGTGTCCTCAAACAGCCTGCAGACCCCAAATTGCCTGCTGCTGGTTATATGAAGCAGGTCATTACAAAGGGCAAATGAAAAAATGTCCTGTTAATCTCATTTGGAATTATCAGGAAACTTAATATTACATTTTAGAAAATTTAAACATCTGATGTACCTCCACAACATATAATTTCTCGTTTGATTGTAAGCCTAAGATTCCATTTTTCTAATTTGATTCTAAAATATGGTGATTAAGAGTGCAAGTCATTGGGGTGCCTGGGTGGCTCAGTTGGTTAAGCAACTGCCTTCAGCTCAGGTCATGATCCTGGAGTCCCAGGATTGAGTCCCGCATCGGGCTCCCTGCTCAGCGGGGAGTCTGCTTCTCCCTCTGACCCTCCCCCATCTCATGCTCTCTCTCTCTCTCTCATTCTCTCTCTCAAATAAATAAAATCTTTAAGAAAAAAAAAAAAAAGAGTGCAAGTCATTGAATTAAGTTGTATTGAACCAGAATATCCCAGTGTCTGAACTCCCTTCTGGTTAAGAGCTGGGGACCAGAAGCAGTTATTTAACCCTTTCAGACCATGAAGCTACTTCCATTTAAAGTAGGAGGTGGGGGCGCCTGGGTGGCTCAGTCGGTTAAATAGCTGCCTCTTGATTTCAGCTCAGATCATGATCTCACAGTCCTGGGATCAAGCCCCACATCAGGCTCCACGCTCAGCAGGGGAGTCTGCTTGAGGATTCTCTCTCCCTTTCCCACTGCCCCTCCTCCCTCCCTCTCTCTCTCTCTCAAATAAATAAATAAGTCTTAAAAAAATATAAAGCAGGAGGTGACTCTTCTTACATAAAGGGCCAGACAGTAAGCATTTTCGATTCGCAGACTCTGCCATTGAAGCACCAAACCAGCCACAGGCAACATGCACATAAATGCCCGGCCAAGTTCCAACGAAACTTCCTAACAGACATTGAAATTTGAATTTCACGTAATTCTGAAGCGTCACAAAATATTGTTTGTAATTTTTTTCAGCCATTTGAAATAAAAACCATTCTTAGCTCACAGGCCATGCAAAAACATGCAATGAACTGGATTTGTCCCAGGGGCTGTAATTTGCTGACTCCTGACGTAAAATCCCAAATCAGCAAGTTCCCGAGAAATGGGAAGAGTCTTCAGCTTCCCAAGACACTAACTTCCAAACAGCAAGTGCTGAGAGATTCAGGTGCTTTATTGTTCAGATATCAGCTGTTTACCCGAGTGAATGCATCAGTCGGGAAAAAAGAGACACAACTTTTGTTAGTTCCAATCTCCAACAAAGGTTTCTCCTCTGCCTCTTCTCCCTTTTTCACCCTCTCACCTTCACCTCCTCTGTCTTTTTTCAAGGTTTTATTTATTTATTTATTTATTTGAGAGAGAGTGTGCACGCGTGTGTGCGCACAGGGGAAGGGGGCAGAGGGAGAGGGAGAGAGAGAGAATCCTCAAGTGCACTCCGTGCTGAGCGCGGAGCCCAACACGGGGCTCCATCACATGACCTCAAGATCATGGCCTGAGCTAAAATCAAGAGTTGGACGCTTAACTGACTGAGCCACTCAGGTGCCCCTGTATTTCTTTCTTCCATTTTGTTCAGTGACCACAGTTTCTTCTCATGTTGTTCTGAGAGTTTAAGAGAAGTATATGGAAATCTTTTAGCAGCATTTATTCCTGACCTAGAATCTTCCACTGCCTTGTTTCCTAGAATGACTCCCTATACCTTCAGTCCATTCCAATCCTGAGGTAATTTGGTCTCACACACAGACTATTTTATTTTATTTATTTATTTTTTAAAGATTGTATTTATTTATTTGACAGAGAGAGACACAGCGAGAGAGGGAACACAAGCGGGGGGGGGGGGTGGGAGAGGGAGAAGCAGGCTTCCTGCGGAGCAGGGAGCCCGATGCGGGGCTCAATCCCAGGACCCTGGGATCATGACCTGAGCCGAAGGCAGACGCTTAACGACTGAGCCACCCAGGCGCCCCTAGACTATTTTAATTTTTATTCACAGATCCTGTTGGAAATGACAATAACATAAATGAAAACCTTCCCCAGTCCTCTTTTTTTTGTTTTTAAAGCAATTTAAACTCCTCTTCAGAAAAATGATCCCAGTCTACAACATACTATCATTTATTTATTTATTTATTTATTTTTAAAGATTTTATTTATTTATTTGTCAGAGAGAGACTCAGCGAGAGCAGGAACACAAGCAGAGAGAGTGGGAGAGGGAGAAGCAGGCTTCCCGCTGAGCAGGGAGCCCGATGCGGGGCTCGATCCCAGGACCCCGGGATCATGACCTGAGCTGAAGGCAGATGCTTAACGACTGAGCCACCCAGGCGCCCCAACATACTATCATTTAAAATGGTACCAGCAAAGCCGTTGATAACACTAGCAGTCACACTCCAGAGGTCATGGTGAAAAGCACTGTCCAAACTGTAAAGTCCTCTGCCAGAGTTAGCTCTAGTTGGTGGGACAGTTACGCCAAGTGTCAAATGAGTTTTTATGCTAACTTGTCCAAGTGAACTTTTGGGAAAGAGCCAGTGTAATTACTGGGCTACTGGAGCTGTTCTCAAGGGGCAGATGAAGGCCTGCTCTCATCTAACAAAGCAAACCCCTGGGTTATGGACCCGACTGTAGCTCCGTCTCGGCGGAGGAATAGTGGAGGACAAAGTGGAAGTCGCCGGACTTCTGAGTCCTTGTTTTGTAAAATGGAAGGGTTTGGAGAGATCCTTAATGACCCTTCCCTGTTACAACTTCTAAGTGTTTTGAGCTGGAAATGATGACAAAGGAGAAAAGGGAAGCGTGCTAGCTCTTGATGTCAGAAAAATGACCAGAGAAACACCTCAGGCTGCTCCTGTCTGGTGGTCTCCGGGCATCATGGAAACAGGACAGTCGTTGCAATTTTCCCGCACAGCTTCATGGGACATCACGGCCTCGTTGCTGCCAGTCCCTCCAAAATGAAATCTAGATCTTACTTATAATTTACGACAACTTATTCCATGTCTGGAAGGTTAAGCATGGTGCAGTCCCAGACAAGAAAACGTCAATAAGCCCTAAGGTTGTTTTACAGAAAGACGTATCTCTACGGGCTCTAGTGTTGGAACGCCTTTGGCCTAGAATAAAACCCTTCAGGACAAAAATGACTTCCAACAAAGCATTCGAACAGCAACTGTCTCAGAGGATTTTCTCTTTAACTGTTCTTTATCTTGAACTCCAGGCATTTTCTCTCCTTGGTTCCGTTAAAAGTAAACCTCTTCCCCTTCACTAAACGAATCTTAATAAGTTGCCTCTTTTTTTTAACAGCTCACTCTCCCTGGGTGTCTTGTCTCAGCCTGACAAGGTAGAACATGAGTGGTCCATATGTGAGGGGAGAGGGGGCACCGTGGACCGCAGGCCTGGCTCTCGGACTTGTGGGCGGCTCAAAAACACCGGCTAAAACCCCCGGGAGGTCAAACGACAGGAAAAGCATCTGTTTTCAGGTTTGTTACGCGGGCTGGGGGAGGCAGGGGGAGGCAGGCGGAGGCAGGGGAAGCTGGTTGTTTATAGAACAATTTATGGTTACGATTTCAGGGGTTGATTACTTGATTTCTTAATCCAGCTCCTCATCACAGATCAAACACAGGTTCTAATAATGAAGCAATTTTAGGCGTGATTACAAGCAGTCCCCTACTGAGGGCTTTTTGCCTTGGAACACGGAGCTCCCGTCCCACGCTCGGCGTCACAGGCAGCGAGGGGGACAAGTGATGGGAGGGCAGGCTCTTCTGCCCAGGCACGGGTTGCCCGTGGACTAGAACGACGTCCCCTTTCCCTGCTCATGGTTGTCTCGGGGTGGTCAGCGTGCTGGTGGTGGGAGGGTGTAAGAAGTGTCGCGGCCCTGAGCCATCCCCTCCAGCCTTCCTCGGGCGCCATTATCATCTTTGGACAAAATGGCCATTTTAGCCCTCCCTGCTGGCTCACTTTTGATGGCTTCTGATTGCCGACCGAATCAGGTCTGCATCTCGGCCTGGCATCCGAGACCCTTCATGACGAAACCCCAGCCTCACACATTCTCTACAGGGCACCGCTCTGCCCTTCCTAGACCCCTCTGTGCTTGTCCTTGCTTCCGGGCCTTCACAAAGGCTCCCTCTCTGCCTGGGCTGCGCTTCTCCAGCTTCGCCTCCCGGCAAACTCCTGCTTCTCTTTGAAAACCGACAGTTGTTGCCTTTAGTGTCCTGTCCGCTGCTCTCCAGCCCCAGGCAAAATCAATCTTTTCCTCGTGGCTCCACTTTGTTCAGATCTGATTTTATCACAGTGAATCGTAAGATCTGTCCACATGTTTATCTTTATTTCCACCTTTTGCGGATTGTGGGCGCTTTGTGGGTGTGTGGACTGGGTTTCATCTCTGCATTTCCCCCATCTCCTTCCCATCCAGGCCGATGGACACTCGGCAAATGTTTGCTGAATGCATCTGGATGGCATACAACTGTTTAGTATGCATTTTTTGTTTGCTTTTTTAAAAAAAGACTTTATTTATTTGAGAGAGACAGAGAGAGCATGAGCCAGGGGAGGGGGAGAAGGAGAAGGAGAAAGACAAGCAGACTCCCCACCTCCCCCACTGAGCAGAGAGCCTGACGTGGGGCTCGATCCCAGGATCCTGAGATTATGACCTGAGCTGAAGGCAGATGCTTAAACGAATGAGCCATCCAGGTGCTCCTAGTATGCATTCGAATTAGAGCAGAGGGAGTCACAGAAAAATCCTCTTTTGTAGGGGTATGAAATGACCTCAAAGGGTGGTAGAGTGACTGCCTATTCTTGGCCACACTCGTGATCCTGTCTTTCCTCCCCTTACAGGTAAAAAGACTTCCCAGCCACTGACCCGGAGGGCTCTGTCAGCCCATGCTGCAGGAGGAACCATACACAATTCTCAGACAGCAAAGGAAAGCAGGCTCTAGGAACAAAGGGTTTCGGGAAAGGGCAACCCTCTTTAACTGGTGTTTAGGGAAGGATCTCAGAGGTCAGAGCCTGAAAGAGGGAGTAGCATGTGAGAAGAAAAGCCATTCCCATGCTCCTTTTGAACTTCAGCACTGCTGCTAAATAGAGGAGGGAAGATAAAGGAAATGAACTTTGAACCCGGTTTAAATTATTGGGAGAATGTATTTAAATGTATTTTTTTTTTTTTTTACCACCAGCTGAGTGTTAACATACGAATGCTCCTAAAGTCATTAAGATTTTGCTTAACCCCTGAGGATAGCTTAGGAATCTAAACAACCCTTCCAGTGTGTCTAAAAGGGGAATTTTCAGGGGCACCTGGCTGGCTCAATCGGTTAAGCATCCGACTCTTGATTTCGGTTCAGGTCATGATCTCAGGGTCCTGGGATCGAGCCCCGTGTCGTCGGGCTCTGTGCTCAGTGCGGAGTCTGCTTGAGATTCCCTCTCTCCCTCTCTCTCTGCCCCTGCCGGCCCCCACTCCCGCTAAAATAAATAAATATATAAACAAACAAATAAATAAATAATAAAATAAAAGAGGGGATTTTCAAAGGGAAGTGAGCTAGTTAATACACAAACAGAGACTGATTTTTCTTATCTCCCTAGGAGACCTAGGATGGTCTCAGCCTCCACTGCCCCAGCCCCGTGTGCACCGACCACCTCTAAATCATGTGCTTAGCACCACATCACGTGTCGGTGCTCGGGGAACGGGGTCTGCAGTGAAGGCGCAGGTCTTCCTTTACAACCACATTCCCTGAAACAAACTGAGGCAGCCGTCACAACATTCAGCAATTTAGTGTGTTTTCATCGAACCAGTTGTTTCAAAATAAAACTTGTGCCCTCCTTCCACACATGCTGGCTGAAACGTACTGGGTGCCAGGCACTGTGCCTGATGCTGGAGACGCCAAGGTGAATGAGACAATGGCAGGGAACTCAAGAAGCACCCAGTCTAATAAGAGACGCCAGTGGTTAGAGAGCAGCCTGTCTCCTCTTCCAGCACCGGACGCAGCTGTTCTCTTCCAGATCAGCAGTGGCTGCCGGCTGGCCAAGTCCAGTGACCTCTTTTTAAGAATCAAACTTCTTGCCAATCTTAGTCCTGTGACATCTGAGGAAAGACCTGATTCAATTTAAGGCGTGAGCTCTGCCAATATCTAGGGGAAGAGCTTTCCAGGCCAAGGAAGAGGGGGAAAGGCCCTGAGGTAGCAGCCCGTCTGGTATACGTGAAGGAAACCAAGGAGACCGGTGTGAGTGATAAAATATGAGGTGTGACCAGGAACAGGGGCCAGACTGGGCAGGGTCTTGCAGGCCTTGGGGAGGCCTCCATCTTGGATGGGTGTCACAATAGGGTTTTGAACAGAGGAGTGACAAGATCTGAATTAACATTTTTAAAGGATCATCAGCTTGGTTGTTGGGAAGAGAACACCCTGCGGTGAACCAGTGGGGGAAGCAGGGGAACCAGCCAGAGCCTTTTACAGCAATCCACGTAAGAAATGATGGCGACTTGGACGGGGACAGCAGAGGTGGTCAGACCCCAGCCGTATCATGAAAGCAGAGGAGACAGACTTTGCTAATGGATTACATGTAGCCTGGGAGAGAAAAAGAAATGTGAACAATCCCAAGGAATGTGACCAGAGCAACTGGAAGGACAGAGGTGCCCTTTACTGAGATGGGAAAGATCAAGAGAGGGACACGTTTTTGGGAAAAGTCATGAGTTTGCTTTGGGGCAGGTGAAGTGTCAGATCCCGATTAAGCTTCCCAGTGGAGATGTGGAGTAGGATGTCGGTCAGATGAGTCTGGAGCCTGGGGAAGAGGGGAGGCCGGAGACACACACACGAACCAAGGCTGTCCCCAGCCTGTCAGCATCCCGGCCAAGCAGGTTCCACATGGCTCAACCGATGCTGTCACCCAGATGGTGTAAGAGTCTGCAGCCGACCTGGCCTCTTCACCATCGTCCTTTGTTCTTAGGACTCCCTTGACCTGCGAAAGTGGTGGTTCTTGTCATGGCAAAAGCTGGGTAAGAAAATACTATAGTGCTGGGTATGATATAGATTTCGTTATCCTGATAAGCTACCTTTCACCGAGGAAACACATTTTTGATGGAGTTGCTTTTCTTCTAACGTTCGCTAGAATCGGAATGTGACAAGCGGCATAAATACAAAATGGCATCCTAGATGCCACAGAAGCTTCTCAAGAGATCAACATCGAATCAGATTCACCTGGAGGGGGACCTACTGTCAGGCCATGCACCCTCAAGCTAAATTCTTGGGCTATTATTTTAGGGGGAGAGGGTAAATTTTAAGCAAAGCAAGAGAATAGCAGTGTTTTGTTTCTTGCAGAAACTAATGAAAGTAGAAAAAAAAAAAAAAAAGACCGGATACTAAAACCTGCCCGGAGCCTCACCTTTTAGCTGCAATCCGTCTGTCTACTAGGTACATTGTTAGCTCCTTACTGAAGTCATTCGCTGGCTGGAAGCCTGACAAGTACGAATTATTCTCATTGCTTCCCTAACCCTGCAAGTAAAATTCACAAAAGTTTAAAAGCGGTACAATTTCAAAGCCTGGGGAACACCGTGTGCTCAAACATTATCCATCGAGCTTTAGAAACAGACAGGTATCCAGCCAGAATGCATGGTGGGTTACTCGGGTTTCCTCATCCTGAGGCCACTTTCTACCCTTCCCTCTGACAGAAGGTTCGCTGGGAAAGCTGAGGTAATGGTCGCAACGTACAAAGCCTGACATCCGAGGCCTCCTTCCATTTGGGCGTCAGAGGTCATTTACAGAGCCTCAAAGGAGGAAAGAGGTGGCCAGACCAGTCAGAAAATGACTCTGTGGTGGGCCCCAGAAAGCGAGGCCGGCGCCACGCAAGGGAAAGCTGCCAAGTCCTCAGATGGCCATAGCGATGGCAAAAGCCACGGGACGATTTTGTGGCACTGGCCGGTGCTCTTCGTGATTCATGGTCCGCTGGTCCCCCGTAAGTTTTGGTCTGCTTCTGTTCTTAAGCTAGCCTATGCATGTAGGCAGCCAGTCTGTCTGTCTGTCTGTCTGCATGCCTGCCTCTGTATATTTGCTGTCTACCCACCTGCCCACACTTTCATTTCCCTAGCACTCCCCGGGGTAGAACTAGAGATTTGGTAAGTTCTCCAGAATGATCTCCTAACACACCCCTTATATGACAGCTGGAGAAGCTGAGGCCCAGACAGAAGTGACTTATCTGGGGTCTCACAGTGAATTTAATAGCAGAGTCGAAATGTGATCCTCGCTTGGCTGGTTTTTCAGCTCCTGGTCTCCGTCCATCTCTGGCTCAGCCTCTTGCTACTTCATTGGTCTTTCTCTATCTCTACATTTCTGCTCCTCTCTCAGTCTGTCTCTCACGCCTACACACAAGTTTGGGGAAATGAATCTTAGTTTGGCACATGTCCTACTTTTTTAAAAGATTTACTTGTTCATTTCGGGGAGGGGGGTTGGTGAGAAGCTGAGGAAGAGGGAGAGAGAAACTCAAGCAGACTCTGTGCTGAGCGCAGAGCCCAACGTGGGGCTCAACCTCAGAACCCATGAGATCACGACCTGAGCCAAAACCAAGAGTTGGACGCTTAACCGACTGCACCACCCAGGCGCCCTGACATGTGTCCTACTTTTTTGCACCATTTTCTCACAACTGATCACATCCTCATAACATAAAGACTTAGCTCCTGTTACTTCACTGCATCGCCTCAGCTCCAAGCTTTGGTCATGTTTTGGTAATATCTCCTTTTGCTAAGAAGGTCAAACTAAGTGCCTTTATTATTCTACAGATGTTGCTTTCACCTGTGGGATTATTACAACTAGGAAATATCTCAAGGCTAGTTCCTTAAATTAATTTTTATGATACCTCTTCTACCTCCACTTTGACCCTGATCTTAGAGTATTTGAAATACAGCACATATTTCCCCACAGCAAACTGAGAATCCACTTTTAATTTGATCCATACTTTCCAGTGTAACTTGTTGATAGTAAAAAAAAAGAAAAGAAAAGAAGAAGAAAGAAACTGCTTGCTTGTTCATCCCCAATTAAAAAAAATAACCCTATAATCTATTGCATATTATATACTAAATAGCTTTCAACTTGCAAAGGCACAAAGAGAGAATACTCTTCAGAGGCTTTACAAATCCTGTAGAATGTGACATGCCACTTTCTGTTTTCTTTGAATTTATATGAGAAGGGAAATGAGCATATCAGGTGTGATGGATATTCCTTCCAGTTTGTTGTCTGTTTCAGAGTATAAGCTCCCAGAAGACAGGGCTATCTTAATCCTCTGCTCAGGGCCTATTTACTGTCTTAGGTAAACAGGCAATGAACGTGCGCTTTCGGCGGCAGTTGCTGCTAGAAATGGAGCTGGTGTTGCAAAAAGAAAAAAAAAAAAAGAAATGAAAATCAAGGCTGGCTCCTCACCACAGGTCAGCTGAGAGTTATTCTGACCCAGCTTGATTCCACATTCAAGGAGAAACACTAGGATATTCCCTCTAAAACCTACCTATTTTGAAGCTAGGTCACACCATTCTAGTTGCCTTTGAAAAAATGGCAAATAGATTTAATACAGATGCACGTGAATGATGCCAAGGCTGCAAAGAGATTTATTGGAGGCAAAGAAAATGAGCATCCCTGCTCCATCACTTGCTATAGCGACTCAGAAACGAGTTCCCCCACTAGCCCCTGACCCAACAACCTCAATCTAGGGCAGACTCTCCGAGGAAGCAACCGCGTACCTTTGGATTAGCATGCACTGGATTCCATCATGTTTATTTGTCTCCCCAACTCAGCTGTGAGTACCACAGAGACAGGGTCTCTCTCTGATTCACCTCCGTACCCCCAGAGCCTGGCGCAATGTCTGGCAGAGCAGTTGCTCAAGTAAACACCCAAGGAGCAGATCAGTGCTTCTCGAAGCAGGGGACTAACATCACACGAAAGATGCGATTAAACAGCAATCACTGGCTTCCTCCCATCTTACAAGACCGTCTTTGCTAGCTCTCCTTTACGGGGGACACACTGTTGCTTATAAACATTTTCTCTTTTCATACACTCAAATCGACTGCATCTCATCCAAATGGTGTATTAGAGCTCTACAGATTTATTTGATACAAAATGGCATAAATGAAGTGTCACTTTATGTGGACGAATAAAATGAAGGGACTAAACTATAAGCTGTCATCATCAAATTTCGTCTATTACAGCCATATTACATAGTTTGGGATATCTCTAAATGTTTATTTTATGCCCTGCTCCTAATCCTATGATAATTTTTACCAACATAATAGTTAAAGCACATTTGCCCTGCTGACAAGGATTGGCCAGATTTAAGGAGAGTCAGGGTAATAGTGCTGTGGATAGCTACAGATGCCTAAATGTTCATTGAAGGACATCACCCATTGTCCCGATCCTTCCGGTGCATTTAAAAACACGAAAGTGCTCATGACTACTCAGCATAGTATACATTTCATCGGCACTCAGAAATATTACATTAATTACATGTAACCCTCATTTGGCCCAAATCATTATCAATCAATTTGATCTTCTACTTTATTTATGAGACCTGGTTCCACATCATTTTTGATGATTCCAAAAACCACATACCCCCACAAAGGACAAACTTTGTCCCCACCGAGTTTATTCCAAAGGCTACACATTCTCCTTCTAACACTCTGGCTTATTTCCTTCATAACATCGATCACAATCTGGACATGCTTTTCTGACTTGCTTGTTTTGGATGGTCTATAGCTACCACTAGACTGTAAGCTAAGAAGAAGAAAATGAACATCCTTGCTCCATCACTTAGTGCTAAGAACAGTGCTGGGTTATGGTAGATGCTCAATAAATAATCTATCTGTAATGACTGAATGGATTAATCAATTAATAGTAAATCTTCAACCACAGTACAAGATAATCACCCAAGTTGGAGGTTCCCTCCTGGTGTCCCCAAATCTACTGAAGGCCATCACCTGTTTCCTTTGGTCTCGATATGATTCAGTGCCAACCAACCTATGATTGCAGGCTATGAAAAACCATGAACAAGAGTTCTCATTGCCAAGATGTGAAACTCCTCCTCCATAAAAAGAGGAAATCAGAGTTCTTGTGCTTTAGATTGTTGTAGGATGGAAGGGTGGGATAGGGGACCATCCCCTAGTTATTCTGCCTTCACTTTGCATTCAGATTAGAAATGCAGTGCTCAGGTACTCACATTAAACTGTAGTTCATGTGGATTGAATTTCAAATCAACTTCAAGAGTATTCTTTTATTTATAAATATTTTACTGGCATTGTGAAAGAGACACTGAAAGTGCTCATATAAAAAGTAATCAATGAAGCTTGCAGAACTTTCCCGGTGGATGGTTTAACGTTAGATTTTATGATCACTGAGTGTGAAATCACATGGCTCTTCAATGGTATAGCATGTATCCTTTTCAGAGGGTCTTCACTGTACAGCTCCCATCCTCCCATCCTATTTCATTTTCTCATAAAAGATACCAGCATTCACGGTTATCAGTAATTACTTTTTTGAGCTCTCTTAGTTTATTTCACCCTTAGGAATTTCAGAAAATCCTCTGTGTATCCTATGTACCCAGAAAGTAACTCCCATTAATTAGCCAAGAAAGGCTATTTGTGCAAAAGAATATCACAATGACCCCTTTCCTCTGCATAGGTTCAGAAAGGAGGCTATCATCTGAAAGATGTGCATGAGTCAGAAGACGGCTTCTGCCTAATGCATTACATAATGTTCACTTCTTCTCTGTAGCTTGTATTCCTTTTCATGCAAACAAGCTGCAATGGGCTTAAGAGACTCTTTATTTTGCCTCATGCATCATCTATGACATTGTCAGATCAATTCATATGGGAAAAAATGAGGGAAAGACTACGTCCAGGCTCTTCATAAAGTCTTCTGTGCATTTCCATTTTAATATAGAAACAATCAGTAAAGGCCATTTAAAGGCCCATTCATGCCAGTTTAGGATGACTCTGACATTCCACGGCTGTCCATGAGCAGCCTCCTTTTAGGGCTCCTGACAAATGAACAAGAGCTCCCAGAGATGAGAAGGGAAACTGTGCCCCGTGGCGAGCAGAAATCAAGTCGGAAATTGTAGAAGCCGTGAGAAGAAAGACCAATGTGCTGCCAAATGCCATTTACACACGGTCTCTAGCATACCTACGGCCCAAAGTATGAAAGTTTGAAAAGTTTTCAAACCACATAAGGCCTTGATGAAGCCCCTTATAATTCCAGCGTCTGGCTGATGAGGCAATTCTGAGTGTCTGGAAAATCAATGGAGCAAATTGGACGATAAGCCAATGAAAGTGAAGGGACAGGGAGCCCCATGGTGCCCCGGTGACAGTCATTTTTTTTCCGAGAGCAATTTTAGGATTTCGAAGAAGGGCCATTTGCCAAGTAGGAAATATTTCAACTCTGAGAGGGGAAAGAAATAATCTAGTAATTTCTAACTTGTGAAATAGTGTTCTCCATTTTACGTGCACATAAGATCGCCGGTGATATATAGCTGTATTACAAATGCCCTGGATAAGACATTGAGACCAAACTCATGGAAAATATTGCAGACAAAAAAAATCTAGAATAGTGAAATAGAAAGATAAGGCAGAGGCAACAAATATACCTGGAAAAAGGATTTAAGGAACCAAGAATCTAAAATCAAAGACTTCTGCATCTTTTGATGGAGAATGAGCTCCAGCTGTAATCAAGAATGGGTGTTAAAGCAGTGATGTATACGTTTAATTGCGGATCCCCAGCCTATAGCCACACTCTCCCCTTCTGCATTTGTTTCTAGTGAACCTCGAGTCTTAGGCTCCATTTGCAATTCAGCCAATCTTTCCTCAATGGCACCTTCTATCAGCTGACCCCAAACCCTCCAAAGCAAAACGTGCTTTACCTATCGCTAAGGGATTTTGCTCAACCTCATTGATCAAGTTCTTTGAGAATAACGAATTACAAGTGCTGTGAACAGAAGTAGCACCAAGGATTAAAGAGCAGAAGCAAGCAAACAAGTAAGCAACCAAGAATAGCTAGCATAGGCAATTGCCAGTCAAGGGGCCTGGCAGGACGCAGTTGACCTGTGTTCTTATCTCGAGTCTGCTGCTAACCATGTGTACTTAGGTGAGTCCTTGTCTTGGTGGGCATCTGTGTCCTCCCCTGCACAACATTACAGCCTTTTAGATTGGAGCCATATGGGAACTCCCTGCACTGTCTTCCTCGCCTTTTCCCATAAGCCCTTTTTCCTCTTCTATGTCCAAATCCTGTGACTGGAAATTACACAGGCGCTTCCTGGAGTTTCTAAACCCTCTTGGATCCTCTTCTCCTTCAGACTCCCTTGCCACAAAATCACGGCCAGCTTCTCTCCAGAGTTTTAAGAGATGGCACTCCCCACGTCGCACAGTGTTTGGAACATGGCGGAGTGTCAGAATCCTAAGTGGGAGAGTGACAACAGAGAAGGGAGTTCCAAGGGTACTTCGGATGGTGGTGACTTTGCATTTGGTCTGCCTCCTCTGCAGCCACCCTTCCTGCTTCCCCATCCTCACTCACAAAGTCCAGGGCAGCAGATGCACGCAGGTGTGGGGAAGTCTGGGAAGGCAAGCCTCTCAACTTGAACCTCAGTTCCTCACTGAGCCTCACCGGGAAGACAGCCCAGTGATGGCTGGAACCATCCGAGTGGCTTCTTAAGAGTTAACATGCTTTTCTTAGCACCTAACTCACCAGTGGGCAACACCTGCGTCATGTCATTTTGAAGACAATTTAGCATGCTTTCCTTCATTTTAGTGGTATTTGGTTCTTTTTGAAGATTTCCTGTGGGCAAGCTGAAAAGACAGTGAACTTTCAGATATTCACATTTAAGAAGCTGACAGTTGCATCTGTGGTGTTAAATTGCTGCCCTAGCTGGCAGAGGTTAAAACAAGAAGCAATGTTTTAACTTCTTGTGACATTTACAAGAATTGTAAAGCTGCCTTTTGCCGGAAAACTTATGCTTAATCTAAGCAATTTTGATTATACTAGAAAATGTTCCTACATATCCACTTTACAAAATTACACAGAATGTTGGAAAGAAATCTTGGCCCACGTCTCTGAAAACAACTAATTGTACCACTTTAGAGCTAGAAAGAGCCTTAGGGACCATCGACTTTGAACAGTGGTTTTATAGACGAAAAAACAGACTGAGAGAGAGGAAGTCATCTGTCTCGGGTCATACAGATCATTTGTAGTGGTCTTCCCATTCCCAGTCCAGGGCTCTTCTCTCTGCAGAAGTGGACAAAGCCAAATGCCACCACAATTACTAACTTTCAATGCTTGTGTTTTTCTTTTGACGGGTAGTTTGCCTTGAGTAACAAAAATGCTTTGAGTGATCAAGTGAAATATCCCTAAGGGATTAGTAGGCCCACTGACGTTCTATGACAGGGGAGAGGGTGAACCTGCAGAATTCTAATGCTGACAAGGACAAGAGAAGTTTGGAACAGAAGTCTAATAAGAGGGTATATTAGGTTATATTTCAGGACTAGCTAAGGGAAGGTGGTCCCAGGGATAGAGTAACCAGAAGCAGCAAAATGAGAATTAGTACCCAATCCACTACGAAATAGAGGAAACCAAAGAGCCGGGACAAAGTATTAGTGAGGTCTGTACAAAACAGACACAAGCAAAGAGCAAAATTCACCCTGACCACTCCCCACCCATCCCATCATCGTCCATCCACTTTTTTTTTTATTTTCTTCATTGCACTTATCTCTCTCTGAGACTAGCTTGTTCATTTTCAGTTTCCCTCCAACATATGCACATATACCCCTTAAGAAACACAAGAACAGTGGGGCACCTGGGTAGCTCAGTTGGTTAAGCATCCAACTCTTGATCTCACCTCAGGTCTCGATCTCGGGGTCGTGAGTTCAAGCCCCACACTGGGCTCCATGCTGGGCATGGAGCCTACTTAAAAAAAAAACACACACACACAAGAACAGGGACAGTGTCTGTCTTAATGTCCCCAGTGCCTAGAACAGTGCCTAAAACATGTAAGTACTCAGTAGATGCATACTGAATGAATAAATCTGATCAAGGTAAAAGAAGTCAGACTATGGTTGATGCAAACCATGAGAACAAAGACATCCAAGACTATAAATTCAAGTATGGCTTTATTATTCTTACTTCCAATCACAACAAGAGAAGTATACCAATGCCTCTAACTAATTCAGGTCAAAAAAAAAAAAAAATAACACTGGTCAATATATGCATCATTATTATGAGAACTTTCATGCCACGGGAGTCCCAAAGGCAGGAGGTGCTGACATAATGAAAGGCAGTGGTGCCATCTACATATCCACAGCAGGAGGTCTGGGGGCATCAAAGTAGGTTTTTGGGATTACAAATGCCACAAGGATCTCTGAGAATTAAGAATGATCATGAAGGGGACTTTGAAATTGACAACTGGGACCAAGAACGCTTGGATTTAAGACTTGCAAACAAAGGGTCACGCTAAATTTCAGAAGAGGAGGCTGCAGTACACGGATGAAGGCCAAGATCTCAGCTGATGTCAGAGACCATTACAATTTGGAGGCTAAGATGGCCTCTGAAGACGCCATAGGGCACTAACTCAGCTGGAAGGATGTCAGTAATTTGGGGAATGGGGTCACCCTTCTTCAAAAGGAATACTGTTCCCTGTGCTGAAGCTACAAGCTGGGTCAGTAGTTGCCGTGAGAAAAGTTCATTTACAAAGAATTCTCCTACAAAGAATTACAAAGAATGCTATATGTATTAACCAGGATCTATCTATCCCTTTGCTCTAATTAAATTTTAGAGTTAGACATAATCATTCTTACTCTGGTCTGAAACACTGAAAGCTGGCTAAAAATGTAAAATCCCAAAGTAATTCAATATTTACTAAATTTAAAGGAAGTAATCAATTTCTAATTCGAATTTATGCACGTTCTTTTCCCACTTTAGCATTGTCGTATTTCCCTTAATTTCCTCTTTAGTCATTAAGATTGGCTGCAAGGCTATAGTCATTGAACAGTTTGTTGTCACATGCTGCAGATATTTCTAGACCAAATTAAACTCTCAATGTACTTGCATATAACTAAAGAAAAATGTATTAGGCACTTAAGGACAGATACCTTATATGTTCTACATTCACAGCCCCATTGGTCCACAGAGAACGTGGCATCTCTACTAGGTATGCAGTAAATATTTGCCGAACGAATCAAAGAAAAAAAATTATCTACCTTCTGATAGAATTACGCTCACATATTCCAAAATCTCAGGCCCATCTGACCCAGCACGTGCGTACGTATCTATGCATGCACGTGCTCTTCAAATTCCCACATGCTCATCCGTCGGGTTGAATACGTTATTCTTCCTCCTGGCATGCGTGTCTGTGTAACAAAACACCGAAGCAAGATTCACCATGAAAATCGTCCCTAGAAAGATACTTTTTTTTTTTTTTAAGATTTTATTTATTTATTTGACAGAGAGACAGCGAGAGCAGGAACACAAGCAGGGGGAGTGGGAGAAGGAGAAGCAGGCTTCCCGCCGAGCAGGGAGCCCGATGTGGGACTCGATCCCAGGACCCCGGGATCATGACCTGAGCCGAAGGCAGACGCTTAACGACTGAGCCACCCAGGCGCCCTAGAAAGATACTTTTAATTAACATTTCCCTCAAACATGCCATCCTTCCAGCACCTAAAAATTGAACTCAATTTTCATGAGGGAAGCTGTCCCCTTCTCCCTAGAAAACACATACTTTTAAAGTTTGAGCTCCAATTTACATCTCCAACTTCATCATAACAGAAAGGCACAGTTTACTTGTCATGCTTTCCCTGGAAAATTCATTTTGAACCACTTTTCCTAGCATAGCCTCCTTTCATGTCTGCTTAGACTAATGTCCAGCATTTCTTCCATGTTTTCAACTCTTACTACTTCCTGAAGCCAGATTCCCCCATCTGTATTCCTGAGGCAGGATGACAAAAGCCAGACTACACTTCAGCCTCCTAGGATATCCTGCCCTGGAGATGCTCAGCAGGCAACTGGAAATTGGAGTTAGCCTGGAGCTCCGGAACGAGTTAAGGATTGGAGAGGTCAATTTGGGAATCATTAGTGCAGAGGTGAAAGGTGAAGCTATGTGGGGAGATGAAGTTACCCAGAATGAGAACATAGCAAGAGAAGAGAAGCAGATCAATGACAGGACCTTGGGAATTGCTCCATTTAAATGCGTGAGGGGGAGGGAGAAGCTGTGCACGTGTGCGCGCGTGCGCTTAAAAGAGATCCTAACAAAGGAAACTTAAGAAGCATTGAGAACGTCATCTAAAACTAATGATGTAATGTATGGGGATTAACATAAGAATAAAATAAATAAATAAATAAATAAATAAATAAATAAATAAATAAATAAAGAAGCATTGAGAAGAAGAGAGGAGGTGAACCGAGATAAATGATGGATGCTTTCAAGCTAGAGAAGATGTGCAAAACACCAGAGCCTCCAAAGAGTTCAAGAAGACTGAGGCCGCAGAAGCAGCCACTGGATTTTGAAACCTGGCAGTCATAAATAACCTTTAGGAAAGCAGCCTTCCGGTGTCACTCTTGTGAACTCTCTGTGCCCACATGCGGATGTGGTTACGTGTATACGCGTGTACCCCAAACTACCATAAGATTAAATATTGGACGTGAGTAAGACTGTGTGTCAGATAACGGTAGTAATAACCACTACCACGTACTGACGGCTTATAACAGGCCGGGAAGTGCCAAGCGCTTGATAGGCCTGATCTCAATTTAATTTTTGCAGCAAGTCTATAAAGTGGCTACATTTTACATGTGCAGAAAGTGACAGCCCACAGAAGTTAAGTAAGTTACTCAAGGTTGCGCTGCGAGAAAGCGGCAGAGCTAGGACTGGACTGGAGGACGGACCGACAGTAACACTTGAGCCGTACTGACATGAGCTGGGTCCTCTGTGCGCGGGGAGGAAAGAAAGAGCTGATAGTGGGCGACGGTCTCCCATTGCCAAGTGCTTTGCTTAGGACATCCCCTTTCACACATATACCATCAACACGATGGCCATGTTTAGGGTAACCTTACAAAGGCATATTTTTAAAAACTCTGATTCAGCTTTTTAGAAAAGAAGCTGAAGCCATAGGATTCGAAAGCATCCCGTTATAATTCAAGTGTATTTCCTATAATAGTTCCCAATGGTTTGAACGTTAAAAAAAAAGTGTGGCATCATTGATTTGGTGGTTTTTCCTGACACCCAAATGACTGACAATCCAACTCATTTGAAAAGTGAAGGAATTTGACAGGTGATCTAAAGGCCTCCTCCAGCCTTGAGCTTCTCTGATTCTCATGGGCATGTCTCATGCCAATAACTTTAAAGATATGGAGTATGGAGTGGAATGTCAAGTGCAGCAGCAGAACTGGCTGGTACATCAGCACCCTTTCCTTCCTTAAATGTATAGAGGCCTACGGTTAAAATCTTACAAAAACAGTCTTTGGTTGTTTAAACCATTGATTGCTAACCTAAGCAGAAACTTGGAAACTCCATCACAAAATGATACACTGAAAATCCAGCCAAATCATTTGCTTACAAGCAACTGCAGACCTTATAATATGGCTGGCTGTAGGAAAAAGAGAGAGAGAGAGTGACACTCTGACAATTAATGTTTTTGCTGTCTATAGAAAAACAAATGAGGTTCTGGTCTGAAACAATTAGTATCACTGTTAATTGTGCGTGTGCGTAGCAATAATACAAGGCATTTGGGATGGCTTCCACTGACTGTTCCCTTCTTTCTCTGGATTACAGAATCCATTCAGACAACTAAATAATAGCAAGCATTTACGCAAACTGTTAATTATGAGGCAGAGATCATCATAATCTTGTATATTTCTCAAACTGCATGTGCAGTGGGGATTACCAAATGAATCGTTACTTTATTATTTTACTAGAGGATGAAAAATATACTAGCCTTGCAAATGGTTTTCACGTATCATTCAGCCCACCAGCATTAAAAATGGCCCCAGTGACATTTACCAAAGCTGTTTCTTCTCCATCTCCCCATCTGTACCTCTCTTCCTTTCTCACAAATGAAGAGCAGGTGTAAATTTCTCTGAGAATAACTTCTAGTCAAACTGATCAGCACCATAATCAAAACAGAGCACGTCAAGGTTCACTCTGGTGAAGCATGTATCTATTGTGCAGTGAATTTTAAAACAAAACAAAAACAAAATTCTCAACATTTCCCCTGTTAAAGCAATTCCTGGGATAATAGCCTGTATGTTATTGGCCATTATCTTAATGATCATCTACTATTTTATTTTACAGATGAGGAAATCAAGGCTCACAGCAGAGATGGGGCTTGAGCAGAGTCACTCCACTCGTAGTGGCTTCTAGAATCTCATACTCTTGCCACCATGCTACATCCAGGCTATGATCTTTAAATGCCCTCCCATACTCATACTGTGTGATTAGGGGTCTATGTGGGTCTATACCATTTATCCCAAGGGACTGTAATCTGACCACAGAATTAAAGACTGAATTTACTCTTCTCAGCTGTCGACTCCACTGAGGCCCTAATGAGAATATGGAAGCAAATGAGGTTCTGTAGCAGTAATAACCACTACCACGTACTGACGGCTTATAACGTGCCAGGAACAGTGCCAAGCGCTTGATAGGCCTGATCTCAATTTTGATTTTTGCAGCAAGTCTATAAAGTGGCACTGGGCCAAACTGGGCATTTAAGAAGTGGCCCATCTATTCTATTTGAATGATAATCTGCCCCTAATGGAGGAATCCCAAGTCTACCACCTTTGCTGCCTAACCCTTTTGGCCAGGGAGTATGAGATGGGAGTTAGGTGGACTGGAAGAGAAAGCAAAGACAATGGTAAATATTTCTGGTGCCAATAAGCCTATAATAGTCCCAATACATCGTGATCTTAGAAAACCATGTGCCAAGCGACTAGTGCGCACATTTACAAAGAGCTAATGATTCTTATTAGCCTCTTCAGCCCTGGTTGCCATATGAGGGGACTGCAAAGGTGCTGTTCTGGAGCATTCTCGATACCGCTCCACCCCCACAGTTAGGAACTTTCCTGTGTTTGGTTAGATTTGCTCTGCTGCAGAGTTCCTGTCATAAAGGCCCCTCGCCTGTGGGATTATTCTACCTTGCAAGGCTCCATATTTACATACTTTAAAAGCCCTGATATTTTCAAATAATTGATTTTCCCTCAATGAAATGCTGACCTAGTTGTTCCCTAAACTACCAACCAGCCTAGTGACAGGCAGGCGTGCCAGAAGCACTGAAAAACACTTTGTCGATGGTGACATGTTCTTCGCAAAGTACTCTACTAATGACCAACTGCCCAACTATCTGGAGTGCTGGCCCTGAACATCCATCCCACTTCTGCACAGGGTCAGCTTTACAGACCTGAGACTATATGCCTGGGTAGTTTCAGCTGTTTTAGACTTAAAAAAAAAAAAAAGAGCCCAAGAAAGAACTTGTCCAAGCCAAAACCTAACTATTCATTGTACTGAAATCAAACCAATAGGTGACTGTAGAGTCTGTTTATTCTAGCTTACTTGGGTTCAGTTCAACTAAAAATACATTGTCACTTACCTTGCTGCATCTAGAATCTGAAAAATCCTCCACCTGTTAAAGGAACAGTAAAACCAGGTGCTAGCAAGAGCTTGGTAAGAGATGAGTTAAAATAATAAAAGTTTTCCATTTTGCTTTGCAAGTGTCTATTTTTCCAGTTTCCTAAACCACAAGGAAACAACTCATGGATGACTCCTCCACATTGCTCCCTATTTGCTCCTCTCCAGGAGTGGGGGATTATGAATCAGGGGGCTCAGATAGGCAAGGCAACGTGAGAGCCAGACCTCTGGCGAGGCTATCAGCTGAGAATGATAGATCCATCACTCGGTCATGCTCGTTCCTTGCCCCTTCCCTAAAGTGATGGCAATCTAAGCAAAACACAAATGTCAATAAACCAAAAACCAAACAAAACCCAATGCTATGGCATCACTAACATGGGAGTACCTGGTGGAAAAGATCTAGGAGGAATTTCCAGGATTTTTTTTAATATTATCAGTAATATATGGAACACAAATAGCAAAAGGAAAAGAAAAGAATGATTAGACTTTGCTGATGCTCTTCAAAAAGATGAAAACTCAAAGCGCACACACAGTGATACATAAATCGTCACTCCAGTCCCTTCCACGCAAATACAAGACATCCACCAAAGTAAGCAATGTTTCTGCATGCAAAAACAAAACAAAACAAGGCTTAGCTGTTTTCTTAATATATGTCTTAAGAGTCACAAAACACCAATTCTATTACAATGAATTTCTGATATTAGCAGGGACTGGGAATCTGTGCACACGTCAATTGCTAATTTGAGGGTTCAAGTGGACTCAAATTAGCTTTTCATTGTGTATTAAGCCAGAACAAGGGATATCACAATGTAATAACATATTTGTACCCAAAGCGAGTTATACAGCCTGTACATTTTCTTGGGACAAGTGCTTCTTCACATCAGATATGTCTGCATGCTCTAGAAGTGAGTTAAGAGAGACTTTTAATTGCTTGGCCAGCAGTAGAGCCTTTGCCTCATCATTTGAGAAACAGTGTAAGACTCTTATCATCAGTTCCTGGCTAAGCCCCCCTTCCCTGGTTCTTTGAGTTAAGACTGTGGGAGAAGCTAATGTTATGAGAAACAAAAGTGATGTACTTGGTGAGCTTGACAAAAGCTCTGTTACACAAGATACCCCCATTAGCTGACTTACCATCCAGGGCCCAATGTGCTCCTCTTCCATTCCAGCCGCAAGAAAGAAGTAATCTAGAACGTTCTGACCTACCCCATGACCTAGATTCCTTACACGGTGAAGAGAGGCTAGGACCTCTTCCACAGCACTCAGCCTCATGAACAAAAAATAACACACCTTTGGGTGCAAAATTAAGAAAAAAAAAAAAAGACAAGGAAACACAGAGCTATATGTTGATTCTCAGTCCTAGAAAATTCCAAAGTCAAATATGTAGCACATTCCAGAACCATAACTTTCATTCTACTGCAGTAATAGAAATCCTCAAATAATAGAAGTATGTACATAAATGATTTATTATATGGGGACTAGACCAAATTTAACTCTGACCAGGGGAGCTATTATCTCTTGAGATTTAAAAAAAATTTCTATGTAAATTTCTCAACTGCCTATGAAAGTTTGCCTGATGACTGCACTGAGAAGACTTTTGGGAGTTCATTGCCTTACCTGGGAATCCAGGTTGCCAGAAGTGGAATATTCAATGGTGATCCAGGAAGATGTTACAGGTGCATCAATCAAAAGGGTGGGCAGTCATTAGAAGTGAATCAAAGGCCATGGAGAGAAAAGGTAAAAAAAAAAAAAGGAAAGGCATACTGATTAGAAAAAATGAATTAACTTTATGAACCCATTTTACTCGTGTGTGCATGCGCACACGCACACACACACACACACACACACTCTTTGGGAATGTTCTTAAATGGAATCTTTTAAAAGGGCTGTTTAAAAAAGAAGATTTATTTATTTATTTGCGGGGGAGGGAGAGAGAAAAAAAGAGAAAAAGAGCAAAGAGCGTGAGCGGGGGAGAGGCAAAGGGAGAGGGAGAAAGAGAGAATCTCAAGCACACTACGCTGAGCGTAGAGCTCAAGGACTCAAGGCTCAATCCCAGGACCCTGAGAACATGACGTGAGCCGAAATCAAGAGAGATGCTTAACTGACTAAGCCATGCAGGCGTCCCTAAAAGGGCTCTTTAATAAAAAGAAGGGGTAATTATAAAATGTGACAGAGATGCTAGATATCACTACAATGGCAATCACATTACAATATATATAAATGTATTAAATAAACACAGTATACCTCAAATGTTGTATGTCAAATACATTTACTAAAGAATCACAGCACAAACAAGTTTGGTATTTCCTATGTGCCACGCATTATTATAGGTATTGAGGATGCAGCAGTGACTAGAACAGACACAAATCCCTGCCTTGAGGAAATTTACAATCTTGTGGAAGATTTTATTTTATTATGCTATGTTAATCACCATACATTACATCATTAGTTTTTGATGTAGTGTTCCATGATTCATTGTTTGCGTATAACACCCAGTGCTCCATGCAGTACGTGCCCTCTTTAATACCCATCACCAGGCTAACCCATCCTCATGGTTCGTCTCCACCTCCGATTGCCCACCCTTCATTTTTCCCTTCCTACTATCTTCTTTTTTTTTTTTTTTAACATATAATGTAATATTTGTTTCAGAGGTACAGGTCTGTGATTCATCAGTCTTACACAATTCACAGCACTCACCATAGCACATACCCTCCCCAAAGTCTATCACCCAGCCACCCCATCCCTCCCACCCCCACCACTCCAGCAACACTCAGTTCATTTCCTGAGATTTCTATTGTTTCCTGACTTGTTAATTTTAGCCATTATGACTGGTGTGAGGTGGTATCTCATTGAGGTTTTGATTATTTCCCTGATGCCGAGCGATGCTGAGCACTTTTCATGTATCTGTTGGCCATCTGGATGTCTTCTTTAGAAAAATGTCTGTTCATGTCTTCTGTCCATTTCTTGATTGGATTATTTGTTCTTTGGGTGTTGAGTTTGAGAAGTTCTTTACAGATTTTGGATACTAGCCCTTTCTCTGATATGTCATTTGCAAATATCTTCTCCCATTCTGTTGGCTGTCTTTTGGTTTTGTTGACTGTTTCCTTTGCTGTGCAAAAGCTTTTTATCTTGATGAAGTCGCAATAGTTCATTTTTGCCCTTGCTTCCCTTGCCTTTGGCGATGTTTCTAGGAAGAAGTTGCTGCAGCTGAGGTCGAAGAGATTGCTGCCTGTGTTAACCTCTAGGATTTTTGAGGGACTCCTGTCTCACATTTAGGTCTTTCATCCATTTTGAGTCTATTTTTGTGTGTGGTGTAAGGAAATGGTCCAGGTTCATTCTTCTGCATGTGGCTGTCCAATTTTCCCAACACCATTTGTTGAAGAGACTGTCTTTTTTCCACCGGACATTCTTTCCTGCTTTGTCGAAGGTGAGTTGACCATAGAGTTGAAGGTCCATTTCTGGGCTCTCTATTCTGTTCCATTGATCTATGTGTCTGTTTTTGTGCCAGTACAATACTGTCTTGATGATGACAGCTTTGTAATAGAGCTGGAAGTCCGGAATTGTGATGCCACCAGCTTTGCTTTTCTTTTTCAACATTCCTCTGGCTATTCAGGGTCTTTTCTGGTTCCATACAAATTTTAGGATTATTTGTTCCATTTCTTTGAAAAAAGTGGATGGTATTTTGATAGGGATTGCATTAAATGTGTAGATTGCTCTAGGTAGCATTGACATCTTCACAATATTTGTTCTTCCAGTCCATGAGCATGGAACATTTTTCCATTTCTTTGTGTCTTCCTCAATTACTTTCATGAGTATTTTATAGTTTTCTGAGTACAGATTCTTTGCCTCTTTGGTTAGATTTATCCCTAGGTATCTTATGGTTTTGGGTGCAATTGTAAATGGGATCGACTCCTTAATTTCTCTTTCTTCTGTCTTGTTGTTGGTGTATAGAAATGCCATTGATTTCTGTGCATCGATTTTATATCCTGCCGCTTTACTGAATTCCTGTATGAGTTCTAGCAGTTTTGGGGTGGAGTCTTTTGGATTTTCCACATGAAGTTTCATATCATCTGCAAAGAGTGAGAGTTTGACTTCTTCTTTGCCGATTTGGAGGCCTTTTATTTCTTTTTGTTGTCTGATTGCTGTGGCTAGGACTTCAAGTACTATATTGAATAGCAGTGGTGATAATGGACATTCCTGCCGTGTTCCTGACCTTAGGGGGAAAGCTCTCAGTTTTTCCCCATTGAGAATGATATTTGCTGTGGGTTTTTCATAGATAGCTTTTATGATATTGAGGTATGTACCCTCTATCCCTACACTCTGAAGAGTTTTAATCAAGAAAGGATGCTGTACTTTGTCAAATGCTTTTTCTGCATCTATTGAGAGGATCATATGTTTCTTGTTCTTTCTTTTATTAATGTGGTGTATCACATTGATTGATTTGCAGATGTTGAACCAACCTTGCAGCCCAGGAATAAATCCCACTTGGTCGTGGTGAATAATCCTTTTAATGTACTGTTGGATCCTATTGGCTAGTATTTTGGTGAGAATTTTTGCATCCATGTTCATCAGGGATATTGGTCTGTAATTCTCCTTTTTGGTGGGGTCTTTGTCTGATTTTGGGATCAAGGTAATGCTGGCCTCATAAAATTAGTTTGGAATTTTCCTTCCATTTCTATTTTTCGGAACAGTTTCAGAAGGATAGGTATTAATTCTTCTTTAAATGTTTGGTAGAATTCCCCTGGGAAGCCATCTGGCCCTGGGCACTTGTTTGTTGGGAGATTTTTGATCACTACTTCAATTTCCTCAGTGGTTATGGGTCTGTTCAGGTTTTCTATTTCTTCCTGGTTCAATTTTGATAGTCTATACATCTCTAGGAATGCATCCATTTCTTCCAGATTATTTAATTTGCTGGCATAGAGTTGCTCATAATATGTTCTTGCAATTGTTTGTATTTCTTTAGTATTGGTTGTGATCTCTTCTCTTTCATTCATTATTTTATTTATTTGGGTCATTTCTCTTTTGTTTTTGACAAGTCTGGCCAGGTGTTTATCAATCTTATTAATTCTTTCAAAGAACCAGCTCCTAGTTTCACTGATCTGTTCTACTGTTCTTTTGGTTTCTATTTCATTGATTTCTGCTCTGATCTTTATTATTTCTCTTCTCCTGCTGGGTTTTGGCTTTATTTGCTGTTCTTTCTCCAGCTCCTTTAGGTGTAGGGTTAAGATGTGTATTTGAGACCTTTCTTGTTTCTTGAGAAGGTTTGTACTGCTATATACTTTCCTCTTAGGACCGCCTTTGCTGCATCCCAAAGATTCTTCTTTAATTTCCTGGTTGACCCATTCATTCTCTAGTAGGATGCTCTTTAGCCTCCATGTAGTTGAGTTCTTTCCGACTTTCCTTTTGTGATTGAGTTCTAGTTTTAAAGCACTGTGGTCCAAAAATATGCAGGGAATGATCCCAATCTTTTGGTATCGGTTGAGATCTGATTTGTGGCATAGGATGTGATCTATTCTGGAGAATGTTCCATGGGCATTAGAGAAGAATGTGTATTCTGTTGCTTTGGGATGGATGTTCTGAATATATCTGTGAAGTCCATCTGGTCCAGTGTGTCATTTAAAGTCTTTATTTCCTTGTTGATCTTTTGCTTAGATGATCTGTCCATTTCAGTGAGGGGGGTGTTAAAGTCCCCTACTATTACTGTATGTTGTCAATGTGTTTCTTTGATTTTGTTATTAATTGGCTTATATAATTGGCTGCTCCCATGTTAGGGACATAGATATTTACAATTGTTAGATCTTCTTGTTCGATAGACCCTTTAAGTAGGATATAGTGTCCTTCCTCATCTCTTATTACAGTCTTTGGTTTAAAATCTAATTTGTCTGATATAAGGATTGCCACCCCAGCTTTCTTTTGCTGTCCATTAGCATGGTAAATGATTTTCTGCCCCCTCACTTTCAATCTGGAGGTGTCTTTGGGTCTAAAATGAGTCTCTTGCAGACAGCATATCGATGGGTCTTGTTTTTTTATCCAATCTGATACCCTGTGTCTTTTGATTGGGGCATTTAGCCCATTTACATTCAGGGTAACTACTGAAAGATAGGAATTTAGTGCCATTGTATTGCCTGTAAGGTGACTGTTACTGTATATTGTCTCTGTTCCTTTCTGGTCTATGTTACTTTTAGGCTCTCTCTTTGCTTAGAGGACCCCTTTCATTATTTCTTGTAGGGCTGGTTTCGTGTTTGCAAATTGTTTTAGTTTTTGTTTGTCCTGGAAGCTTTTTCTCTCTCCTTCTATTTTCCATGACAGCCTAGCTGGGTATAGTATTCTTGGCTGCATATTTTTCTCATTTAGTGCTCTGAATATATCATGCCAGTCCTTTCTGGCCTGCCAGGTCTCTGTGGATAGGTCTGTTGCCAATCTAATGTTTCTACCATTGTAGGTTACAGACCTCTTGTCCCGAGCTGCTTTCAGGATTTTCTCTTTGTCTCTGAGACTCGTAAGTTTTACTATTAGATGTAGGGGTGTTGACCTATTTTTATTGATTTTGAGGGGGTTTCTCTGTGCCTCCTGGATTTTGATGCTTGTTTCCTTCCCCAAATTAGGGAAGTACTCTGCTATGATTTGCTCCAATATACCTTCTGCTCCTCTCTCTCTTTCTTCTTCTTCTGGGATCCCAATTATTCTAATATTGTTTCGTCTTATGGTATCACTTATCTCTCGAAATCTGCCTTCGTGATCCAGTAGTTATCTCTCTTTTTCTCAGCTTCTTTATTCTCCATCATTTGGTCTTCTATATCACTGATTCTCTCTTCTGCCTCATTTATCCTAGCAGTTAGAGCCTCCATTTTTGATTGCATCTCATTGACAGCCTTTTTGATTTCAACTTGGTTAGATTTTAGTTCTTTTATTTCTCCAGAAAGGGTTTCTCTAGTATCTTCCATGCTTTTTTCAAGCCCAGCTAGTATCTTTAAAGTCGTCATTCTGAACCCTAGTTCTGACATCTTACTAATGTCTGTATTGATTAGGTCCCTGGCAGTCGGTACTGCCTTTTGTTCTTTTTGTTGAGGTGAGTTTTTTCATCTTCTCATTTTGTCCAGAGGAGAAAAGATGAATGAGAGAACAAAATGCTAACAGGGTAACAACAACCCCAGAAAAATATACACTAAACAAATCAGAAGAGACCTTCCAGAAAGTGGTCGCTTTTCTGTTCAGAGTTGCTGCTATTCTTTTCTTCGATCTCCTGTTGATTTCGTAGGTGTTCAGAATGGTTTGATACCTATCTAGCGGAATTCCTGGGACCAGAGGAAATTTAGGTCTCCTACTCCTCCGCTATCTTGCTCCTCCTCCGGAAGACTTTTTTTTAAGCCATCTTTGTGGAAAAGAGTTTCATAGAAATATACTGTATGTTATTAGCCTTAGAAAAGAGCTTCTCCCCCATTTTATTTATGTCTTTATTTATGTACAGAGAACATATCCAGTGGCATCGGATTCAACAATTGTATTAGAATAGATTCTCTTTTTGATTGGAGGGGCCGCTGATATTTGCATTTGCAAATTCTCCTTGTGGAAGGCCCCCCCTAAAGGCTGTAAGACAGACTTCATTTCAGCTAGGCCATTTGCTGTCCACAGAACTCCACGTGCTTGCACTTTGCAATGCTGTAAGAACAAGAAGGCTCTAAATGGCAGCTTTGTAATACTGCAGTGTTATAGAGTTTTTCTCACCGGACGCTATAGCATTCTGTGACAGCTAGCCTGGGTGATACTCTGAGATCGGACTCATCACCCCTCAGCAGGTCACGTCCTGGGAAAGCAACAGCGGTTGGTGGACAAAAGGAGCTGTGGTTCTCATGCCTGTAACCCAGACACTGGATGTAGAAGAAGCAATAAAGATCCTCCTCTGGGCTGGGGTTGGAGAAGATGCAACTAAATATCACTCAAGTGATGGCTATGGCCTAAATGTCAAATTAGCAGGGAAAGGAAAAGACGAAAATGAAGGGAATACATATATGTCATTGGAAAAATGGGAACTGGAGGAGACGTGGGGGCCCTGGAAACCCAGATGGTGATTCATGTTAACCAGAAACCTCCAATGATAACACCAAGCCCCCTGGGATTTATATTCTCAGGGTAGGTGCCTAGGGCTTCAGAAATTTAAAAAAAAAAAAAAAAAAAAAAAAAAAGCTATCTATTCACTTTGATCTTAACAATCCGAATGAAGACCTAGAAAACCTGGAAAGCTGTAAAAATCTGAGATCCCTGGCCTGAACATCAGGATCCCCAATCCTGGTTTTACCAAAGACCCCTTTGATCATGGGCAAAGTCTCTTCTGTAATTCTCTAATAGTTTTACCGTTTATTTTGGTGCCAAGTTCGTTAAGAGTACAGCAATCTCTAGTCGCTTTCTCAGTGCAACATGCCATTAGGAGTTCAGAGAGCCCAGAGCCCAGCATTCCGAGCTGATGCATAAATGAGAATATGGCCAAAACAATAATAGCTGTGTTGAAATGCAGCTGATCATCATTCTGTCCAGGGAAACAGCTTTGTTTATGTGAAATATAGAATGGCTGCTTCCTTAGGATGGAAAAGTTGCACAAGGAAACTTAATTGAAAATCTAATTGATGCACAGTTGACCCCCCATTTCTCTTTCTGCTCATGCAGCTTCTTCATCTGCCAGGAGCCTGGGCTGTTGGTGATTGCTGTCAATCTCAGCAGAAAGATCCACGAACTCCCAGATAAAGGCTACACAGATGCTCCGATTTTGCAAAGGGTGGTTTGAAAAAAAAAAAAAAAACACACATACCGACATTGTTTTGGTCTGATTGCAAATCTGTGGCAGATAATACACTGTGTGGGAACCAATTACCTATCACTGTTCCAGAGCTGCCAAGCAAATGGTCCATTCACCCATTCCAGTTTCTCACACTGGATTGGTTTTCTCACCCTCTCACCAACTCCCACACCTGGAATTGCTGGGCCCTTGATTTGCCACCTTCTCCCCACTTAGGGTGCCCCTCTGCCCTCATCCTGATGGGATCTAGTATACTGTTGCTCAGTTACCCTCCACCTCCATGCGAACCTCAGGCCACATCCTCATTTGGTCTTTGAAGGCCAAATACAGTATATCCTAGTGAAAAAAGCTTATTCTGCATCCTAAGTTGGGTCCCCTAAATGGGAAGGGGGCCCAAGGCCACAAAGCCCCAGGCAAAGGATTCCTGTTCAAACTGGGATTCCTGTTCAAACCTGCCAGAAACCCTATGTATTCCAAGCAAGGGAGCTCTCCGGGTCTGCTTGAGGATACCGGAATCCGGGACATCCTTTCCAACTTTGATTTTAAGAGTACTTGTTTCACCCCTGAAAGTCAGCCCTTGCCACAGCCATGAGTTTTCCTGGGTTTGTCTTGACTGCTCCTTCCACAGGGTCCCCTTCCCCCAAGATACTAAACCTGGCTTCCAGGCCCATTTTCCTGGCCTACTTTCTCTACCAGTTGACAAAGATTTCAATCCTATCCTTGCCTTTGGGCAACAGTATTAAGATTCAGAGTCTTCCAGACCCACAGAAATGACCTAATGGTTCAGTCTCCAGTCCTAGGACATTTAGAGAGGACCCTTTTTTTTTAAAAGACGTATTTCTTTATTTTAGAGAGAGAAAGAAAGAGAGCACAAGCAGGAGGGGCAGAGGGAGAGGGAGAGAGAACCCCAAGGAGACTCTGTGCTGAGCACCACGCGAGGCTCCATCCCACGACTTTGAGATCACAACCTGAGCTGAAACCAAGAGTTGCATGCCCAACCAACTGCACCACCCAGGCACCCCGAGAGGACACATTTTTGATAAGGATTTGTCCCTTCCATTTATACCACCTAAATACAATATATACAACATGCAATATATGACACAGAGCTATTCTAGCTATATCAAAAACCCTTTGGTTAATAGCTGCTGGTCTCTTATTCCCTGGAGTTAGTGTGGGTGGGGAAAGCTACCTGCAGTACAAGGTAAGAGAAAGAGGCCTGGACTAAAAGTCAGAGGACTGTCCCCGTGACAACTCTGCTGTGTGACCTTGGGCAAGGCCATCCTCCCATAGGGAAGGTGGCTCTCCGTTTTCCTATCTACACAATGAAGGTGCTGGATTAAGTGCTTTCCCAAAGGCCCCTGTTCATTATAACATTTTAAGACTTTATAAGGAATTTGACTCAGTCGGGAACATTCCTATGAGTATAGCCTGGGTCTTACAAATGGAGGCCTAGAGAGAAACACTCTTGAGTTGCTCTAAGAAACTCTGGGACCAAAGACAGAGTGGACAAGTTTGTCTTCAGTGGCCCCTTCTTCCCATTAGATCACCAGACCTTCCAGTGGCTCCTCAGGAAACTGCCCAAGGGCATGCCAGAACAATTCTGGCCAGTGCTCAGCATGCAAGACAGGAGTCCCCTCACTTGGGTGTAATAAGCCAATTTGGGGGTGTGGCACTAAAGAGGGCTTAAATGTAGTAACTGAGGTTTCCTTTGGACTGGGCAGTAAACCTAAAAAAAGTAGCTAACATGGGCATCTGAGCCCTTTGGGCTGGCAAATCCTTCAAGTCCCATCCCTACTGAGAGCATGGATCACCTTCTTTGCCATGGTTAGATTTAGATTTCAAGTGGCCAATAAACAAATGATAGTGGAAATTCTTTCTGTGATCATCAACTACAGACTCTGAGCCACTGAGAGATGTCTTTCGGTGATCTTGTCGGGACCACTAGTATCGCAGGGCCAGGGACTTGCCACAGATCACAGCACACATGCGTGGCAGAGCCAAGAGCGGGACCCAAGCCTCTGGGTCCTTTCCCTGGGAGTGCACTCCCCACCCTGCATCTCCCCCCCCCCCATCGGAGAACCACTGCCTGGGGGCAGCCAGCAAGCAAGCATCCACACCACACTCCAGACACAAGCACACAACCATAAAACCCCTCAAGGATGTTAAATTCTTCTCTTTCAGTAGCTGTTAAATTGTAAACACATTTTCCTAAGCCACCCTCTCGCATTCTGTTCTCTGCCTCGAGGAGCTCTTACCGCATCACGTGGTGACAATCAGTGATTCTTAACATTCTTTTCATTTGAGAAATAATGCCTAATACCTGGGTCCGGCATTGCCAAAAACACTGACCACATTTGGGAAACAAAGTGGATCTGATGAGGAAGATTGCTAAAACAGGGTTTTTTCAAAATAGTGTTTTCTCGTCTGTTGGTGAGCCTGTCCGCCCTCGGGTAGGATGCTTTCTCATTTGTTCCCTGTCTGCAGCTCCTTACTGAACCGACCCCCTCACCCCACCCCCACCTCCGCCCACCGGTTTGTAGTAAAAATTCTCCCATTTTGGCATCATAAGAGTGCCCTCTAGTGCTGATCTAATTAAGAATCTGGAGACCCAGGGATTCCTGTTTGGGTGGGAAATGGGTTTAACTATTCATTTGTCCTTAGCTATGTCAGGATATATTCTTTCTGAAGGAATCTCTAAAGCACCCATTTGGCAATTTAGTCTTGTAAAAAGCAGTGAAAGGAGTGTTTTGCCATTGAACAAACAAAACAAAATACCACCCCCATGGAAGGCCATAAAAGAAAATCTGACTTGTTCTCCCTCCTGAAGAGCATTCCTACTCATGATGTGGGGGCGCTGTCTGAATTATAAAATAAGGTGCACAGACAAAGGCCAACTCCATCAATTGAAAGTTGACAGCAATTTTCCAATGTGTTTTAGAGTTCCCAGGATGCAAACACCTGCATTTGTATGGAAGGTTCCAGGAATATATTTCCTCAACTTGATCATATATATATACTTTTTCTTTGAAGGAAAGATAGACCATTAAGATCCCCTTAGAGATTTTGGGGGGTATAATGGGGCTTGCTTTCTTGTTAATAAGGGCCTGAAAAAGTTTCACTTCTAATACAAATATGAACGTATGTGTGTGTTGTTCATTTTATCTCATTTTGTTTCCATTTTTCAGATTTTGGGGTCTAGAAGGTCCACGGTGAAAGCTAGTTCAGCACTGGTTCAAATCGGCAGGGGAGATTTCCATTCTACCTTTTACATTCAGCTCCATAAGGGGCTACTGCTCTATTGAACCCCGCGTATTTTATGCTGACACAACAGATGGCAAGCTGCCAACGCGAGACATAACTGCTTTGTTCACATTGTAACATGTTTAAAACACACAGCATGAAAAAGTCCCTAACAAGTAATGATTTAACAAGTGCGAAACTAAGGATCGAGATTATTCTTCGGAAATATTCAACCAAGTCCCTAATGGGATCAGACAGTAGAGACAGGTGGAACGGCATATTCTGGATCATTCTGGACCAACATGTCACCTACTCTTGGCAAGGAGCTTCCATCTCTGCTGAAGTCGAAGTATGGCAGGAGCTACTGGATTTAGCCTGAAACTTCCCTGGAGCCAGCCCCAAAGAGTGAGGTGGCAGGTCGGTGGAGGGGGGAACGTGCTAGAGGGGAGGGATGCACAGGCTCTGGACTCAATAGAATTGTCTGTGAAGCCCAGCTTCTCCACTTTTCTTGGGTCGTTTCTAACCTGTCCGTTTCATTTTGCTCAACAAAACTGTGATCTCCAATAACACCTCACAGAGGGCACAAACCAGGTGCTCGATTAAACCTGCTGAATGGAATATCACCAACAGTTTTGGTGAAAAATGCCCCTCATTATCCAGATATTCCCAAAGATCTAAGTGTCTGGGGTCTAGCAAATGAAACATCCGTAAAATGGACTTCTTTGTTAAAAATCAGTGCTAAGTAAGCAAAATATGTCAGAGAAAGACAAATGCCATATAATTTCACTCATATGTGGATTTTAAGAAGCAAAACAAATGAGCTAAGGGGAAAAGAGGGAGAGAGAAAGAGACAAAGCAAGGAACTGACTCAACTCTAGAGAACACACTGCGGGTTACCAGAGGGGAGGATGGTGAGGGGATGGGGCAAATAGCGGGTGGGGATGAAGGAGGGCAAGCACAGGGTGTGGATGAAAGTGCTAGATCACTCTATTGTACTCCTGATACTGACATAACACTGTATGTTAACTAACTGGAATGAAAATTTAAAAATTAAAAAAAAATAAAAATAAAAAGTAAGCCTAGCTTTTAACCTATTAATGGATATGCTGCTTTTTGAAACATCATGACCCACTCAACATTTTCGTGGGCTGTGAACATCTTTCAAGGTGAAGGCCGAGAACCGCTGTTAGGGCAAATTCTTTGTTTTGAAGAGGACACCGATCCCTTTTATTGCAGGATTCTTAGTTTCATGTCTTACCTGAAGTGTCAAAACCCGGTACCAAAAAAGACCCTGGGTGCTTCTGCCCCAAAGAATACAAAATACAGACAAGTTGGCCCAATCGTCAGGAGGAGCACACAGAGTATCTTTTCTAGAATTACTGGAAATGATTCCTAAGTGGCACACCATAACAATCATACTATTAGCTAGCATTTAATGAGAGCTTTCTATATACCAGACACCATGCACTTGACAGCAATTGTCTCATTTTATCCTGAACCAAAGTCCACACTCATTGCATAGATAATGGAGCCTCCGGGGGGCTCGCCCAACTCCTAACTCAAATCCAGAGCTGTCGAATGCCAGCACCCAAGCTCATTAGCCGCTAAAATGTACTGCGCCTGTGAGGTAGGCATCCTTCTTCTCATTTTACAGGTAATCTGGTGCGGCCCAGAGAATACTCAGTCTGCCCCGATTCTGCATCTTAGGCCTTCCCCACCGCGCTGCGCGCTGCCCCTCCGCAAGGCGCTGATGAAGGAAGGGTGACCATAGAGAAGCTCTCTGTCCCGCGAGTCGGGTGGCACTCCAGTTCCTGCACCAGCCTCTCAACTGCCCAGAAGTAATTCCTTGTGCGCCTCTTTTTAAGCTTCTCATGGGACCGTTTTTCATTTTGAATTCCAGGATAGACTTGCAGGCTGTGAGTGCCAAGCACTTGAATACACGAGGAAGAGAGGTCATAGCTCATTTGAAGATGAAACCCTGCTGTAAGTCTTCACCGTGGCTCTGCTGCGCCCCTCGGACATAAATCAGGTGGCGGTGGGTGGGCCGGGGGCCCGCGGGGAAAAGGGGAAGTTGGCAGGCAGACCAGGCCTCTCATTCTAGGGCAGAAGTGAGGGCTGTTTCTTGCTCTTATACCTATATATATATTTTTATCTATAAGGCAATGTGGTTAAATTAGATGTAAACAGAATCCAGAAAGTCCAAGATGACCAATGTGGTGGGGGAGGGGGTGGAACCAGGAAGAGGCTACAGTACATGCCTCATTCCAAGAAGGCCCCCGTGTAATTAGGGTGGTAAGGGGAGAGTTGTTGCCTTGGGAAAGAATCGTGTTCCCTGAACGATGGAGTCCGTCCTCAGGCATGGTGAGCCAGGCTGTTCATAATATGACCCTGACATAGCTGAAAGACCTATCAAAGTTGGAAAGTACTCTTAGAGAACATCAAACCCAACCTCTGCATTTTATAGGCCCTGAGAGAGAAAGGACTTATCCAAGGTCACACAGTTCCTACGGCCATGGTGTTGCTGCTCCCCTCGGACATGGAACAGGTGGCGATGGGTGGGCTAGAGGGATGCGAGTCAAAAAGTTAGTTGGGAACCAGCAGCAGGAGATCCAGGCATGAGGACTGGGCTTTTTGTTTAATGAGAACAATAATCTTGCAGGATGCTCTTTGCTATCTCCTCGTACAGGTGAGGAAACTGAGCCTCAGAGACAGGAAGCCACTTGCCAAAGATCTTGCAGCTATTTAGATGATGGGACTTGGTTGATCTGACTCCAAAGCCTATGTGCTTTTCACCCTATGTTTTGGCTCCCTCTTTCTATGTAGCCATCTGCCAAACAGAAAGGAGGTCCCTCCAAGTTCCAAGTGAGTTGTGATGTGCTCATTTTTTGGCAGCTGTAAGTGAAGTGGGGTGGCTCCCATCTGCAAACTCACATCCAATAAAACTTTGTCCAGTGCCTGATTCTTGGCTTCCCGGGAGCACCTTTGGACTGTCCTTGGCCTTGGGACCCAAGGCACACAGGAAGCTATCAGAATAACCTATCAATTTCCTCATAATCACTGGCAGTTTCATAATCCCTATGCATGCATGCACACACACACACACACAAACTGGTGGTCCCACCTCAGTCTAACTGAGGCTCCCTGCCTGGGATCTAAGGAGCCATGGATCATGGCCTCTAAGCTGTCAGCTAAGTGGGATGATGCTGTGGGAGTTTCTGGGTGCCTAAGGGCAAGGGAAACAGTGAAGTCTGATCGTAGCACTAGGCATTGCTCATCTCCACACACAACTCCCCTCAGCCCCACTATGGGAGCCCTGTAGCAGCAGATTGGTGTCTCTTCCTTCAAGAAAGCTGATAGGTACTGAAATAGTAGGGAATAGACCCCAGGAGTAGGAGGAAGAATCTGGAACAACTTATTTGAAGCTGGGCTTGCTGAACTGTTAATTGTCCAAATAGCACATCATTAGGCTGCTTGCTCATTCCTCCTGATCAAAATGGGGGTGGGGAGGTGGGCAGTGTCTATCCCAGAGGCAGTGGAGAAATCACCAGGCCGCTGGGTTCCTGTAAACTGAATCCTGGTTTGCCACCGACATAAATTCTGATCAATCTCTAACTCCCAACAGTTGGCAGTTGCCCTTCACACTCTGGTTTTAAGCTCTTCTGCCCTCGGCCCCTCATCAGGTAGGTAATGATCTGGAAACTCCCATGAGCTGCTGCTGTAAGGGAAGCCCAATGCAAAGGAATCTTTCTCGGGAGAAACCCTCTGAATGCATCAGGAAAGTTATTTTAGGTCTTGGATGGAGATCTTTCCCCCAAACAAGAGCACATCTGTCTTGGATTCACATTTTATTCTTCACTCCTCCAACATATATCTAAATTTTTAATAGCTTTGTTGAGATGCAATTCACATACCACACACCATCCTTCAAGTGGACAGACAAATCAGTGGCCGTCAGTGTATTCACAGATTTGTGCAGTCATCGCCACAATTTTAGAACATTTTCATCCCCTCGAAAAGAAAGCCAGCACCCTGTGACTATCACTGCCATATCCCCCTCTCCCTTCTAGGCCCTGGCTGCCACTGATCTACTTTGTCTCTGTGGATTTTCCTATTTGGGACCTTTCAAGTAAATAAAATCATATAATACGTCGTCTCATATGCCTGGTTTCTTTGACTTTAGCAGTCATGAACCTTGTTCTCAAGGTTCATCCTTGTTACAACACGGATCAGTACTGCATTCCTTTTCATGGCCAAATAGCATCCCATTGCATGGATATCCAAACTTTAAAAGAAATAATAAAATGCATCAAAACAATTTCATCCCCATGCACTAGACAAGTCTACTGATCTGTCCTGAGCACTGGCTGTGGTGGATCTATTATCAGCATCATGGGGGTACATGGAGATGAAGGAGAAGATGCAATGGACACATCCAATCATTCGATCGACAAACATCTACTGAATGTCTCTGGCGTGCCAGGAATGTGTTAAGGCACTTGGAACGCAAGGATGAGCAAGACATGGCCGCTGGCTTCCATGAGCCACCAGTGGGGGCAGCGGTGTGGAAGGCCGTGTATCATATACAGTAGGACCTACAAGCTCTGCTAAGCCCAGTTTCCACTCAGGAGAGGTTCATGGCTCAAGATTGGCTTCCTGATCCCACAAACATTTGGGAGTGAAACCAGCCCAAGGGAGGGCAGCACCAGGGATCCAGATGGGGTTTTTTGGTTTTGTTTTGTTTTGCATTGTTGTTATTGGCATGAAATTCACATAACGTAAAGCTAACCATTTGAAAGTCCACAAGTCAGCGGCATTTGGTGCATTCACAAGTTGTAACACCACCACTTCTATCTAGTTCCAAAACTTTTTCATCACCTTAAAAGGAAATCCGGACCCTTTAAGTGGTCACTCCTTCTTCCCCACCTCCCTCAGCTCTGCTTTTTGTCTCTCTGGATTCACTTATTTGGATAGTTCATAGGAGTGGAATCATACAATATGTGATCTTTGTAGTCTGGCTTCTTTCACTTAGCATAAAGTGTTTGAGGTTCATCCATATCGTAGCATGGATTGACACTTCAAAACTTTTTATGGCTGAACAATAGCCCATTGTACAAATACATCACAATTTGTTTATCCGTTCAGCTGCTGATGAGTGTTTGTGTTGACTCTACTTTTTCATTATCATGATTAATGTTGCCATGAACATTCATTTACAAGTGTTTGTGTGGACATATGTTTTCATTTCTCTTAGGTATATACCTAAGAGTGGAATTGCTGTATCATATAGTAATTCTATGTTTAATTTTTGAGGAACTACCAAGCCATTTTCCACAGCAGCTGCACCATTTTACATTTCCACCGGCAAATTGCAAGGGTTCCAATTTCTCCCAGAGATTCAGTTTTATTTCTTACTCCAGAGAAGAGTTCCATTAAATTGGAGGCACCCAATTAGCCCAAATGATTGACCCTAATGCTGGGCATTTGGGGCTGGGTTTCTTAATTAATGCTAAGGCTGGTGGAAGAAATAAAGCAAATGAGGACAGAGAGAAGCGTCCCCTCTGCCCTCCCCGCTCTGGCTCTGGGAGTGCCTCTGTGCATGCTCACAGCCTAAAGGGAAAGTGGGCAGGTTGGCAGGATCGCTGTGGAACTGTCCTCTGACCCACATCGGTGGGATTCACAGCATCTTGCCCAGCACAGAAGTGGGAGGAGAACATTCTCAGCTATAAGCCAAACCCAGCAAAACTCGGGAGATGATTTTATGAAAAAAATGACATGAAATCAATAATGATTCTGGCAGTAAGGGAAAGAACAGCACGGCCTTCTCTATTAGACAAGAAATTGGAAGAAGTGTCGATGGGTTGTGAGGCACTTAGATCCTGTGATATTTGGCACTGGCTCTTGTCCCCTGGAATAAAGATCTGACATAAATCTAGGAAATAAATAATGATGATCAATGTCTAGCTCTAAAGATAACAACATATAAGTATATCACTGAAATTTGCCCTTAGGGCCTCTCTCCCCTCAGTGATCAGACAGCTCAGCAAACAGTGATTCCACTCTTCCTTCAGCCTGTATCACTCCCTGGGCAGGTCAGCTCCATGCTGAGGTGGCGTTAAATCCCTCAAGCCATATGATGCCATTTTCCTGAACTATCAGTATCAAGATGACATGTTACTGTGTGGGAAGAGCTGAAGCATGATCTCAAAGCCCCCTCTTCAAAGTCAGGGGGTTCGCAATCTCAGGGAAGAGGAAGCCCAGGGAAAGGATCTCAAAGACCCCAATCACCTCCCAAATCCTTGGGTCTTCAGTAACCTAAGATTGAGGTGGGTGGGTTTCAAACCCTTTTAGAAACAGAACCCTCTTTTCAGACAAAGTCCTCTAATACCTCCGTTGTATAAAGCAGATAAAAACCAAGAGGCTCTGTTTGAAGAGGGGATGGGGTGAAGGCAGAGGGAGAAGAGCAGAGCCACCATGAACCGCTCCACAGGATGGGCACTGCACAAATCCAGAAGACACCATTCATGCGGAGCAGCAGTTCTCAAAGTGTGGCATGAGGACACTGGTGGCCTCCAAGACCCATCCCCGGGAGTCCCCGAGGTCCTCCACTTTTCCAAATATATATTCGTGTGAGGCTGGATCTTCTTCACATACTTCAACCAGAATAATATATTAAAACAGCTCGAATGCAGATGCTGGTATGAGAATCCATCTGTCTTCAATGAAGCCAGATATCAAAGAGATTTACAAAATATAAAATATTCCCACTAATCTTTTTTTTTTTTTTTTTTTTTTTGCTTTGGAAATCAGTGATTTTTCATAAAATATATGTTACTCGTGTTACTCTGTAGTAGGTGCCTTCTTGTTATTTTAAATGAGTTAGTACCTGGTTTTGACATTTTCTCCGTTTTAAATCCAAATACAGTAAACAGCAATAGCGAGATCCCACATAAGTCAAAGCTCTTCGGGGTCCCCAGTGGTTTTTAAGAGCATCAAGGTGTCCTGATACCACAACGTTTGGGAACCACTGACCTCCAACAGGACGTGAATGGGAGGCGTGCGAAGCCCTGCGACCCTGAGGGCTGCCTTGCAGGGGCTGCGTGCTACCTGCGGGGCGTCTGCTCGCCTCCTCCCACACGTCCCCCGCTCCCGAGGCAGCTCTCCGGCCACCTCCTCGGAGCCCTGCAGGTGCAGCTGGTCAGTCCAGCCCCCTCAGCTTAGAGACCAGGAAACTAGGGAAGGCAGGGTGAGGGGTGCCAGCCCGGTCTTCGGCCTGCAGCTCAGGGTTCAGATTCTCTTCCCTGACGCCGGGCTGCCACTAACCTAAGGACAAGCAGCTAGCACTTCATTGAAGTGCCGGGCACTTTATAAAATCCAGGCCGGGCCACCCCCCCGGGGCCTCGCTTCCACGCTGCAAGCACGGTTGGCCTATCGGGCTCCAGGGTTGCTGAAGCAACAGAGAGAAGAGCAAGCACCAGGCGGCCCTCCGTCCTCCATCGTCCTCACCTCGGAAGCCGGCCGGCCCCAGCCCCCTCAGTATGAAGAATTCAAGTTGGCACCGCTTTCCTCGGCACATCTTGAGAAGCAGCATGCAACCCACTGGAGGGGGGATGCTTGAAAAGCCAGGAATCAATTAATTTAATCAGGTTCCTATACAGTTCGAGAAAGACCCACATGGCAACGACCGAGAAGTTCAGAGCAGCGTCCTGGCGGCTTGCCACATGGGGACCCCACAGAGTGTGACTTGGGGCCCCTCGCCCTCCTGCCCCAAGGGAAATCCTGCTTGAGTCAGCCAGGGCTGGATGGCGAGGGCACACGGCTGGCAGCGAGCCAGTGAGGGCCACAATCTCTCACTTAGCAGATGGGGAAACTGAGAGACAGAGAGGGAAAGAGCTTTACCTAGAACACACAGAGCTCAAGAAACAGCTGGGATGAGAATCCACATATCCTGACCCCTAGTCCAGTGCTTTTCGCCCAATTCCAGGCTATGCTCCACCGAAGGGGAAAACTACTGTGTGTGTGTGTGTGTTGGGGGGGGGGGGTGTTGAGGAGCATTTAGAAATAACACAGCCATTTTTATTTGATTCATGCTTTGCATTTCACATTCTCTCCCTCTTCTTCCAATTTGATCACTGGATCCAAGCCTCTCACTACATTTATAGATGAGGAACCTGAGGGTCAGAGTGGCTTAGCATTTGATTCTGCCCTGGGTCAGATTTAGGATGTGTATCTCTGTGCTTTCTGGCCTGTGTTCCTTCCCACTACGTTTTGACCCCTAAGTCCCACCCAAAGAGAAATATATTATCGTAGATTGTATCTCATTATCATTCCTCCTACGGAGAGGCAGACTTTGTTAGAAGCCAACACACTCCTTTGGCTCTATATCGCTACCCTGCCCTGGGAGCTGCTCTCACTGCTTATTTCCAATCTAAGCTCATATTTCAGGGCTGCCCTGGAAATATTGGTAAAGCCAGCTCTGCTAATCTAGACAAATGACAGCAAAACTAAAGGGTAGTATTACAATGAAAGAAATTATTTGCATAGGTGGGACTTCTCTTTTAATTTTACTATTTTAAGATTACAAATTGTTTTCTGGCCTTTATGTATAATTAAATATAGATGTTCTCTGAGCTTAATGTCAGTTTAAATTTCAGCCCTTGGAAAGTAATTTGTTTGCGTGTTCCGTGAACAAACTATTTCTTATCGGTTTCAAAGACCCGGGCTCATGCATCAAGGGTGCCTCTATCAAAGCTATAAAGGTCAGGCAAAGCGGGCTTGCAACTCCAGCTTAGCCACTCTTTCAAAGAGAAAAATCAAGCTTTCTGTTCTCTGTCTTAAATACACAAATGTCTTCATTTCATTAGGCATGCGAATGTCTCACCTGTGCCCTCCCCACCCGCAAAAGCCGGGGACGTAGTGTTCATATGCCATCATGGACTGGGCCACTGAGAGGAAACTGAACAATTCCCTCTACTCTCTCTGCCTCAGTCTCCTCTTACGTATCAGGGTCTCTCTTCTCCTGTCAGCCCTAGACTTTGACAGGCAATCCCTAGAGGTGATTTTAAAGGACACTGATTTGACCTAGAAAGCAGTTGATAAGGCTGGAGGTACTTTAGGTTAAGAAATCAGCAGGGAAATTAGATCTGTGGGTCCTTAGGCAGTCTTCTCCCTCTGGCTTTCCTGCCTCTGTCCTCTGCCTTTCTCCTCATCCAGAAAGATGGCAGCCCTCCCAGCCCCTTTCTCAATAGCTACAAGATGCTCCCCACTCCTTTAGACACCCCTGTAGTTCCAGAAATCTATTCTCTTAGTGTTCCTCTAGTAAATATGCACACAGACTAGGGCTCATGAAGGGAACCCTGCTCATTGAATATACATGACCAAGATCTTTTATTCATTGGAAATCAGAGCAGGTTGTTAAATAGAAAATGTGGGATGATGTTAGTGCCCCGATCCCTGTAAGTAAACCAGTCAGCCCACACTTTCTCATAGGGCAGAAGTCTAGACTAACTAGGCTCTGTTGTACTTCCCTGTCAAAGCTACCAAAGGAGAATTCTGGAAGTTATCCTATAAGTACTTACTAATGGGTTCTCTGTTTTATCTTTCTTTGCTTTAATCCAAGGTATTAACATTGACAGAAACTCTCTTTTTTTTAATTTTTTTTTTAAAGATTTTATTTATTTATTCATGAGAGACAGAGAGAAACAGAGCGAGAAGCAGGCTCCCAAGGAGCGGGAAGCCCGATGCGGGACTCGATCCCAGGACCCTGGGATCATGACCTGAGCCGAAGGCAGATGCTTAACCATCTGAGCCACCCAGGCGCCCAGAAACTCTCTTTTTGAAACTGTGTTGAAACTCCGATTCGACTTGCCTGAATCCCCATAACTATATGCATGTACCCCATACTAACATTTCAATATGGGGATTCTGAACCAGAAAACACAATGAATGAGAAATGTTCAGGGTCCAAAGCTTTCCTTATCTTCATAGTTGGATCTTCCTACCTTTACCTGAACTCTTAAACTAGTGCTTGGTTTTATAATTAAGTGCTGGACACATCTGTCTCCCCAACTCAGTTTAAGTTCCTTGAAAACAAATTGTTTCTTTTTCATCTTATATCCCTTAAATTGCTCTAATTATTAAAGGCCCCCAAACAAACGAACAAAACACTAGTTAGATATGAATTCCTTAAATGATCAAGATAATAGGACTCAGAGCAGGAAAAGAACTTTGCTTCTAAAGGTTCCATATTAGAAAGACTAGATAAGATTTAACGGAGTGTGAAGAGTTCCAGAAGAGTGTCAACAGTGGTTCTGGAATCGAGGTGACAGACTCAAGCCAATACTAAGTGCTTTATGATATATTTCTCATTTAATTCTAACAATACCTTAAGATGAAGTATTATTATTTTCATTTTACCGATGAGGCACAGAGAGCTTAAACTATTTGCGCAAGGTCAAATCTAGCGAATGGCATAACTGAGTGGAGATTTGAACCCAGTCATTGGTTTCTAGAGCTGATGACCTTTAGGTAATATGTCAAAAAAGCCAAAGCCTAGGAATCTTTAAAACTGGGTTCTAGGGGGGCCTGGGTGGCTCAGTCGTTAAGCGTCTGCCTTCGGCTCAGGTCATGATCCCAGGGTCCTGGGATCGAGCCCCACGTCAGGCTTCTCCCTCTCCCACTCCCCCTGCTTGTGTTCCCTCTCTCTCTCTCTGTCAAGATAAATAAATAAAATCTTAAAAATAAATAAATTAATAAAACTGGGCTCTAGTCCCTGCCTTACTCTTGACCCTTTAACTCTGCCAACTGATTAGATATGCAGACGGCAGAGAGGTGGTGGTGATGGAGAGTCCAAGATGACACAGAGGTTTCTATCTTGAAAAAAAATGGGGGCACTCCTTTAACAAAAAGAAAGGATATGATGATGAGTTTGGTTTGAGATTGGTGGGTGGTATTGGAAGGTTGGCAACGCATGCTTATGGGAATGTCCATGCGGCCTTTGAACCGGAACTTGGGACCCGGGTCTAGGCTGGAGGCACTGAGGCTTTCCTCATAGCAGCGACGGTCAAGGCAACCTTGAAATGAATGTAGACAGAAAGGCAGAGGGCACAGACAGAAAGGCAGAGGGCACAGATTGCCTCTGAGAAATCCCAGTTAGACGTATGGACATGGAAAACCTTCAAATGAACAAAAAAACAAGAAAAAAACAGAGAAAATAGCACAATGTCAATCTAGCCAAGAGAAGACAAGATTTAAACATGGGAGGAGTAGTGAGGTGACCAGAGGTGGTGAAAAGCAGCTGAAAAACAAGTCACTCCCTCTTTTGAACCCTCAGGCTCTTCCCCCTTCTCTGAAGACACCTCTTTCCCTACACGGGCTCCCAGGGTGAGGGGGAGGCTCCGCTTTGCCCCGGATGCCCTGCATGTAGTAGACACTCCGTGTTCTTGCGCTGGACTGAGTCACACTGCCATGACTCGTTTAAGTGACCGCAGTCCTACAGACTGTCTCTCCACAGGCCAAGGCGACAGGCTGCCTGAAAAGCATAGAAACAGGAGCAAAAGCAGCTGCAAACCAAAGCACAATTTTTCTGAAGGAATATGCCACGTTGGCCCTTTCAACCAACCTGGATACCATTGTTAGCTGTGTCTTCTATGAATGAGAACAGAAAGAGTAGTGACAGAAAGACCTGGAAAGATACAGTATGTGGGAAGAGGGCAGCTCTCTGGAGTGATTTCTTTTCCAGAGAGAACGTTGGTGGGGAGATGGCAAGGGGTGGGGGAAATGAGGAGAGGCCTGAGAAAATATGAGAACAACAAAAAAGTAACTAAAGAAAAAGGCAATTTCATTATCATTTCAATTCGGGAAACCAAATTGTATTGTTTTCTTGCTTTTTCTCAAACACACCTGAAAGATGTAAATACAAGAGCAAAAAATAATGAGATCTTGTCAATGTCTTGAATCAGTTGTCAACTGAGCCACTCCTCATACACGGCTGTCATTTGGTGCTTCAGTTTCCCAGGAGGGAGGCCTGGATGTGCCCAGAATGGTCACTGTCACACTGAAGGGGGTTGGTATCAAGGCAGCAGAAGTAAGGCAGACTAGGAGGTGGGCTCCATAAGCAAGACACCTGTTCGAGAGCCTGTTGGGCAAGACGTCAGAGCAGAGGTCAAGAACATGTAAAGACTCCAGGAAGTTCCAAAGGAAAGGGTAAGATATCAAGTGGCAGAATCCAGTCTGCGACAAGGAACTCAGGCAGTCAATCCTGCCTTCGGGGTCGGGCAGGTTGAAAAGGTCCGAGCACACGAGCAATCTGGAATAAAAGTATGTGAGGGGAGTTCTGGACATAATCATCAGAGCTTAAAGAGGAAGCCTCCTGCCATGGTTTCTTCCTCTGTTGATGCATTCTATGGATGTCCAAATGGAATTGGGGTATGGCTGGGCTTGGGCCTGAGGACACGGCAAAGAAGGAGCAGTTGGAGCTGGGCAGTGAGGGTCCCGTGGGTCTTCCTGATAATTCAGGACTGAACACTGCCATCTCCCTAAAAAGAAGGCTTTGAAGCACTTCAACCATGTTCCAAGCAACCACACACCACATTACAAATCACATATGATCGGGACGCCTGGGTGGCTCAGCTGGTTGGGCGGCTGCCTTCGGCTCGGGTCATGGTCCTGGAGTCCCGGGATCGAGTCCCGCGTCGGGCTCTCTGCTCAGCGGGGAGTCTGCTTCTCCCTCTGACCCTCCCCCCTCTCATGCTCTATCTCATTCTCTCTCTCGAATAAATAAATAAAAAGAAGAAAAAAAAATCACATATGATCTCATTTTCCCTTCTGTGAAACGGGTAAGGGAGTAGGAAATAGAGGAGCAGGTCATTGACAGTGTCTGACTCCACGTTTGATCTATTGAATCCAAAGACAGGAGAATAACCCCATTAATACCAGGTCCGGTACTTAAAATCTCCTAAGTGAGATAGATACATGGCATCAGATTTCACCGTGGGAATGAAAACACACCCAGGTAGCTTCTATTAGCTTATTTGCACACCTTTTCCTATGTTTTAGGTTAAACATTCTTCGAGTAATCTCTACTCCAGTTTGCTTAGGCTATAAATTAATTAAATATTAAGAGTATTTGCAGTACTCTTAAATGAAGTGGCTGACTGTATTCCTAACGATATGCTGTAGGTTACAGGGTCTCCGGATTACAGACTCCAGCAGCGTTCATAATGGTGTTGCACGTTCTTATGCATACACGTTGCCCAGCCCAGCTCCAGCCACAAAGCAGGCACACCGTTGATACTGCTGAGTGAGAGAATGAATAAATGAATATGCAAATGAATGAATGACCAAGCAAACCTAAGATGGAAGATTGGTATCAGGTGATGGGCCTGAGTATCTTAGATAAATACAAGATTCCTCCTCGCCCTTCTTGAAAGTAAAAGCAGAAGACTCACTTTGTGAAAGAAACAAAAAAGGACTCCTATGTCCAGATTAGTAGGGGGCGAGGAACACAGAAAGAGTTGAGTTTAAGAATATGAGAAGGAGACAAGACACTTGGAATACAGTTTGGACGAGAGGAGGGCAGATCTCAACCCACAGAGTGAATATCTGAGCTGGAAGGCACCACAGAGCTCATTTGACTTGACTCTCTCAATTTCTGGATAAACACTGAGGCCCAGAACGGAGATGCCACTTGGCAAAGATCAAGTAGCTGGACTCTGAGGGTGGCCACGGAAAAGCATCAGACTGAGGATAAGCTGGGCTCCAGGAAGCTGGACAAACTGATGGAACAGAGTGGGAAAAAACAAAACAAAACATGGCTCCAGAGCGCATCTCTCGGTCCACACCTGGGCCTGAGAGGCCCTTCTCCTCAAGTCACTTGGCCCCTCGCATACCCTGACATCTGCTAGAAAACTGTTGCTGGCGCTTTCAAGAAGAGACACGCATTGCTGTCATGACAACTTGTTGACCAGGGTTGGGGCTCATGGTGAGTGAGGCAAGAGCTAGCAGCTGGGTGCTTGCAAACGTTCTCGAAGCTCTTTCCGTCTCCATTTTTCATCGGGAGCCCTCCCTGTGGCTCCCGGCCCCTTCCACCTTTAGCAGCACGGTGGGCGAGGTGGTGGTCAGCCCTCCGAGCCCACCTTCCATCATCGGTTCTGCCCAAACACCACTGTGACGAACTTTCTAATTGAATCAACCGATCGTTTTTCTGAATCATGTCAGCGAGTCCCTGAGCTCGGTTCTGGGAAGAGAGTCAAAGCGGCAGAAGGGGCAGGCGCAGGTGTTTGGGCATTTCTCTGGCTAGAACATGCCCTTGCCCCTGGGGGAGAGCAGCGGCCCCAGACCCGGGCCAGGGCAGTGCAAGCCATGGCGGCCAGCAGATGAGGCACCGGAGGGCGGCCAGGGCCGCCCGCCAAGTCCCAAGACGGGGGTCCTGGAAGGAGGCCCCGCTGCACCAGGCAAGACGCCGGCAGGGTCAGAGCCGGACCTCAGCGTTGGCTCCCACGGCTGGCGCCTGTCCTGTTCTCAGACCCACTGAGCGAGTTCTGCGCGGACCCGAGCCGGCAGCCTCGGTGACTTAGCTCTCTTGGAACTCTCATTGCACACTGAGGAGTCGGTCTATACCGTCTCTTCCGGCTTGTTCTTCCCTCCTTGCACCTGCCTGATGGCCCCTGGGAGGGGAGGGGATGAGGACCACCTGTGCATGGGATAACCTAAAAGGGACCGACTTGGCGCGCTTTGCCTGAGTCACAGATGCCCTCCCAAGGTCAAGGAAAGTTGTCTTCCTGCCTGTTGCTTTCTGGTGACCTTGACAAATCCGGATGGGTCCGTGACCAGACCTGGCCGTGCAAGCGTACAAATGCTTGCCCAGGGCGGGATGCGGGGCTGCGAGGAAAGAATGGAATCAGCCCTCTGACAGCAATAAGGGGACCTCTGCATTTGGATCTCAACAGTCAATCTACTGTGTCACGTCTCTTAGGAAACGAAACGAAGTGCGGTTACTGCCATGACATTGAAGCCGTGTCGCAAAAACGATTTTGTAGAGCAAATAACTATCTTAGACTGGCTACTTGAGGCCTTATTGAACAACCAGCAGTTTATGAAAACAACATTTCATAAATACGGTCGCAGGTTCCTGAGTGGGGATGCAGCAGGGGCAGGTCACTGGTGTCCCCAACCTCCCTCTGAGCTCGTGCGGGCTCCGTGCTACCCAAGCGCATCTTCCCGAGGTAGCACGGGGGAAGGGTTTGGGTTCTAGCAAGGCCGATGGAAGTTCAACCAAAGGAGACACTTATATGAAACGAAACACCGGATCCTGCGGAGGGATGGAAACAGCCTCCCACTGGGGAGGCAGGACACCTGGTTTTCTGTCTGGTCTTTGCTACTGACCTGCGAGAAAACAAGTCACTTTATCATGGGGAGTCACTGTGACTCAGGACGCTCCTCCGGAAAATGCAGTGCGGGTAATTGCACTTGCCCCTCCCACCTCCCCCAGTGGCAAGATAAAACGGTAACTGTGAGAGTCACTAGATGCACAGAAGGGATTATCACCATTGTTCAACCCTGAAGAAGCAGCTGCCAGAGGCAGTGGACGGGGTTTTCTCAAGCACGACGTTTAAGGCGAGGCTGCCTAATAGGTGTGCCAGGATGTCCCGGAGGGGCTTTTGGGGTCATTGGTGGGGTTGACACTGGATGCACTCCAAGGTCCTCTGAAGCTCTAACTCTGTGAGTGGGGAACGTATAGGCTTCTCATGAGCTCCTTGCGGTGACCAGGTGTTTGAGCTGAACGATCATTCTCTAAGCTTCGGGGTTTTGTTTTGTTTTGTTTTTTTCCCAGGTTTTTTTTTCTTTTTTTTAAAAAAGATTTTATTTATTTATTTATTTGACAGAGAGAGACACAGCGAGAGAGGGAACACAGCAGGGGGAGTGGGAGAGGGAGAAGCAGGCTTCCCACTGAGCAGGGAGCCTGATGCGGGGCTCGAACTCAGGACCCCGGGATCATGACCTGAGCCGAAGGCAGACGCTTAACAACTGAGCCACCCAAGCACCCCTCTACCTGTTTTTTTTCTAATTATAAAATTAACACACACTCTTTGTAGAAAACTTGGGTCATATAGGAAAGAGTAGAGAAGGAAAAAAAAATCACAGGCAACCCTCTGCCTTACGGATGATTGCTATTTATGTGGTATATTTACATCCATTTTTCTGTGCACTTTTTTCTTTTTCAAAATTGAGATAGTTTACAAAATGAGGCTAGGATTAGTTTTGTATCCTGAGGATTTTTAAAAAATATTATACCTAATAAGCACTGTTCTATAACCTAAAGTCCTTAATTATTCCCTAAGAACAGGGTTTTTGATAAATAGCTAAATAAAATTCTAGCCGATGATTTAATTAACAAACACTTTTTAGACCTTCCGAGTCTTTTTTTCTATTAGAAGTAATGCTTCAAAATAGATCCTGATACAGAAATATTTGTATCTGATTGTTATTTTGGTGAAATTCCTAGTCGCAAAGCTATAGAGCCAATGCATATAAACGCTTTTAATGCTCTTGATAACATCACCAGCATGTTCTCCAGAAATGCTGTGAGTAATCCGTGACTCCTACCAGCAGTGTATGGAAACATCCACTCCACTGCGTCCTCTTCAACCCTGGGAAGTTTTATTTTAACATTTCTCACCCAATTTTACGTAAAAATAATTTCCATTGTTAGATTTAATTTGCAATTCATTGACTACTAGGCGAAGTTGATTTTTTTGCCTTTTGTTTTTTAGCTATTATTTGTACATAATCCATTGCGAGCTGTCTTTTCTATTAGTCCCGTTTAGAACCTACAGTTCACATTGCTCTGCAGATGTAATCATTTCTGAGTCATCGGTACCAAAGGAGAACAGGGGTGTTTGGAGTGAGCCCAACCCCATCAGAAGCTCCTAGAGCTTCTCTGCCTACAAACCACTTACAATGGGGTGGGGGGGGGCTGTGGCTAAGGGGGGGTGGGCACTGAAATCCATCAGTGATTTGTGTTCCCCTGCCTTTGTTTTTCCTGCTCTGCTTCTTGTATAAGAGCTAATGAGTAGCAAAACTGACAAAAGACTAGGAAAAAAGAGAAGAAAGGGCATGGTTAATCCTTTAAGTAGGACTGAGGAATGGAAGAGGTTTGCCTTTAGAAAGGGGAAAAAAAAACCCCACTTTTTCTAAGCCATGCAGTTCCCAGTATGTACCACTTGATGGCAATCCTCCATTGGTTAGGCAAAAAGGTAAGTGTTCCCAAGGCTAGGGAAACTGAGGAAGCCACTGTTGAAAGTGAGAGACAGGCCTGTCGAGGCAATTAACAGTTAAATACAGGTGGCCTTTAGACACCACTGGGAACTTGGACCACTGGGGTGCAAGGGGATGAAAAGCAAAAATTCTGTATTATAAACAATAAGACTTTGGGCGCCTGGGTGGCTCAGTCGCTAAGCGTCTGCCTTCGGCTCAGGTCATGATCCCAGGGTCCTGGGATAGAGCCCCGCATCAGGCTCCCTGCTCGGCGGGAAGCCTGCTTCTCCCTCTCCCACTCCCCCTGCTTGTGTTCCCTCTCTCACTGTGTCTATCTCTGTCAAATAAATAAATAAAATCTTAAAAACAAAAAACAAAAACCAAAAAACAATGAGACTTTGTGGACATCGGCTAAGGAGGATCAGAACGGGGGACGGGGTGGGGGGAATGCATTTCTTCCTACTTCGCTTCTTCCTTCTTTTCCTCTGCTCTATTTTAAGTATTGTTTGATTTACTTCCTCGTGCCTGAGAAGGCAAAATTATCTGCTTTGGCCTTGTAAATGTCAGTAAGTACTGCATGCTTGTTGGGGGTCACAGGGGGAGGATGCTGCACAGCAGGGACTCAGGCTGGGCTGCTAAGGGTGTTGACCAAAGCAGGGAACTAAAATTCCTTGGAGCAGAGAATGGAAAGTGAATTCACAAGACCCTTTAAGACTTGTTCTAACCCCAAAGGCAGACTAATAGAGGAGAAACAGCCCAGGTATGGAAGCAGGCAGCCTCTGGTTCATTTCAGCTCGGATGCTTACAGGTGTGTGATCTTTTTTTTTTTTTTTTTAAGATTTTGTTTATTTATTTGACAGAGAGAGCACAAGCAGGGGGAGCAGCAGGCAGAGGGAGAGGGAGAAGCAGTCTCTCCACCGAACAGAGAGCCCGTTGCGGGGCTCGATCCCAGGACCCTGGGATCATGACCCGACCTGAACAAGGACGCCCAACTGACTAAGCCACCCAGGCGCCCCTAGGTGTGTGATCTTGAGCAAGTGCCCACACCTCTCTGAGCCTCCATGTCCTCCTCTATGAAATGGAAGATAACTCACAGCATACAAGAAAAACTATTACAGTTATGATGATGATGATGACGATGTCCCAGTTCCACCCAGGATGCAAAAAACAGAATATGTAATAGTCGTGGAGAGCCTCAGATTTGGGTCCAACAGTCCTAGATCCTAACATGGGCCCACAACCTATCAGCTGTGAGTTACGACTCCCACATCCAGTGCTAAGATGGAATAGTCTAGGAGCTAGTACGGGACCCAGTCCTGAGATGGAATCTATTTCAAACCATGTGCCATTAGCTACAACGTGCTTTGTTTTGTTTTGCTTTGTTTTCAAAGGCTCAAAGTTGAGATGTTAAGTTTGCCCGTGGATGCAGCTGTTTCTCCTGAAGTCACGAGAATAGCCAAAGATCAAATCTGAAGGGGAACCTTTGAAGCCAAACTCCCCTGGAAACTGAGACCCAGACATAGGCAATGGCTTGCCCCAAGTCACAGAGAGTCGGTTGCATTGTAGGAAATGGGTTCCAGGCTCCAAGGCTATCAAGAGGGGCTCTTCTCACGGCAGGCCACCATATGGCTGGTCCTTTACAGATCCCATCACATAAAGGCCAAACAAGGATCCTCCCAAATTTGGGTGAACTACTCTTGTGTAACCTCATCTAGTTTCAAAGTCACCAGCCAAAATTTGCTCCCATGGCAGGTGCAAACATGGGTTTTGTCTGTGCTTCTGTTCATCCAAAACTTGACTTTCATTTGGTTAGGCACCAATTTAAGGAAACAATTACACGGTTAATCCAAACATCACACATGGACATCGGGTTTTCCATGACACTATTTTCCGAACTGTATGAAGCCTGGGTCAATATTGAAAATCACACACATTTCTCACGTTCCTCAACACTTAAAAGATTCAGGGGTTCAAGGCAAGCCCTCTGGAGTCCTGTCTAGACACCATGGTAGCATTTCAGGTAAATGCCTGTCTGGGGGTAGAGATCCAGGTTTAAGTAGAAGCCGGGGAAGATGTGGCTTCACAGCAGTCCCTACAGTAGGATCTCGGAGCTACTGCTGACGAGAAGCTCAGCATCAGTGCGGGGATGCATGGACTAGTGTCACAAGGAGGCCAGGCTCCGGAGCAGTGCAGTTCTAGGGTCCATTTTGTATCCCACACTCCCCATGGGAGAAAATGACACGCTGGAGCATGACTGAATGGAAGGGACTAGAATGGCGAGGAGTGAGATGTGTCACGCTGAGGAGTGGCTAAAGAAGTAGGGCAATTTCTTAGCAACGATCCGGATGACAATGGTGACTGATAATCATCATAACCATCATTTATTGCCCACTTATGTACCAGGCACAGTGAGAAATGCTCACATCACCTCACCCTGTGGCTGTGACAGAGGGCGAGGGAATTGGGACCCGCCGATAGATTTTAACCTGATTTGCTCAAGCTGCTTCGTCAGGAAGTGGTAGAACCTGGACCATCTGGCACCAAAGCTTGGGTCCTGTCCACTGCACTCACTGCAGCATTATTTTTAGTAAAAACCATCAAGGCTTCCACCTGTTAGATGCTTTCAATGCATATGCACCAAGTGTTTTTCCTAAGCATTTTCCATCCCTAGTGTCATCGAACCCTCCCAATGGCCGTATGAAGCTTATAACGCGGATAGAGGAAGCAACCAAGGCTCAGATAGGTTAAGCTAAGAAGCTGCAGAGGCTGATTCCAGAGCTGTGCTTTCCCCTCTCCTTTGCTCAAGAGGAAACGTTGGGGGTAATGAGCTGCAGAGCCCCACAGATTTGAAGGACTGCAGTATGATGGGGGAGAAAATTCATCCATTTTCATGGTGCCCCAGGGCATTGGATGTCGCTCCTCCAATTTGGTTCCCATGGCTTGAGCCAACCAGGCTCCAATAATTGTTAAGCAGATGCTTTCAGCAACAGCTGGGCGTCTGGCTTCCCAGGCTACAGTGCTTTCGTTCAGCCTTCCTGAGTGACTCCAGCAGCTCAGCCAATCAAATAACCTATCTGTCAGACACTTGGTTGGCTGGATTGTTTTTTCACTCCCCTGACCTGTTGGACTGCACAGAATACACTGATGGGCTGCCTCAGGGTTATGTAAACACCGCCCCCTCGCCCCACCCTGACCAAGAGCTCTCTCTGTAAGCCGCAAACCTCAAAAGCCCCAAAGTCAAAGATCTGCTTCTACCATGTGCCCACCACACATTCAGATCAAAGAGATGAGTGAATGGAGGGCAGGCAACAAAGAGAAACTCACCCACAGTTTAAAATCACTTAAAACTGGCCAGAAAACTGCTTTGGCCATGCTATTCTGAACGTAGTTTGGAAACAGTTTTCAAGTACACGTGAGGTTCTGTAATCTGTGAGGACGAGCCAGATGCTCCGACGAACCCATGGAGTCAAAGACAAAATCATTAGTGCCCGGTGGCCTTAGCCAGCATGACGAGAAGAGAATTGCCTCAGCCAGATACCTTCACCTTTACCCACTCAGATTGAAGCAAAGCTCCAGGTGAGAGCAGACTTGGCATCTCTCTCAAACTCTGCAGTGTCTCAAACCTTCACAGAGTTGGGGGAAATCCTGAGAGTCCTAGTTTAAAGGATGACCTCCTTTTAGAACCCTCTAGAAAGTAACTGAGAATAAGGAGTGAATGCATTATCACCTTCTACTTAGGCAGGTGGTTCTCAAGTCTGGCTGCACATTAGAATCATCTGGAGAGTTTTTCAAGAACTGATCCCCAGGCCTGACCCACAAGATTCCAATGTCACTGGTCTGCACAGGACCCGAGCACCATTTTTTCCTATTAGGTCTGGTATCAGTTTTTAATATTTCTTGATAGAAATATTAAAATATTCTTAATAGAATCTTAGCTTAACTCCTGATCTTTTTAATAAAAGGCTTTGAACGTGCAGTTAAGTGTTAAGGATGACAGGCACAGATGAGTAAGAATTTGAAAGCAAGCCACTTATCTCCTGTGGCCCATCATCAGCTGTCCCTCCTCCTACAGCTTTGGCTACAGTGCAAAAAGGAGATGCTTTGCCCATTTCCCTGAAGCAAGTGAATCTAAGCCAAAAACACTGCCTCCGGTGACCCAGCGTCCTGCAGATACATGGCTTTTAGGAATAGCAATACCATTAAATGCAAACCTGTAGAGTTCACTAGAAGGTCAGAGAACCCATACCTCGTGTAGTTAAAAGACAGAATATATTCTGACCTAAAGCTCTGGCCTCCTCATAACCAACCCACCCTCTGCCCCACCACCTCTGCCTTGGAAGATGCCCCTCTCTCCTGGAATGCTTGGTGAAGGATGATAGAATTCAGCCATATGAACTAGCCCCATCCCATTTCCTGAAGTCTGCAATCACAGGCACCTGAAAGAAACACACCGTAAGACTGTACTGGGGTGCCCTAGCAGGGACCGCCACAGAGAAAACTATTCAGGATTTGAGCTAGCAGCGTCCCAGGAAATTATGGCCAACGAGTAACAAAGAGCTCATTTGGATTTCCTATTTCTCCCCCTGGAGTGCTTGGTTTTCTAATTCACCAGGGAGGAAACAAGAGTCAACCTTGGCAACCATGGGCAGCTAAGTCCTTGGTCATTCAAGAAACACTGACGGTCTACTTTGGGCCAGACCGTGCGCTATGCACTGGAGACATGCGGAGGACCCAGTCCCTGTCTTCAAGAAGCTCACAGTCCAGCGAGGGAGACCGCTTTGTACACCAGGACACACCGTGGAATAAGGGCAAGGGTGGGGAAGAGGTTGTGCTGCTCAGTCTCGGAAATCAGGAAATGCTTCCTGGAGGAGGTGATGCCTAAACTGAGCAGCCCCCTTCCTCCCATGAGGGAGGTTTGAGGACAAATCCTGTGCCAAAGGAGGGCTTAGCTCAATAGTAAGACTTTGTCCACCTGCCTCTCCTCTGTAACTGAGGAAGTTCGCTGACGCTCTCCTTAGAAGGCAGAGGAAAGAGGCAGCCAACTCCTGGGTAGGGAACGTGCCTAGAAAGAACCGAGGCGGGGTACCCAGGGGAGGGGAGTGGCAAGAAGGCCTGCCACTCCTCTCCACACCTTTCCCTACTGGCGGCAATTCCGGCACCGGCCTGCCGGTCCGGGAGAAGAATCGAGGCTCCTGGCCGCATCTGCGAGGGCCTGCAGCACCGGAACGAGAGAGCCCCGACTTCTCCTCGGATTGGAGGCTGATGCTCTGTCGCCATTACCACGAGGCTGAGGAACCGGCAGGCCTGCCGGGTTTGGAACATAAAGCCTCGTGACAGTCCGGCCATCCGTGACCAAGGTCCCACAGTATTTTCACTAGTCTAAAACAAATCGGGGAGGGAGAAAAGGTCGACAGTTTTCAGAATAAAGCTGCTTCTCTGCCACGCTGCCCGGGCCGGTCAGCATGGCCGTGAATCAGACATCCAATATTTCCTTTCTTCCCCCACGCGGCCCCCTCTGGGGCGAGCAGAGTCCCGTGTCAATAACGGCATTATGGGGGGCGACCCGACGACACAGCTAAGCTCCAGTTGCAAGCTGTCAATCAGAAAAAAAGCGACTCCAAATCCCCTAGCCATGACTGTCTCCCTCTCTTCTTTGGAGGCACCCTTGGGTTTCTTTCTTCCTTTTCAACTTCTTTGGCTTTTCAAGCCAGCCCTGAACACGTCGGTGGTACGGAGTTCATTAGGAGCCTGCCTCTTGTTAAGCCTCACTCAGAAAAGGAGCGCCGGGAATGGGACCAAAATAAAGCTTCTCGGGCTGAACTCCTCTCTCCCACAAAGCTGCTGTCCTTGGCTGCCACCACTGTTGCCACCATGTCAGGGAAGGTGGCTCTGTACCAGCCTTTGGCGCCCAAGAAGGAGCCGTCCATGCCTACACGCCCTTGACTACCCACAAATGCCGACCAGGGCGGGCGCTGGGTCCCGACGGATCACGACAGTGGGGACGAACCTTTCGATGGCCGGCGGCCCCGCATTCAGTCCATTCCCGGGGAAACCACCATCCACGGGGGGGCCTCTCGTCTCTCACCTCAGGCTCCCCCAGTACACCAGATGTGTGCGTGCCTTTCCTGACACACTTCTCCCGGCTTGGAACAGCTTTCCCACCTGACCCAGCTCAAATATCGGCTCCTCTGTGCAGCCTTTCCTGACCCTCTCCCTCCCAAGCACCAGTAATGCTTCCTTCCTTTGGGTGATCGTGGCACCCTTGGTTCTTGCCCCTATCATGGGACTTCCTGCATCGGAGCCCCCTGGTGACCTGCCTGTCACTCCTGAGGGACTGTGAGCTTCTTGAGGACAGGGCCTACAGCTGATAGTGGGCCATTTCACTCTGGGCTCAGCCCACAGAAAGTTTTAGAACTTGAATCGAAATGGGGGGCGGGGGGGTTAAAAGCGGCCTTCAGCAGTGAAGTCATAAAAGCTGTAAAATCCTATGCCTCTAAAAATGAAATGTGGACCCACAGGCACGCTTGATCTTGGGGCTTGGGAAGGTACGTGTTCTGGTCACATGAGACCATTAGATAGACAGGGGACCGGGCATAGAAAGAACGAGTCCCTCAACTCAACCCACCGGATGTTTTGCAAAGAGGCTCCAGCACACGTTAGTTCAGGTGGACCGACGGGGTGCGTCCGTGCTAGGCAGACAGCTGACGTGGGGACAGTTTGGAACTGGGCGATTCTCTACCATCATGGCAGCCTGGTGGGGGGAGTGCCCCGAGTTACAGTTGCTTGCCTGTAAATAAAATATCCCCTGGAACGAAGCATCTTATTCTGAAATGACTCTATGAGGAGAGCTGACAAACCTCTCAAGGAAAGTGGCAGTGTTAAGGGGAACCTCTACACTAATAGGAAAGGGGCCTAGAAAGGAGCTAATAAAGTTTTAGCAGTAGCCCTGAACACGAGCGAGGCCCGTTAGGATCCTGGTCAGTGGGTTTCAGCAACAAAGCAAGTTAACCGGGGTAGGGGCTTAGGAGGCCACACTGCCCAGCTCCCTTCTTGAAGTTTCCTCTGAGACACCAGGGGCCAATGGCCTCTTCCCCGCCAGCCCCCCACCACAGTCTGTGGGGACCAGGACTTATGTCCACACTGGACACGTATCCCATCTGGGCCTGTGTTCTTGTAACACCCTCCTCCAATTCCGGGGCCTCATCCGGGCCCCTGAAACTGGTAGGTTCTCAAGAGATGTTGACTGACTTGAATTTTTGGAGGAGGTGTTTTGTTCTTTGGAAAGAAAGATGCCACTCACCAAAAAGAGCCGAAGAAAGCCTGCAAGCCACCTTGCCTGGTGGGTATCAAGCCAACGGGAAACAGGGTAAGCAGTAAGCTAGTAAACCAAAAGCCACAGAATCTATTTTTAGAACTATAACACTATGTGGGCTGCACAGTAGTTTTTATCTACAGACATCTGTTTGGGGTTTCTTTGGCTTCGGTACTTGATTTCTGCGGTATGAGGGGCTGAGGGGCTGAGAACTGGGTAGAATAACTTGAATGTGTAGGCACAGTTCCCCAAACAGACATACCACTGCAGAAGGAAAAGGGAGCTCTCAATATGCTGTGATTTAATAAGAACCCGAGAAAACTCCCCTGTCCCCAAATTCCCACCCCGCAACCACCCCCAACCTGCATCTGTTACCTAAAATTATACCATTAATGCATCAAGCCTTTGGCTTTAGGTATTCATCCATATGTTTGGAGGCTTCATACAGATCTCTTGAATTGTTATTCAGTGACGACAGAGAGTAAATAATAAGCCACAGACACCAGGTTGCATGATCTTTTGCTACTCAGCTCCCGGAGGGCATGGCAACCAGCTCCGAGCAGGCTGTGGAAGAGATGGTGGGTTGGCCGGAGGATGAGGGCCACGACACAGACACTGATCTGCAAGTGGAAAGGAGACAAATTGCAGGTACACGGGGTCCTAGTCGGGCAAGGCAGATGGAGCTTTCAAAGGCCAAAGATTTGTTCTGGAAATGCTCTACATGGTATGTCTCTCCCTTCCTTCCTTCTTTCCTTCCTTCCTTCCTCTTTCTTGTTCTTTCTCTCTTTCCTTCTTTCTTCCATCCTTCATTTCTTTCTTCTTTCTTTCTTTCGTTCTTTTGTTCTTTCTCTTCTTTCTTTTCTTTCCCTCTACATGGTTTCTTAAATCACAGTCTACTCACCCACAGCTCAGCTCACCCTCGGGGTACACAAAGAAAGATCTGGGTGGAGGACAGCTGCCAACCTAGATCCATCCCATCCCCAAAGAACCGTTAAGCGGAGTGTGCCCCACAGAGTGGGGGGGCTTGTTTCTGGTGGCAACAGATGCTTCTATCCCCCACTTTTCAATGAGGTCATCGGATCTTCAGCTGCACAATCCAAAAAAGTAAAGAGCGAGCCCCTTGAGTTACGACTGTTATTAAAACGAAACTCCCAGGGGCACCTGGGTGGCTCAGTCGTTAAGCGTCTGCCTTCGGCTCAGGTCAGGATCCCAGGGTCCTGGGATCGAGCCCCACATCGGGCTCCCTGCTCGGCAGGAAGCCTGCTTCTCCCTCTCCCACTCCCCCTGCTTGTGTTCCCTCTCTCGCTGTGTCTCTCTCTGTCAAGTAAATAAAATCTTTAAAAAACAAAACAAAACAAAACAAAACAAAAAACAAAAAAACAAAAAAAACGAAACTCCCATCAGCACACTCTCAGGACTGCACCTGGGAAGGCAGATGCAGGATGCCGCCCGCTCTCAGGGCTGCCCCTGACTCCTAGGGACCAGAGTGCAAAGCCCAGACTGGGGTCATCACACATTCCGAATGCAAAGAATGCAATATACAGCCTGACCAGGCCGGGGAGAAAGGAGGGGCGAGCCCCCCTCCTCCCCCGGGGGGCTGCTCTCCTGTGTCATTCCCTTCGTGACCAAGGAGCCCTCCCTCCCTCTTGTGGGCCCGGAAAAGGCAGGACAGCAACTGAGCTCCTATGGGATACCGCCTTGGAATACCAGTATTTCCACTTGCTGTCTCTTCTAGGATTGTCCCAAGAGCAAGATTCTGTTCCTGAGCTATTTCTCATTTACGACTCAGCAAGAAGGAAACAGCCCTCCTGCGACATGTCTCCAGAGTACCTCCTGGGTCCGAACGCTAGCGGAAGCGCCCCCTCCCTCCGCCCCAGGCGACAGAGTTTGGGTGACGGTGACCACCCTCCACGAGGCACCTCTCCTGCGCCAGGCCCTGGCTCAGCATTTGAACGAGCTCCTTGAACCTCGTGACAACTCTGCTGCTGTCACCATCTGACAAAGGAAGAAAAGGAGGCTTCACGGGGCCGGGTGACTTGGCCAGATCACACCGTTAAGAAATTCTGGAGCTGGGATCCAAACCCGAGTGCGTCTGAAAGCAGAGCCAGTGTTCCTGCACATGACATCGGATGGGGCGTCTGGCAGCCGCTTTCTAGCACTTGCCCCGCTAACCCCCCAGCGGCAGAACCGCTAAAGAACGGACAGCAGATCGGGCGCCTGGGTGGCTCAGTCGTTAAGCGTCTGCCTTCGGCTCAGGTCATGGTCCCAGGGTCCTGGGATCGAGTCCCACATCGGGCTCCCTGCTGGGCGGGAAGCCTGCTTCTCCCTCTCCCACTCCCCCTGCTTGTGTTCCTGCTCTCGCTGTCTCTCTCTGTGTCAAATAAATAAATAAAATCTTAAAAAAAAAAGAACAGACAGCAGATCCAGGCCCTCATTCCACCGGGGATCACGCTGCCTGGCTGTGCAGGATCTTCTTACCGAGATGCCCATCGGGTATCACGCCACTGGCTCGCCAATCCCCATTCCCCTCAAAACAAATCTTTCCACCAAAGTCAAGGCAGCTCAACATCGGGCTTTCATTGCTGTGGTTTCCGCCGAGGGAATACGGGGGAAGCAGCGTCTCTGCCCAGCTCCCTGCCCCTGGCTGGCAGGCTCTCCGTCGCCCGGGAACCAGCTGGGGGTGGAGGGGAGGTGTGGGGAGAGGGCTATACCTAAGACAGCATGTCCTAAATGGATGCGTGTCCTCTCTTCTCGGTCCTGAGGTGCAAAAGGAGAAGAGGAAAGACAGGGACACGAAGGACGAGACCTTCTGGAACACGGGGCCCAGGCTTCCAGAGCTCTATGTGAGGGGCGGACCCAGGCAGCGAAGACGGGCTATGCCTTTTTTGAGGACAGCTTTCCTTGGCGGAAAGAAAGCAGCCACGGGAGAAAGGCTCTGGCTAACTGGCCACAAAATGACCACCCTTCTTGGACTACACGCTGTCTCCGTGGCTTCTGCTTCCAACCACTGCCCATCCTCGTCACGGGGCCACATGGCCGCAACCTTTGGAGGTGCACACTCAGCTTTTTCTAAAGCTGGTCCTTGTCAGAAGCCAAGGGGTGGAATTCAGTTTCCTCTAAGGAGAAGTTTCTGGAGGGAAGAGTACTATGGTTTTATTCGTATACAAATAAAGAGAGCATAGGCCAAGAGGGCAGTGAGTAGGGCTCGGACCCAGGAAACCAAGCACCAGGAAGTGGGTTTTGCACTTGAGAGCCGGGCAGGACTAGGGTGAGGTGAGTGAGGTGCTCACCTTGGGGGTACGATTCGAGGGGGCGTCAAAATAGCGAGTAATCAAGATACTTTTTAAAAAATAAATGATTGTATTTTAGAATAGTTTCCGATTTACAGAAAAATTGTCATGAGTACAGAAAGTCCCCACGCACTGCGCACCCAGTTTCCCCATTATTAACACCTTAGATCAGTAAGGTACCTCTGTCACAGCCCATGAGCTACTATTAACCGAAGCCTATACTTCATTCAGATTTCCCTTAGTGTTGCCTTTTTTCTATTGCAGGTTCCCACATTACACTGAGCTATCAGTCTCCTTAGGCTCCTCTTGGCTGTGACAGTTTCTCAAACCTTCCTCATGTTCGACGACCTTGACCATTTTGAAGGGTACTGGCCAGGTATTTTGGAGGCTACTCCTCTATTTGACTTTTCCTGATGTTTTACTCATGCTTAGACTGGGGCTCTGGATTAATGGGAGGAAGACCACAGAGGTCAAGTGCCATTCTTATCCCATCATAGCAGGGGTACGTGCTATCAACATGATTTATGACTACTGGATTTGGTCTTGATCCCCTGGCCGAGGTAGTGTTTGCTAAGTTCCTCTACGGTAAGATTGTTCTCCTTCCTCTTTCCACACTGTACTCTTTGGGAGGAACTCACTCTTCACCACTGCTACCTAAGGAGCTCAGATTTAGGCTCCATCTCCTTAAGGGCAGGGAATCTACACAAATTATTTGGAATCTTCCCGCACTGCAGATTTCTCTCTTCTTATCCATTTACTTAATCACGTATTTATATCAATCTGGACTCGGATAATTATATTATTCTTTGGGTTATACTCCAATACCACTTTATTTATTTTGTTTCTCAAATTTTTCCGGTTTTGGCCATTGGTAGCTCTTTCAGCTGGCTCCTGTGCCATAGCCCCCTCAGAGTTTTGCTTTTTGTTTTGTTTGTTTGGTTTTTAGCCCTTCTTTACTTTCTGGCACTAGAAGATGCTCCAGACTCTTGTATATTTTCTGCCCCAGATCGAGAATCAGCCATTTCTCCAAGGAACCCTGGTTGCTTTCGTTGGGGAACAGTATTGGCAAGTAAGATATGGGTGCTGGTCGGATCACTAATGTTTTAATGCAATATTTAAAAAAATTAAATCGGCAAACTCTGGCCTGCAGGTCTGTCTGCCTGTTTGTTTTTTTTTCTTCCAAAAACAAATAATACACCCTTTATTCCAAAGCAATTCACCGTCTTATTCATTTAGGGAATATTCTTAAGATATGTGCAAATATTGGGGTATGATAGGAAGTCTATGAAACAAAATCTTCTTTCTCTTGAAAACACATATTTAAGAACCCCAAAGTATATTATTTGTTGATATATTACTGATGTAGAAATAACTGCACTGTTTTACATTTGTTGTAAGAATCAAGAAACATTCCATCTTGAAGGGTATAAGTAATAGAAAATTTCAAGTGCAGAAGAGAGAAAAAAGTTTATTCCTTAGATTTGCTTTTGCTGCTGGCTTTCCTATTTTCACAGGCAGAACATTATATCTGGTCACATGGGGAAAGCGGAAGTAGGGACGGAGATGGTATCCACCTAGCATGTGCAGAATAATCTTTGACTCTTGGTGGCAGCTTCTGGAAAGAAAATGCAATGGTGGGATGGGTTTCTCTCGGAATTATTCTTCAATGTGTGTGAGGAAAAACTGGTTGGATTTTTCATTTCTGTATAAACATTGACTGTTTGCCTTCCCATATCTAAATGAGAGAGGAAGAATGAGGAAAGGATGGATGTGAGGAATTAGCATCATCTGTCTGCCTGTTTTTGTAAATAAAGGTTAACTGTACCAAGGGGTAACACTGAGGTAGAGCAAGTGAGGCAGGGGTGGGCAAACGCAGGGTTGGGGCTCGTCTTTATTTAAACACTTGACATTTTGCTCATCATGGACTTCTCTGCATTCATTTTGAGTCTTGAAAACAGATCCTTAAAATAGTCTTCATTTGGATTCCTGAGATTCTTGGCAAACCTTTCAAGTCTTGTACCCAAGGCGAGTGCCTCACTCACCTCACCTTAGTTGGGGCCCTGCTAGCGAACAATCAGGCTTAAGGTCAGTGACCCAGCTGAATTTGTGATTGCTTCTTTAGAAAGGGTACAGCTTAAGGCCTACGTCTGGCTGGCCACCAGAATCTCCAGCGGAGCTGTGTATTAAAACTACAGATTTCCAGACCCCAGTTTAGCCTTTCTCAATCATACTTTCTGGGAGAGGGTTTAGGAACCTGCGATTTTCACAAGGAGTCCGTGACAATCATCCATTGCCATACCAGTTCTGATGCTTGGGAACCACTCAAGTTCAGCCATCTAACACAGGTCTGTGGGCAGGAAGGTGGTGTGACAGAAGCATACTCTAAAATTCTCATGCTCACCTTTGTGTTTAATGATGACGTTTATCATTTCGCATAATATGAATGGAGTGGGGAGGGCGTGTACATGTGCTTCCACTTGCGATCTGGGTTTTTAAAGTGGTTGTCCCATACTGATCTTGAGCGCGTACGTCTGGACATCTCGGAAGTTCCATTTTGGGTTTCCGGAAGCTGGACTGAGCCTGGGGCCTGAGCGTCTTCTCTTCCTCTCTCACTGACTTACCACGTTGAGGGGAATGGCTGCTCATTTTGGACTTTGTCTTCAGCAGCCCACGAATATGTGCTCAACTCTCTTGCTGACTCATGTGTCCCTGGAGCACGCACTCTGCCTTCCCTTCTGCCTCCTTTTGCACCCCCCCCACCCCGCCTTGCTCAGCTCTGTGGCGCTTGCCCCTGTTTCTCTCTTTGCTCTTGCAGGCACTCTTTTCTCGAGGTTGCTCGCCCTCTTGGGTGTGCTCCTCCCTGGGCTTCCTCTACCCTTCCAGTGCTCTTTCTCTGCCTCTCCCATGGCTAGCTAGCTTCCAGCTTGTGCACGCCTGACTATGATGTCGCTTTCTTCCTCGCTCTCTTGTGCCCTCCTCTTCCTCCCCTCCCTTCCATGTGGCTCTCTCTCACACACTCTTGCTCTCCCATTCCCTTTTGCTTGTGTACCTGTGTGTCTCTTTTCAGAGCCAAAGAGTCATTTCCCTAAACACACAGGGTGCCCCAGAGCAGACGGATTAGAGCAGCTCCACGGCAGGGGGGGGGGAACAAGAAAGGTTTTTGGGGTTTTGTTTTGTTTTGTTTTTCATCCACAACAGGAAAAATGCCACTGGGTCCCAGGCTCATAACAGTGATCTCAGAAAAGTCTTAAAACCCTCGGGGCAAAAGGTGCCGTTAGGGATGTAGATGCGCAAGCTAGCATTATCTGTGATAGACAAACCAGGCAGCCTCATTAGAAGCAATCAAAATTACCAAAGGGGAAAACCACTTCACAAGGAGTGTCCCCCGGGAAGCCCTAACAGCTGGGGCTATGTAAGACTAATTGTCAAACTCACCCTTAGGAGCAGGAAGCTGAGGCTGTGGGTGGAAGATGTTTAACTCACCTCAGATGTGTTAGCAGCAAAAGAACTTCCTCCAGTAGAAAAGCCAGAGTCTCTTGAGAAGCAGCCAGCAGAGAGGAGAGCCCTAAGTAGAGTTGCTAGAGGATTTCAGAAACAAGCCTCAAGGATGGAGTCACTGGATAAGCCTTTGATTTCTGGCACCAAGACAGGCTGGGAGGCTTGCTTAATTACCTCTGGAAACTTCTCTCAGAGGCCACTCTGCCAGGAAGCAGAGAAGCATGATTTGTGGCACTTGGGCAGATGCTGGGTGGGGCATGGGTGTGAAGAGACTGCAGAATGGGGTGGGGACATCCCTGGACAGCAAAATGGGGATGAAGGGGAGGGAGCCCCAGGTGGAGGCTGGCCTACTAGGGATGTGTGCAAAGGTGTGTGTGTGTGTGTGTGTGTGTGTGTCTTCGTCTTCCCTTCTCCCCTCCATAAATGAAAAGTTAGCTAATGACCCAGTTTTAGAAAGGGGAGATTGAGGCCATGCTCCAGTGTTTTTATGATACTTCTAAAAGTCTTTTTGAGACAAACACACGCCAGGGGCCAAAATAAGACTTGGGCTGTTCAGAAACTTTCCCCTTTGTTTGGAATATTTACCTTTTAAGAGAGATTTAACCAGTATGTTTGTGGCTCATTTATAGGAATCTATCTAACTGTAGCAACATAAAAAAATCATTCAGTTTCCAAAATGCAGTCTGATTTATATTAAGCTCTTTCCTCCAGGACCAGAAAGGGCTGATTCAGAGGGAGTCACTAAAATCTCCTGCCCTGTGAATAGGAGGCAAAATTCATTCCTCCCCAAATGAACGAACAGGAGAAAACAAAATACCCTTGAGCGTGAAACCTTCGGAAATTTCTATTTATTAAGATCCAGCGATGGGTCTTCAAAAACACGTTTCAAATTTAATCTTGTGGATGCAGTTAAAACTAAAAAATGTTAAAATTAGTCCTACAACTTGATATTTTCAATAAAAAACAATGGCCACTTACTTAAAACTGTCTCAGAAAAGCAGGAACTACGTATGCATAAACAGAAATGCATGTGAAGCCCTACTTCGGGGTCACTCCTTCTCAGTATAGCTTCCTGATACAACTTTAGTAAATAATTGGGTTATTCTGCTCCCTCCTCCCTCTACAGGACTCCTGAGGTCGGTGTTTCTCCAAGTTTGGTTCAAAGACCAATCACATCAGAACCACTTGAGCTGCTTGTTCAAGAGGTGTTTCTCTGGCTCCACCATCATTCTGATTCTGGAGGAGTGGGGCCCAGGAATCTGATTTTTGAACAGACACCCCGCGCGATTCTAATGCAAGGTAAAGTGCGAGGATCACTGACATAGAGCAAGACCTGACAGAGAAAGCACATTCGATTTACAGGCATCTCTTAGGTGTCTACTTCTAGAATTAATATGAGAGGTTGCCAAAATATGTTTGTCTTCCCTACTGCCTTTTCTGGTCTTATAAGCTATGGCAAAGTTGCTCAAGGCAGGGACATGGTCTCTTAGAAAAGATGATATAAGTGTCCTTCCACAGATGAATGGAAAAAGAAAATGTGATGTATATACCCCCCACACATACACACTGGAATACTACTAGTCAGCCATAAAAAATAAGGAAGTCCTGCCACTTACAACCACATGGATGGACCTTGAGGGCATTAAGCTAAGTGAAGTAAATCAGACAGAGAAAGACAAGTACCGTAGGATCTCACTTACATGTAGAATCTTTGAAAACAAAAAACTCACAGAAACAGAGATCAGATTTTTGGCTGCCAGAGGTGAGGGCTGGGGGTGGGGGGAAAGGGGTGAATGTGGCCCCAAAGTACAAACTTCCAGTTAGAAGATGAGTAAGTTGTGGGAACATAAGGTACAGCGTGGTGACTATAGTTCATAATACTGTATTGTTTATTTGCAAGTGGCTAAGAGAGTAGATCTTAAAAGTTCGCATCACAAGAAAAAAGATCATAACCATGCAAGGTGACAGATGTTAACTTATTGTGATTACATACATATATATATATATATATATAATTCTTATGTACACCCTCTATGTCGGTTGTATCTCCAATAAAACTGGAGAAAAATTTAAAAGTATAGCAACCAAACAGACCCGCCTAGAAGTCCTGAACCCCACACAAGGAGAAAACCCATCTTCGTGGTGACCATGTCAAAAGCTTGCTGAGGAAAGGGCTCTCTCCTTTGGCTCTCACGGCCCCATAAGGCAAAGGAGCCAACATACAGGGCCTTCACATACACATACACTCGCCATATCCAAGAGCCCTTCTGCCAGTGTGCCTTCCTAAATGTTTGTCCTTCTTCCCACTTCTTGCTTGAGTACTGAGCCAACTGGAGCCCCCCTCCTTCGTCCTTGGCAGCTGACTTGCCAGTGCTGTCCCCTCCTCACACAGCCTGGTATGGGGGAGCCTCAGTACTGTCCCAGTGCAAGGAAGCAGCTGGTCAGGCTGCACCTCAGTGCTGACAAACTGGGCCTCTCCAGCTGCAGAAACAACCAGAAACTTCAAAGGGTCGCGTTTTCCCCGAGGGTTATCTGGAACATAACTCCCAAGACTAAAGTTCCTCTCTTGGAATGTGGCAGGATGGAAAGTAAATGCAAAGAGGCTGACCTGCTAACCCTCTTCCTGGGCTTCTCCCATAATTTGCTTATGGGGTTTAGAAAGTCTAGCCCTCCCGTCATTCCGAGTTTCGAGCCCCTTTTCTCTTGCAGTCACCAGACAAAGAAAATAATGTGAAGTATGATGGACAAGCATCAAAGGGACAATTTCTAAGCTGGCCACAGTGAGAATAGAGTTCTTCCCGGCTTTCACACTGTTCTCTAAGAAGTCAGTCCTACAATAATCGAATATATTTCTCCTATTTGGGAATGCATTTCTGATGGACTTTTGGCAAACCCTCACTTTCCAGAATTCACCTTCCTGAACTCCTCAGATTTCTGGAACGGCTCATGATCTGAAAGAAACACACTGAAAAGCAAATAATTTGGCTGGCAGGGGTGGGATGGGGAGTGAGGCATGATTGCTTAATGGGTACGGGGCTTCCTTTTGGGGTGATACAAAAGCTTTGAACTAGACGGTGCTGATAATTTCGCAAAATTGTGAGCGTACTAGCTACTGAACAGTACAATTTAAAATGGTGAATTTTATGTTATGTGGATTTCACCGCAATAAAAATAGCAAATGATCTGGTAAAGGAGAAGCTCGTTCTGAGTCCTGAGCAGCACAGAAACAGAACCAACACAATGCAAAATCTTCAACAACAAAAACAGCCAAGACCCCAAAGCCCTGTGATAACAAGCCCACATTTATGGATTACTACGGGCTGGGGACTATGCTAAGTTAGCTGCCATATTTTATCGGATCTTCACACACCAGTCTTCTGAGGTAGGTTCTGTGACAAAACTGAAGCCCAGAGAAGTGAAGTGGTAAACTCAAGATCACACAGCTAGTAAGGAAAGACTTGGCTCCAACTCATGGCTCTCTGCCACCAGAGGGCACACTTTTCAAGGGAGCATGGGACCCGAGGGTTTGCGCACGGAAGAGTGTTCTCTCTACCCATAAATATTAATTTTTTTTTTAAATTGAAGCATAGCTGACACACAATGTTACACTAGTTTCAGGTGTACAACATAGTGACTGGACGAGTCTATACGTTATGCTGTGCTCCCCACAAGTATGGCTGCCCTCTCTCCCCATACAGCGTCATTACAGTGCCATTGACTATAGTCCCTATAAAGCTCAGGTTCGGGGCGCCTGGGTGGCTCAGTCGCTAAGCGTCTGCCTTTGGCTCAGGTCATGATCCCAGGGTCCTGGGATCGAGCCCCGCATCGGGCTCCCTGCTGGGCGGGAAGCCTGCTTCTCCCTCTCCCACCCCCCCTGCTTGTGTTCCCTCACTCGCTGTGTCTCTCTCTGTCAAATAAATAAAATCTTAAAAAATATACATATATTATAAAGCTCAGGTTCTTCAGATGAAAACCGAGGAGTGTAGGGTGAGAGCCTTGAAACGGTGCACACCACAAAAGGCAGTGGGGTGGGGTGGGGGGGTGGGGAAGGAAGGAGGATATGTACTCTAAGTGAAGAAAAGTTTTAGAAAGGAAAGCGTGTGTGTGTGTGTGTATGTGTGTGTGTGTGGAGAGAGAGAAAGAGAGAGAGCATGAGTGTGAGAGAGAATGACATCTGTCGGATTCCACGGAGTGGGGCAGGGTTGGTAAATGGCCACTTTCCCACTCCGCTCTCAACACATACAACTCACTCGCTCTTGAAGCCTGGACATCCCTCACTTCTAAGTGTGTCTGTGTGAGGGCAAAGGCAATTTGAGGCCCAGGCCAAAGGCACTGGCTTTTTAACAAAACGTTCCACATGTAACCAATAGAAATACTTCGATAACTAACAAGACTTGCAGTTATTCCATTTGGGGTGATGTGGCTGGTATTCAGTTCAGCTTAACTAATAAATAAATAAAATAAAATAAAATAAAATAAAAATAGGGACACTTTTTCCTGGAGTAAGATCTGAGGAGGGGGAAAAAAACCCCATTTTCTAGCTAAGAATCTTCCATCTTATACAAGAAATAAGGGGAGAAAAAAACCCTTTGCCTCTGCTTTGGAGCTGGGAAGCCTGCAGAGCCCAGGCTAACTGACCCTAGAAACTTCGGGAAAGATGCAGGAAAAGAAGCACAATTACCCTTTACCTTTCTGGGCACAATTCACTAAATTAAAGCCCTCCACGGGGAAAGTACATCTGTTCTCCCTGGTGCGGTGCCGTCTGCAGACTTCCAGAGTGAAAAGAACTTGTGCTTCTTTGGGACTGAAAGGACCCCGGGAAGTGAGTGGCCAGAAGTCCACAGGCCCGCTGCTGCTGTGGGAGGGGACAGGCTGCCACGGGGATGCCACTGAGAGAGAAGCCCCGGGAGCCGGCTCCGGCAGGGGGCGGGGGGCGAGCCAGCACCAGAGCATTCTGGAAAGCCAGTCCTAGAAGCGGGCATGAAGTTCTCTGACCCCGAAAGTGTGGCTCTGCCGCTTCTCAGGCCAATCATCCTCCAGCGGTGTCTCTACCTCCCCACGGGCAGAGGCAGGTAATGAAGGGCCCGTTCGGGCTCCCACTGCCGCTGGACAAAGGGAGCGTTCCGGTAATTGGTGCGCGCGAGCACAGTTAACTGCATCTTCCGAACCGCTGGGTCCCGGACGGCAATCCCGAAGCACAATGGCTGCAGCCACCACCTTTGGAGACAGCGTATTCACAGCTACTTCCTGCAGAATGGCAGGGAAGCCAGAAATGGCAGAGCGACGCGGGCACCGGACTTAATGAAAGGCGCGTCTGAATCTTCTGCAGAAAATCCATTAAAGATACCACTGCTTTTACTGCCTTTGAGTCCACACGGTAATTCTACCCCACCTTAATTTCCCGGTCTGTACAATGGGGGTCATTATCCACACGTCATGGGGCTATCGGCGAGGACTGAAGAGAAGAGGGAATGCAGAGTGCTTAACGCGGTGGCTGGCACGTGGGGAGCTCTCCAGGAACATGAACGGTTATTGACATACATGATAATTTTAGGTCTGTGACTATGCGGCATTTTATTTTATTTTTTTTAAAGATCTTATTTATTTACTTGACAGAGAGAGACCCAGCGAGAGAGGGAACACAAGCAGGGGGGAGCGGGAGAGGGAGAAGCAGGCTTCCCAACGAGCAGGGAGCCCGATGCGGGGCTCGATCCCAGGACCCTGGAACCACGACCCGAGCTGAAGGCAGACGCCTAACGACTGAGCCACCCAGGCGCCCCGACTATGCGGCATTTTAAACAAACTTGCCTCTTCTCAAGAACGGGCATAACTCTATTTCTCAGATGAGCACTCACCACAGAATCCATCAAGTAACTTAATAGACAGTTTTTATTGGGAGTCCCCTCGGGTCCCTTTTAGAAGTAAGCAGGGAATAAATAATACCACAGCCCTCTGCATCTCACCTAAAAGGGAAGGGGTGCCTGTCCCGAGAGGGGCGACAGTGTTCCTGAGATCCAGAGGGATAGCACCGTGGAGGGTCAGGGAGGGGGGCCAGAGTGGCGGAGGCCACAAAGGACCCAGAAATGGGCCTGTGGACATCCTGGTCAATACCGGATCGTGTCAGCTTCCGGTGGCTCTTTCCAGAAGACTGGCGTGAAACAGCATTTCCCTTGGGCCCCTGTTGCAGACATAACCCAGGAAGTAAAGAGAAAAGGTTCCGATTCTTGATCTTTTTGGAAAGGGCAGGGCACACGGAATTGCCCACACCATCGTGGTTAAGAACCTGAAGTCGGACTGACCGGGTTTGAGTCTGAGCTCCGTCACTCACTCTCATAGAACCCTGAGCAGGTGTCTTAACCACGCTGAGCCTCCTTTTCCTCCTCTATAAAGGGAGGATTACAATAGTAATATTGTCCTCGGGAGGTTGTTGGGAAGACTCTGAGCATTCGGTAAAGCGGCTCTGGTTACTGGGTCTGCAGGCATTAGCTCGAGGCTTGGACACGTGAACTGCCCAGAAAAGCAGAAAGAACCCTGGACTAGGAGCTGTGTGTTCAAATCTCGACAAGTGGGGGGTGGGGCCAAGGGTCAGAGATGAGAGCGCATGGCTAATTCCTCAATTAGTAACATGGTAAAAGCACAGCCTCTATTTCCCATGATTAAAGTTCTAAGAATCAAATGAGCTGATGCACGTCCACGTACCTGGTGAAAGGCAAGCATTCTGTGCAAATGTAAGTGGTATTCTCCCTGGGCATTCCCAGAGCGAGCGAAACATAGCTCATCAATACTTGGGTTTTAATCCTTCTGGGGCTCCTCGGCTCTCACGCTGGGGTGCGGAGAAGCAGCACCCAGTCCGACCCCAGATGTCCTCTCTGCGAGGAGCTGCGCTCCGCTCGCAAATCTTTCTGGGTCCCACCCTGTACAGACGCTTTTAGAGGAGCCTGCCGTGTTGAAAGACTCTTGCCACCAAGCCATCAGTTCAGGAATCAGCTCGCAGCTGTGACACATCTAATCTCGCTTGCTGTGAACCATGCCTGGGCCACGACAGTGTGACGGAGGGTGCAGAGCTGACTGTCACAGCTAATGTCTCAGCCCACAGGACTTGGAAGCTGCCTGTGTCACCCCCTGTCCACTCGGCAGATGAAGTGGTATAGAGAGTTGTCATCCATCACCAAATAGAAAGCAATCTCTCCGGATAGAGATAAAACAATCAATACGTTTGGATTTCAATCAGAGAGAATATGTTTTCTTGGACCAGGTCTTAATCAGTGTATGCTCTGCCAGACAGTGTGTTGGTGTGGAATGTGAGCTGGGCAGGAACCCGTGTCACTCGTCACCAAAACAGATTTAATAGAGGAAACATACTTCGGACTACATCCTCGCTTCCTACCTCCTCACAAGACTCTGTGACACAGTTCTTTAGCATGGGTCCCCTGACTCGCCGGACTGCCAGCATTTCAACGTGAGGAGAGACTGGATTTTCCCAAAAAAGGGGTAAGCACAATTCTATTTGTGGTAGAATCTCCTGAATTCAGGGCTAAAAAGGACCCAAAGATCTTCCAACCCAGTTTGCTCCTTTTAGAAAAGGAACTGTGGCCGCAAGAGGGTAAGTGACACACCCAAGGTCACATGGCCTGTCCATGGCGGCAGAGCTGGGGCTTAAACCCAAGAAATACTCACCATTTTGGAACAGGACGTGATGCAGGAAACCAGCCATTCAAGGCACTTGGGCAATGACTGAGGTTCTTGTAGACCCGGTAAAAGAACACGGCGTGCGCTCTCTGCCTCTTATTCTAGATGATTGCTAAACTCTCTTCACGGACGGCAGTCCAAGAGTTGATGATGTGACACTTGCATTCCCTCTCTCAGACACCAAATCCCTGTTCTGTGAAGTGTCCGATCTGGAGGCACACATTGTCCACAAACCCCGAAGCAGCCAGTCGAAAAGTAGAAAACTCAACTGACCTCCCGTTTCATGTGTCCTGAAGGAAAACATCCCTCCTCGTTTAATTACCTGTTGAATTCTGCCGGTGCAGAAATCCCCCACCCCCAAGCCAAGCTGTCTCCCCGACCCACCGAGTATGGGCTTTTTCCTTCCTTGGGAAAACCAGAGGTGCAATTTCAGGAAATGTGCTCCGCCCGTGATTTTAAAAAAAAACAACAGTAATTGTTGGGGTGCTTTTAAGTGACGTTGCTGCCAGTTCGACTTTTTGTGGGCGTTCCCTCCCGATCCTACTGCAGAAGAAACAAGCCAGAGAAGACCCAACATCTCCCAATCCTATTCTGCCAGCCCTGATTTGCTCCGGCCTCGAAGAGGAAAGAGGTTTCTGGTCTGGTCTCTTTCCATTCCGGATCCTCTCACTTCAAGAACTTCAGCTGGGAGGGACGGATGCGTACTTCTTACTAGAATCTTCTGCAGAGCACAACGTCTTCTGTGGGAGGTACAAATGGGAGGGGTATTAAAGGGAGGGGTATTAAAGGAACGATGATTCTAGTTGGTTGGAAATCGGAAACACCTCGAGGACAACAGAGTGTCATCGCTAAGCTTCAAAGGGTGACTCGGTTTACTTGGAGATGTTAATGCAGGGGCGATCTTCCTTTAGTACTAGTTACCATTTATTAAGCAGCAAACCACCTCGTAGATTTTAAAATAATGCTAGCTAATATTCCTTGAGTGCTGTGCGCTCAGCACGACACTAAGCGTTTCACATGGTCTCCTGTCACCATCATAGCAGCCTCGTGTCGCCTGGCAGTACTGTTATTCTCTTGGTAAAGTCGAGGAAACCAAAGGCCCCAGGATGTCCAGCAAGTCAGTGGCACAGGAGTTAGCCTGACTCCAGAGCTAAGCAGTTTCCTCGACAGCATGCTCTGCATACTCTTAGAATCGCCTAGAATCACTTGGTAAAAGCATGGATCCTGAGCCCCAGCCTGGACCCAGGATCCAGAATCCTGGTATGTCAGGTCCAGGGATCTGTATTTTAAACACGATTCCCCAGGTGAAACAGAGGCAACTGAAGCTTGAAAACCACCGCTACAGAGCATCTGTTGGTACCAAGAGAGCTGGGATCGAAGACCCAAGCACACCAACGGCAGTCACTACTATGGCTAAATGAATTGTTTCCTCATTAATTCACTGAGTCCTTTAGATTTCGCCCTGAGATGCTTGATGTCACGTCGAAGAAAGGCAGCACGAAGAGGCCGACCATCTGGAACTTGAGGGGGAAACAAGAGTGATAAATGGATGGCAGCCACTAGAAAAGAACGGATCGGGTTGCAGAGGCAGGGGTTCCGGAGGACAGTGTCAGGAAGTGGAATGCGGGGGCCTCAGTAGTCTAATCCTGGCCCTGCCACGAAGCAGGCCATCCGACCTGGAGCAAAATGCAGCTTTTCGAGGGCTCACTCCCCTCTTGGAAAAGAACATTACATGGTAATATATAACCCCAGAAACTGGAGCAGTGTAGCAATCAGTTAATAGTGATGTAGACATGGTGCCAATAAACACCGTAGCAATGACAGCCTAGGACGCGAAGCCGATCACCTAGGGATCTTCTCTGGTTCGGAGGACCCTGCCTCTCTCCCGCGATCTCACGTGATGCTCATGTGGTTGGCATATAGACCACACTTTGAGTAGTAAGTGTCTGGCCCAGTCTATCATGAATACATAGACCTTAATGGGCTATAAGGAACTCCTCTTTGTCCCTATAGGCTGGAAAACGAGCAGTCCTGAGCCAGAGAACATTCTGTGGTGATGTGGTTGCCGTGTACATATCACTAATTTTCACATAAATTTCATGCCAGGAAACGCACTCAATTCTAACATGATACTGCATGTTGTGAAGTCTCGCTTCCATACCTTAGAAGGTAACTTTGTTGGGCACTTGTCATGTTCCAGTGACACAGTGAAGTACCTTCACATGGATTAACATATTTCAATCTCTCAATAACACTATGTAGTAGATAATTGTTCATTACCATTTTACAACCGACAACAGTGAGGCTCTGAGAAGTTAAGTGACTTGCCCGGTGTCTCACAACTGGAAAATGACAGAGCCGGGACTGGAACTCAAATCTGTCTGACCTCAACGGCCTGATTACCAAGGCCATCTATTGTAGTCAATGCAAGATCAGCAGGTTGGAGGCGGGCAGAAAAAGCCAGGGACTGGGAACGTGGCCTCCCTCAAAAAAGAGCGCCAATGGCACTAACTGCTCCAGCTGACTTCAAGATGGCCGCTCCTCCCACCTGCCCCCTGATGAGCCTCCATAGCAGGCGTGCTGCTCTGTGCGACTTAGCATACGTAATCTCATTTAATCCTCACTGTTCCCTTTGTATTCACACTTTTCAAATGATGAAATGGAATCACAAAGAGGTTAAGAGACTTGCCCAAGATGACACACCAAATAAACAGTAGAGCTTGAAATCAAAATTACTCCTGCCTGAACACAAAGCCTTTTTTTAAAAAAACCACGACGTGGTGGTGTTTCCACTTAAATGAGTAGAGCCAGCTGGACTCTCCTGAAGATGAAACATCTTCCTCTTTATCCAGAGGGCTTTGGTAATGACCCAAGGCATCCACGCCTACAGTGGGCTCCGCTCAAGGTGAGCATGGGCTACTTGGTAAAAGAGATGTCAAATGCTTTATCACACCCACCATACCTGTGGAATTTAGACTCTAGTTTGAGGACATAAATAATTTTAAAAATATAAATAACATGTACTGGTCAGTGCTATAAGAAAAACAGAAACAAATAAAATCCTTACTATCCCAATCCTCACAAACATCTTTGGAAGCAAGTATGACTAGCCCCATTTGACAGATGAAGAAAATGAGGACCAGGACATTCACTAGCCCAACAACTGAGCTACGCAAACCCAGGACTCTGTCACTAAAGCTGGAACTTCTTCCATGCAAGTTGACTGACAATCCAGAACAAGGCCCAGCACTTCTTTATCATGTTCAACCTTCCATTTCTCTCACTTTCATTAGGCTTGTTCATTGGTGTGATTCTGGTTTTTGTGGACCTTTATTCTAGGACATTCTAAGTTTTCTTTCTCAGAAGAAACGTATGCACACATAAATCCAAGCCATGGCCTTCTTCTAAGCGCTCCTTAATATTTTACTTTTCATCAAAATTCTAGGCATAAGCAACATTCAAATTTGGTCTTTTATGTGATGTGATTAAAAGTCCTGAATAGTGTCTGTATGAATCATCAAGCCTTATGAAAGCTTTTCTATAATAGCATTCCCCCTTTGAATAATGTGCTGATCCACTGATTAAATCAGTTCCAAAGGTTGAATCAGTGAGGTGAAATTGGCAGGCAGGAAGGTATTACCAGACACTAATGCTCCTTCCTCGGGGTAAGCTCCATAAATGCGTAGCAATAGAATAGCTTTGCAATCTTCAGGGAAGTCTATGGTGCTGAAATGAAACCCATCAGACAAAGAATACCTTTTCCCAACCACGAATTACCCTGTGCTTTATGAGCAACAGGTAAACAAGTAACTTTTGAAAGCAGAAAGACAATAATATTTTCCATTCGGCAAAGGTTTTATTTCACAAAGGCCTGCAGCTTTAGTATCTTAGAAGAACGGTTAATTTGTCCTCATTCTTCTTAAACCTGGGGGCTTTAAATGTGTGGGCTTCGGGAGGGGAGAAGTCAGTACAAATCATCGAAATAGACCAGCTTCCACCCCGTAACAGAGGAGTGGCTCAGAGGGAAGAGTGTGCTCATTAGTTGCATTCTGGAGACATCTACTGCAGCTTTTCCAGCCGCTGACTTCTTCTGTCAGACACTTAGAGCTCTTGAATGCCCTGTCTAATTTCAAACTCCGAAAGCTATTCTTTACTGATGGCACAAGACGAATACCATCCACTCCTGAAAAGTTTTGGGCTTGATAGACAGTTCCAAGCAAGCAATAAGCACACCCTCAAAACTTCACAGAGACCAAATGCACTCCGGGTGCCTTGAACGAAGGTGAGTGCAAAAGAGAAGAGAGGTGATCAACAGCTGAGTGGATCAGAACTGGCAATGACTCTGAGCAGCTGACCTTCCTAAGTCTCGGTTTCCTGGGACTGAGACAGCCAATCCTATCTTCAGCGATATGTTCCAAGACTCACCCCTCCGGTTGCTCTTCTATGACTGGTGTAGCTTACGTATGATATGTTTTCTTGATCTTCCCCCAAAGGGTTGTCAATATCATCGCTACCTTGATGTTGGCGTAGTACTAAGTGTTTTGCGTTTATTATTTCATTGAATCCCTGCAAAATCCTTGGGAGACAGGAAAAATCATTACCAAGCAATGGTAGTTAACATTTCCTGAGAGCTACCGTGTTCTCTGCCAGGCACCCCGGCAAGCACTTGACACACATCATCTCATTTCCTTCTTACAACAACTCTGTCATTGACCCCATTTTCCAGATGAGGAAACTGATGATCGGAGACATTATGTAACCCCCCAAGGTCGCTGCTAATAGAAGTAGTAGAATCAGAATCAAAACCTAGGTCATTCCGATTCCAATGCCCACACCTTTCCCTGCTACTGGATTTTAACTTTTTGAGGGCAAGAACTGTGTTCAGTTCATCTCTTTATCACTCACAGCACCTAACAGGCTCTGACACATAATAGAGAATCAATAACTATCTGGATTGCCTCTCTTAGTTTATGCCAACACCATCTCTCTAGCTCATGCCAACATCATCACTCTAGTTCACTCCTAGCTCTGTAAAGGTAATCCATAAACTTACATAAACAGCCTGCACCATTGCCTCTTCTTAGCTCCAAATCACAATGCCACTTAACTGGGAGAGCTCTCCCAAGGGGTGTTCAATTCTCCTAAGCTAACTGGCTTCCCCCCGCGCAGTGGTGGTGGTCATTCTGACTCTGCTTGCAGGCAAAGGAACGGACTGGTAAGTCTTTCACTTCCTTGCGTCTGCCATTTTGTAATCCCCTTTAGCTGCATTTGAGAATGCGCTACTGGTAGGTGCTTAAATTGGTAGAGATTTTCTGAAAGGCAGTTTGGCTAATACAACAAAAGCCATAAAAATGGGTATGCCTTTTGACATGATGTTCAAACTGTGTTAATGATAATAGCAAAACATGTGAAAATATCTTAAATGACCAACAATAAGGAAATAGTAAATTGTGGTAGAACTAGGATGCGGCCATTAAAAATATCATTTACATAGACTATTTAATGACTGGTAGGTGGTCACAGTGTGGTGTTTAGTGAATATGATGGTCCTGGAGTTCAGAGATTAGGAGGGGAGACAGATATTAAACTGACAAATATAAACCAAATAATTATAAATAAAACTAGGACCACGGGTATGAACAGCACCTGGCATATCGTAGATGTTCAGGAAATATTTGTTGAGTGAAATAAAGAATGAATGAAAGTAAACAAAGAGTGTAGGAAAGTAAGTCAAAATGGAGCTGTCTGGGTCGTGAGACTACAGGGGATTGTTGTTTTCTTTACATTTTCTGGGCTTTTACATTTGTTTTCTCATGTATTACTTTTAATATCTGAAAAAATATCTTCCTGAAGAGATAGATATGATCTATAAAGGAGGAGGAGGAGCCAAAGCTGTTAGTGTGAAGGGAAAATGGGAGCGAGAAATGGAAGACCCGTCTGCAGGACCTGGGGATATTTTTCAGATCACAAGTTTTTTTCCATAGAATGACAAGAAGCAGCTGTTGAAACTCCTTCTTTGTACTCTGCGTATAACTTTAGAAAGAAAGACAACTTTTAATTCTTCAGTTAGTCCCAAAAGAAAAAAAAAAAGGGAAGCAGATCATAAAAATGGGCTTCTTGTCTTTCATTCAATGAAGAATCAGATCTTAAGGTCTAAGTTGGTTGCTGGGGCTTGGGCCCCATGGAACCCTGCTCACACTGGAAGCCTTTGGCGTGTGAGACTGGCAAAAGCCTTGGGGGAAAATACTGTCACCAAATCATCTTTGAAGTAGCTTTTACAATGAGACTTCAAGATTTTTTATTTGCCTAAAAATAAAGTGTGCGGTGGGTTCACCATTTGTAATTTATGAGAGCCTTCGGCATATATTTGACATCTTCATTTTGATCTCCTCTTTGATGTGACATATAAATTGATTTTCTTTTCCACTCTCATTGTTCTTGGGTTTGTACAACAGAACCCTTTATTTTCAGAAAAACGATTAGCATGAAATGTGACTTATGGTGGCCTAAACTATGTGTTCTATAAATGGTAAATGGCTGTAATTACTATAAGATGAAAGTCATATATTGGATACATTCTTGTAATTATTATAAAGAAATGGCATGGTCATGGTCTCAAATCAAATTAAAGAGGCATAAAATTCAATTTCATTTTCTCAAGATCTGTGTAAAAGTTGAGCACATACAAAATGTGGTTCCAAATGTAACACACTGGCACAGAAGCAGTCTTTGCACAGACGTCATGAAATGACATATTTCTAGAATTTACCATGCTATCTTGAGGCCCAGTGTGTGTTCTCTTATGACCATCACACTGTGAATCAGAAAAGTGCTAAAATCTGGTTCAGCAGATCCCCGATCTCTTTTTCATTTCCTCTATAAGGAAATACAACACCACCACCTCAGAAAGATGCGAGAAGGAAAATATAGTATTGGCAGGGCCATTTCCGATGCAAAGAAATAACAGTTTAAGCCTTTCACACTTTTATCCCATAGGTATATTTATACCATACATTTATAATTCAGAAGTCAACATTAATCTAAACCACTAGGATGGCTATACTAAAAAAGAAAGGCAATAACAAGTACTGGCAAAAATGTAGAGCAATTGGAACCCTTGAGCATTGCTGGTGGGAATGTAAAATGTTTTCCACGTGCATGCACTATGGAAGACAGTCTGACAGTTCCTCAAAACGTTAGACATAAATCACCATAGGACCCAGCAACTCCACCCCTAGGTATATACCCAAGAGAAATGAAAGCACATGTCCACCCAAAGACCTGTGCATAAACGTTCACAGCAACACTATTCATAATAGCCAAAAAGTAGAAACAACTCAAATATCCATCAATGGATGAATGGATGAAGAAAATGTGGTATACTCATGCAGTGGAATATTATTACAGTCATAAAAAGAAATAAAGGACCGATATGTGCTATAACACGGATGAACCTTGAAAACATTGAGCTCAATGAAAAAAGCGAGACATAAAAGACCACATATTGTACGATTGCAGTTATATGTAATGTTCAATATAGGCAAATTTGTAGAGACAGAAAGCAGATTAGTGGCTGCCAGGGGCTGGGGAGGAAGAAATGGGGAATGCCTGTCATTGGGTATGGCGTTTCTTTCTGGCGTGTTAAAATGTTCTGGAATTGATTGGTGGTGATGGTGGCACCACTCTGTGAAGAGTAAAAACCACTCAGTTGTACCTTTCAAAGGGTGAATTCTATGTCATGTGAAATACATCTCAGTAAAGCTGTTACTTTTAAAAACTCGATATTAAACAGCCAAGCTGAAAATAAAGATGATTATTCAAATAACATCCATGTCAAAAGTTGAAAATTCATTAATTCAGCAGCACATTATTCAAAGGGGAAAATGTTGACGGTCTCATGTGTGCCAGACCCTATTGCTGGTGCTGGGAATACAGAAATGAGCTTAACAACATCCCTGTCTTGACGCAGGAGACATTCTAAGGACGCAGCTTTACACATTCTGGCAGATGGGTGTGATTTTAGGTTTGGAGGGACTCCCAAGGAGAAGGTTTTGGGGGCTGGGGGAAGCGTTCCTGGGCCCCCTTGTTCACTTACAAAACAGTGCTATTTTCTCTCTTCTGTTCTCCACCCCATGCATTTATTTTTAGCATCAAGTGCAAATAGTCCTGCTTCAAGAAAAACAGCTCCTACAGACAGTGGCTCAAAACTGCTGTGAAGCCAAATTCCAAGGACACCTTATCTGTATGGGGGAAGCCGTAGAATGAGTCACTAAAGGCATGGACAATTGAACTTGAGGTCAGTTTCAAGTACCTTCAATGAACTTCTTTAAACGTGGGTTTTAGAACTCTCTAGAAGTACTCCTATGTAAAAGGAGTTTCTCCCACAAAGTATCATTTTCTTCATGGCCCATGTCTGCACCATGGACTACACAGGGCATAGTCTTTCAAGGCCCTACCTTCGGAGTTAGGGGCATCCTGTCCATCCAGCCTCTCAATATACTACTTCTCTCCTCCAACCAGGCAGAGCGTCCAGTCGTTCCCTATAGACACCATGCTAACTCTCTTCTTCTGTGACCCAAAATGCCCAGACCCTTCTCCGCATGTTACTTCCCAAGGCCCAGTAGACATCTGACCTCCTCCAGGAAACTTTCCACAGCCCTCCAGCCCATACTAGCCTTGGTCCGTGCCACGCGGGACTTCTCAATGATCCCAGCTCTGCAGTGGGCTCCCTGAGGGCAAGGATCACCTGCTTGGCACTTTCCCTCCACCCCCCTTAGGGCAGAAGGCATGGAACAGATTCAGGGCCAGCGCTGATACTGTAAGCATATTCTACCTCAGATACATGAAAGGGCCATTGGGGACTTCCTTTCCTAAGTGAAATTACTAAAAAGATTTCCTTATGGGATACAGTCAAAGAGAGTGGGGTATAGTGTCTTCTTCTTTCCTAAGTAAACAGAGCTTGAATAATGCTGAGGCCTTCATGACACACCATCTGCTCAGGCCACATCATTCCATTATTATTATTTATTATTATTTTTTTTAGAGAGGCTGGGAGGGGCAGAGGGAGAGAGAGAGAAATCTTAAGCAGGCTCCACATCCAACACAGGGCTTGATCTCACAACCCGGAGATCATGACCTGAGCCAAAATGAAGAGTTGGATGCTTAACCAACTGAACCACCCAGGCGCCCCATGTCATCCCACTATTTAAATGAAAGGCCGACTGAGCGCAGATTCATGGAACCACCAGGCTTCACTCTGTTCTCGTGCCATTTTCTATTTTCACTTTTCCATTTTAATAACTTTGTGCTTAGTTGTGATAGAAATCATCTCTATCCTGTTTTGGCTAATAAAGCAAGTGAATTTTTCTCTGTCAGCTAACACATGCTTCAATGACACGAGCCATAGTATAGGGCTCTCTCATTTTCATTTGTCACAGGTCCTAAAAGAAAAAGTCCTGGGATTTTATTGCTGCCCTACACTTTCATATACTCACATGTAGCTGCTGATTACATATAGATGGGCTACCAGACTAACCCCTGAGTCATTAAAATGTAAAGGCACACATGATGTGCCTTCTGAATGCCCTACTTGCCATGAAATTGTTCACCTCGTCAACATGAATATTAGACACTTTTGACAAAAACAAGATACGAAAGACAAGTTTTTTGGGGGCACGCTTTACAGTAGTATGATCACAATGGTGTGATCAATGGATCTGAACACAAATAACGTGTGTTCATATTGTTGGAAGGAAGACAGAGTAGGTCAAATTGATTGAGAAAATTCCGGAAAAGGAGACAGGTACAGCATAGCTGGAAAGAGAATTGTTGGAAGACACATTGCTGAAGAGAGACTTGTCTGAAGACTATGGATTTTTGCCCCAGGAGCTAAATCTAAAAGATCTAGCAAAGTATATGAATGTGAAGAACAAGACAATTCGTTTCGGAGACAAATCTGCAGCATCTACATCTTCTGAGCTCCAGCACTCAGGCACAGGAGAGAAAGATAAACATATCTGCAGAGCCCATCCTATGACGGCAGTGATCTGATGCCTGGTGCTCACGCAACTAAGAGACGCCACTGCTGCCTTCGGAGTCCGTGCTATTTCCACTTGCTTTGCCTTCTCTCTTTGGAAGAGTAGGGATGACGGTGATTAGAGGCCTGCTCCCATCCGTCCTCCCTCCCACCCATCCTACAAACTTCAGCTAGAGTCAGATGTTTCCTGTCACTCTGCTGCCCAGAAATCCAGTGGTTCCCACCCATCAGCCTGTCGTTCAACCAACCAATCCACCCCATCAGCCTGTCGTTCAACCAACCAGTCCACCCCATCAGCCTGTCGTTCAACCAACCAACCCACCTCATCAGCCTCATCTCCCACAGTCCGCTTTACTCCCCCATCCCAGTCAGGCAGTGTACTCACCAGGCCCTCCCACAAACCCATCAAGTGCGATGCCCTGTGTGGACAGCTTGGGCCATTTGCTCCACCTGCAATAACCTCTCTGCTTACTGAAATCTCAGCCAGCTTTTCCTCAGGTCCAGTTTAAGTCTCTGACCACTCCAGCCCCTTCTTGCCAGCGAATCCCTGCCCTCTCTTTTACTTTCTTGTTTGGCAGTCACATACTACTTTGCATGACAAACCACGTAAAGCCAGCCGTCTTCAAAGGGAGGTGATTTTGCATCCCAAGGGAAATGGAGCAATGGCAATGTCTAGAGATATTTTTGGTTGTTATAGCTGGAGGGGGCTGCTGCTGGCATCCAGTGGGTTGAGGCCAGGAATGCTGCTGAACATCCTACAATGTGGACATCCTACCATGTCCACAGGACATCCTCCTGTTGAGTTATCCCACCCAGAATGTCAAGAGCACCAAGGTTGAAAAACCCCAATTCACCCATGTGGAAGTGTTGTCTACTCAACTGGATTGGAAGCTCTCTGAGCAGGAACATTGTCATTCAGCGTCTAGCACAAGGCTGAGTACCTGTGATAACATCTTTGACAAATGCATGTTGATTAGATGTCACCATCTATCTGGTTGAGTCAAGAGAAGAAAATTTCATCTAAAATGATGGATTTGGTTTTATCCTACTTTTTTATCTAATGGAGTTTAAATATCACTTTTAAAGAATGTCATTCTAGGGCGCCTGGGTGGCTTAGTTGGTTAAGCAACTGCCTTCGGCTCAGGTCATGATCCTGGAGTCCCTGGATCGAGTCCCGCATCGGGCTCCCTGCTCGGCAGGGAGTCTGCTTCTCCCTCTGACCCTCCCCTCTCGTGTGCTCTCTCTCATTCTCTCTGTCTCAAATAAATAAATAAAATCTTAAAAAAAAAAAAAAGAATGTCATTCTAGACTAATGTTTAGTGTCCTTTCTTCTTCAGCCCTTTCTGAAATAGATGGCTCTTAGTAAGGAAAGGGGGACAGCAGTAGTTACGGGGCTTGTCTAAAATTGTCAATTATGATAAAGTAGAGAGAACAGAATCTCAATCTCTCATTTTCCACTCAGTTGTGGCTGAGCAGATTGTAGACAATTCACCCATTGGACAGACATGTAGTGAACTCCTATTGTATATAGCAAGCACTGGGCTAGGCTCATTTCTCAAGTTTTGGTGTGAGGCATTCATTGCTAGAAGCCATGTCATTGTCATGGCATGCATTTTCCCATGGAAGCAATGCTGTCATCTTGACTGGAGGTTCAGCATTAAGTACACTGTAGATATGACTATGCATGTAATATAAAGGCGATCATAACCAAATCGTAAGGTAGTCTCTATAACAAAGTCACATAGAACACTGTTCTCCAAGTTCTTTAAAGAATGGCCTCTGGATACAGTGATGTATGTATTCAACATACAAAATACAACTCCACTGAATTATAAAGTCAACTCGAACATAATACAGTAGCTATAAAAATGGATATCAAGGGGCACCTGGGTGGCTCAGTCGGTTGAGCATCTACCTTTGGCTCAGGTTGCGATCCCGGCCATGCCAGGCTCCCTGCTCAGCAGGGAGCCTGCGTCTCCCTTTCCCTCTGCCACTCCCCCTGCTCCTGCTCTCTCTCAAGCTCACTCTTTCTCAAATAAATAAATAAAATCTTTTAAGAAATGGATATCAAATCTTGGGTTGAGCAATAAATGTATTTACCTTCTAAGAACCTGCAAGGACTTAGGGAGTGGTGTGCAAAGCTGAATTTAAAGTCCTTGATCTTTTTGAAAAGTCGTCTTAAGGAAGCTGGAGTTGGCCTTTTCTTGCTCTCCAGAACGTTCTTGACACTTGACAGCTATCAGAATATTTCACGCTTCTGGAAGAACATATATACAGTCTCCCACATGTGGAAGGTGAGGCTGATGGAGTGGGTTGGTTGGCGTGAGGGCCAGGCTGATCGGTGGGAACCACTTAATTTTCTGGGTGGCAGAGTGACAGGAGACATCTGCCTCTTGTTTGCACAATAGGTTGGAGGGAGGAGGGCCAGGAGCTGAGCTGTACCCCCCTTCCTCCCCGCTTTTACAAAGAGAGGGTAAAATCAACATATAAAGGAGTGATCATCAGCACCGCTTTTCTTTTCTGAACCTGCGTCAAAACACTTTTCAGAAAATCATAGAAATAAGGGTAAGGTAGTACCCTGGGGCCGAAAGATGAATGCAGCGAGAACTGCTGCGTGGGTGGGGGACTCAGCAGCTGTCACGTGGCCCAACAGCACAGGGGGAGGTACAGGAGCACAGAAGTGCCTGCAGGGAAGGGGCGGGGGGGGGGGGTAGGAAAAGCCTGCTGGAGCTCCTGTCAGGATCAGCACTGTGGGGAGCTGGGCAGTGGCTGGGATTTTGCAGCAGTTCAATCCATTCTAAAAACAAGAGACTCCATCCTTTAAAACCTGCTTCACACCTCATTGATGATACTTTACATCCTTTCCCCAAACCCACGAGGACCATCTAGTAAATGAAGCTGCTCTAAAGTAGATTAAATGTGCAGGCTGCATCCTCACAGTTAAACCCCTAAGAATTAGTGAAAACTCATAATTTTCACGAGATACAAATATCACATTACGATCATTTCAAGGAAAATGCCCGAAAGAGTACGGTGGAACTGTCAGATACTGGTATCTTAGAGGATGGTTTTTAATTGGATCAAAACCTCTATAGTCTTTCAAAAAGCTCATTAAGATCTGAGCCACAAAATAAACTTGAAAGGAAAAAAGGCAAAGCTTCTTTTAATTAATGGAGGTAAATGCAATGTTTGCAGAAGTCGATTTAGAGAAGATTCATTTGGGATTGTTTCCGCAAGCTCTCTGATCATCCATGCTGGTCCCCCCCCACCACCCGCCATCTTCCCCCCACCCCCGCCACATCCAGCACACCCAATGATGATGACAGTGACTGTAATTTCTTAAGCCCTTACCTTGTACCTGGTCTGCGCTGAGTGCTTTACGTGGATAAATTCCTTTATTCCATCCAATAACCCTATAAGCTAGGTACTCTTTCTCCAATCTACAGAGGGGGGAGGGAACTGAGCCTCAGAGAGGTGGTGGGTAGCTCAAAGTCACACAGCTAACAAGTGGCAGAGTCACAGTGCCAACCCAGGCAGACTGACTACATGTGGTAAGTACTCTATAAATGGTAGCTATTATGGGCTGACATCATAGTTCTGCTCCCCTTTGGCCACCCACTTGCACCTGCACCCCTTCCCCAGATGGCCCGTCCATATTTGTCAGCTGTAGCTCTTAAAGGAGTGGGTGCAGCTACCCATATAGGGAAGGCATTACAAACCAACATGCACATGCACAGTTCAGCTGCCCAAAGTACACACCCGGCCCATCCCTGATTTGCACTGGGGCTGAGATCTACCAATCTGTTCCAGCCCCTACAAGGCTGGCCCTTTTCCCACCAAGGGCTCTTGTGCCTGGCTGACTTCTCCCCCACTGCCTTGAAAATGGAGCCTCTTTATGCCCCTTGAGAAGTGTGACCATCAGCCATTTGGGGAAGGGATCCCTCTTTGGTTGGCTGAGAAGTGTGACCTTTTCATAGTCCAAATAATCTCTGGGCTCCACCTCTCCTTTCACACAAAATTGCTCTCCTGTTTCCCTTCATCTTGGCTGAAAATAATGTCTCTGATGTCAGCCCATAATAGCTACCATTTATAGAGTACTTACCACATGCCAGGCACTTCACATACATCCTATCACTGAAATCTTATGACCATTCCACCAGGCAGGCACACGTGTTCTTCCTATTGTGCAAGTGAGAAACTGGAGACTTGGCTAGAGTAAGTGATTTGCCCACGGTAGCACAGCAAGGATGTGCTGCAGACAGGATTAGGGCCTGAAGCTGTAAAACCGACATCGACAGGCCATTCCACTTTGCTGAACCTTCATGTCCTCATCTGCAACATGAAGCTAATAAGAGTTCCTATGTGACCGAGTCCTTGTAAGGACACAGTAAGATCATGCATGTAAAGACTCAGCACCGTGCCTACACAAAGAAAGCTCTCCATAATGGATATTTCCCTTTCTTTGTTGAGGAGTTGTCTTCATGGGGTGGGCTGCTACTCCCAGGCCTCCAGGCCCAAGACGACTGGAGAGAGATCCAGGCTAAGTAGCTGCAGGTAGGCCTTGAACTTCTCTCACGGGAGCATGGGGTCCGGTGGCTTTGAGTTTCATTTCTACACCAAGGCATTATTATCTACTTTATACCTACAGTCAAGCCCATCACTTCACTGTCTAGGGGAGGCAACACACAGTGGGGCATGTCATGTAGCTGAACTCATTAGCAAGGACACTGCCTTTAGATGTGCTCTAGACCAGACCTTGTTATAAGGTTTCTCACATATGCTGTTTTTCCAAAAATGAGAAAGGATGGGACTGTTTTCCTGTTGGGTTAGTAATGACAGCCCAAGCTCCCTTCAGGAGACAAGGATGGTGTTAAAATGAAAAGATATAGAAAATAATCCAACTGGTTTGGATTATTCAATATTATATTATATATTATATATATTATATAACTTATATAAATATAATAAATACATATAAATATTATATAATTTCGACTGGTTTGAAACATGCAAAGCTACAAAGCAATGGAATGATTTCATTTGCTCTAAATGTAACGTTCAAGATGTATACAGACATTAGAAGTAAAAAAAGAGAAGTGACCAATTCTCCCTTGGAGAGGGTCAGAGAACTCTTCATAGAAGACAGCTGGATCTTCAGTGATGAGTTGAAGGCAGACAGAGGTGGGGGGGAGGGGGGAGAAGGGCTTTTTAGGCAAAAGAAAAGCACAAAAACAAAATGGTGTGTGAGGAAGAAGGTATTCTCAATAATGATGAGAGCTGTGAGAGTTTAAGGGGAGGGTTGGCTGGACAAGTGAGCAAAGGTCAAATGAAGAAGAGCCTTGTAAGCCATGCCAAGGAGCAGAACGTACAGACTGTGGTTTCAGAGGTGTTCTGCAGGTGGTTGTTGGCACGCCCTACGCTGAAAAATGTGAGCGTGGGGAGGAAGGGTGATTCCACGATGAAATCCATTTGGGATGCTGAATCTACAAAGTTAAACAGGATTTTAACTGGACGATTTCTCAGGACATCCAATATGAACCTCCAAGGGGAGAAGAGCATAGTATATAAGCTTTTCCAAAGCTACTTGACCACACTCCCATTTTTCACAGAGCATCCTATAAAACCAGGGTGCAATGGAATGTACTTTGGGAAATGTGGGTTCAACAGTTTAAAAAGGGCCTTGAAAGATCTGTCAGCAGCATGAAAACGGACTTGTGCAGTAAAGTAGAATCGGAGAGACATATTATGAAGCTCTTGAAATACTCTAAGACATGCTCAAGTAAAGGAGTCACTGGCACAGAGAGAAGAGAGGTCATCTTTGAGAACAAGTGGAATCCATAGAACTTGAAGGATCGATTTAGATGAGTGGGTGAGGGGAAGGATGTGCCTAAGTTCCCGGGTTGGTAGAGCATATGGAAGGCGATATCACTATTAAACCATGATAAGGAATATAGAGAGAAGTGCAGAATCGGGGTGGAGTGGTGGTTGGTGCCGGATTCCATTTTGGAGTGCGTGGAGTTTGAGAAACCTATGGGATATCTGAAATTTAACAAGTCCAGCAGGTAGGTGGATGGATGGGTCTGAAGCTCAGAGAAAGGTCACGGCTGCAGAGGTTGATTTGGGAGTTGTCATCATATAGATGATACATCCATGGGAATGAATGAGATTGCCCGACTGAAGATAGAGAGTGGTCAGCATTAGTGCTACATGCTATGAAGACAGGCTGGATATGGGTTGATTAGGGTTAGGTTTGACAATCTGGCCATCAGTGACCTAGGGGAAGATAGTTCCATTAGAGTTGTTGGAAAAGAAGCCAGATTTCAGGGAACCAAGGGAGACTAGAAGGTGAGACTCTGGAGAGGGCAAATCTAGGAAACATTCATTAAAAATAATCTGAAGAAACAGAAGGTGTTTATCTTAAAAAGAAGATATGGGGGAGGAGGGTCTTGACAGATGACGTTAAAGAGGCAAGAGAGTTATTCTGTGTTTCCCAGGAAGGAACCAACTTCCATTACATGTTACACTGACCTGGGTTCTTGTCCAATCTGTGTGACCTTGGGCAAGTCATGTCAATGATCTGAGCCTTGGTTTCTGAATCCACAAAATGATAATCATAGGTCCCTCATGGGGTACTGGGAGGATTAAATTAGTTACTAAAGTAGCATATGGGTGAATGTATGTATCCCACTGCTTGGCATGTAGTAAGTGCCCCAAAAGAGTTCCATCTCGCTTTTTAGGTCACAGAGATAATGAAATAATGCCAGTAGAGCTTTGCAAACTCACAATCATGACACAGACGTCTGTGGAGGGCGGGGAGCACGTCGGTAAATCTCTTGAAATGTTCACTTTGTCAGGAACCTGAAACCTGCACAGACATGCGCTCGCTCCTTCCGAAGCCCCAGATCTTGTTTGCTAACGTCATTCATGGCCACCCGAAGTAGCCGGAGATGCTTTTCCCCTTCGTCTCCACCCCTACTCACCCCGACCGGGCTTTTGGGTCTCTGGCAGAGCACAATCCTTCCACAATAGCTTTCTTTCACCTAGGTGCGCACCTGGGCTTCTGGAGAGGATTCCCAGGGAGCCGCCAAGACAGAGAATTTCAGTCTGGAATTGCTGGTCTCCAGGAGCAGCCCCCCTCGGGCCCCACGAGCTCTGCCTTCAGAAATCCTCTCCAGGACGGCTGGCCAGGGAGAGCAGAAGAAGGCCTGCATTGTCGCAGAGGGTCCCGGGAATGGAGCCTTGAATGGAAGGAAGATGAGGGCTTCTTTCCTTGGGGCCTCCTAAAAACCCCTGCTCCGCAGACTTTTTCCACACTGGGAAGTTACAAAGGCAAGCGATCTCTCTTAAGGTGTACAGAAGGCGGGGTTACCAAAAATGGGCTTTGGCAAAGCTGGAAATACTAGCTGGAAAAAGAAGCACGAAATGGAGGCAATCCAAACCAGTGGTCGAAGGTTCCAAAGGGATTTGGCGCATGTATTCTGAGCGCCGAGGCCACCAGACACACTTCTCACTCTCATCACAATAAATAATGGGATTCTCCCCCTTAATTGCAAAAGGGTGAGTGAAGCAGAGCAGGAAAATGCCCCCCAAATTCAATGAGACCCTCTAAGTCAGGGCTTCCCCACATGGGTTGCCCCTTTGAATCACCTGGGGAGATTTTAAAATTACAAATGCCCACATCCCCACCCTCGACCAAATGAATCAGAATCTTAGGAGATGGGGCATGAGTCTGAGCACTTCTGAGAAGCTCCTGGGTGCTTCCGATGTGCATCCAGAGCTGGGAGCACTGCCCCGATCTATGTGAGGCACCCAAGCAGAGTCTAGGACACAGTGCAGGTGGGAGAACCGAGAGCCCTTTCCCCACGCCCAGAGCAGACACCAAGCCCAGCACTGAAGGAAACCACATTTGCGCGGGCTGGCATCACACCAAGAAACAATCCCACAAAATCCCGCCGTTGGCAACATGGTTAGACCTTGAGGGCATTCTGCTCACAGAGATAAGTCAGACAGAGAAAGACAAACACTGTATGATCTCATGTATGTGTGGAATCAGAAAAAGCGAAACTCACGGACAAACAGACGGGAATGATGGCTGCCAGGGGCTGGCGGGGGGAATGGCGAGATCCTGGTCAAAGGGCACAAACTTCCAGTTAGAGGATGAATGAGTTCTGGGACTATAATGTGTATATAGCAAGGTGTCTATAGTTCTCAATACCGTATTGTATAACTGGAAAGTTGCTAAGAGAGATCTTAAATGTTTTTACCACACACACGCACGCGCGCACACACGCGCACACACACACACTGTAATTATGCAAGGTGACAGATGTGTTAACTAACCTAATCACACTAATCATTTCACTATATATGTGTATTAAATCATCACGTTGAACAACTTAGACTCATGCAATGTTTTAAGTCAATTATATCTCAGCAAAGCTGGTGGGATGGTGGAAGAAACAACCACATGGACCATCAAACAAGGTCCTAAAGAAATGACCACATGGCATTTGAAATGTTTACATAATAGACTCAGCCACCCACCCGGCACCAGACACCCCCCTCGGGAAGGTTCTGCGGTTTCTGTCCTTTTCACCCCCCGCCCCCGGACCTCCTCCCTGGCTCAGTTCAGAAAAGGGAACATCTTAGGCTTTCAATATCTGATATAAACCTTCTCATTCAGTTATACTTTTCAATTTTAAGCTGCATTTGAGTCTTTTCAACTTAATCGAGGCAGAAGAAAATGATTAAATGTTGTACCAAAATCAAGCGTTCCCATGTGGCTCGCTACATCACGCGCAGAGTGCCCTCGCACGGCGACTCCATCGTACAAGACTTCAGGCTGATGCTGAGGCCCAAATGTAGCCCTCGGAAGTGTTCAGAAGACAGAAGTATGGAGAATTGAAGCATGAAATTGCTTAGAAATGATGAAGCAAAGATGTGTTTTTCTTCCCAATCAAATCTTCTCTGGAAATCCTGACAGCAGGTTTACTCAACACCCTTGAGATCCACTCCGTAGCATTGTTTTTCATACCTTGGTCTCCTGTTCAGCACATCACCCTCTCGTGCAGCCCATTTACCTTTAAATCACTTACACAGGGCCACGTTAACATTGCCGGACATTTGGAGGATGGCTTCTGACGTGAGCGCGGAATTGAACTGAAGGGGTAGAGACACCTTCTGCCACGTTGGAGGGCAACGTTCTGGGCAGCCCAGCACCACCCCCCCGGGGGTGGAGTAGGTGGGGTTCACCCCCTCCCAGAGGTACAACCATTCAAAACCAGACAGGGAGAATGAAGAGTTTGTTTTCATACTTGTGGTCACTGTGGGATTATAATGTTATTTGGTCCATCGATGCTCCACTGAGGGGGTACCACAGAGTTCTGGTTAGCACAGGAGAAAGGACAGTGAACTGGGAGCCAGAAGACCTGGGCTCCATTCCTGGAACTGCCCCCCAGACATCTATATGCTTTCGAGAGATGCAGACCAGTGATTATGCCCAAGGTCTGTGGCACGACTTATGAGCTGTGTGACCAGAGGGAGGTCGTCGTACCTCTCTGTGCCTCAGTCAGTCCTTCGTCTGTAAGATGGAAATGACAATGGTTTCTACCGCCCGGCGTTGTTCTGAGGATTCAGTGAGTTAATACAAACACTTAGAACAGTGACCGGCATATGGGCATCGCTTTGGAAAGTTTAACTACAGATACTGGTTTCAGCTGCAAAACAAAACGTGTCCTAAATGACTCTTAAGTCAGGGACCGTGTTTTGTTTATCTGTCATCTAGAACCTCAGTCAGATGTCGAAGTGGAAACAGCACCATGAGTTGAGAATGTCCTGGGCCAGTCTGCTTGCTTTTCCAGTAAAATCCTGGATTTGCGGCATAACTGGGGAATGAGTCACTGTGGTTAACCAAGTTCTCCAGATTACAAAGGTTTAGGACTTCAGACTTTCTCAGGAGTCACCAGCTGTCCCCCATCGGCCCTCGGCTTGCTGCTTCTCCTCCCTACCGCCCTGCCATCCTCACAGCTGCGCCCTAATCCTTATCATTCTCTTCTTCACTCTCTCTGCTTCCTGTCTGTCTTTCTCTCTAATATTTCCTTATTCGCTTTGCCACATAATTGCCTCTGCCCGGACCCTCTCCCCAGCTTGGCTTGTCCTAGCTCCTAGTCACTTGCAAGCCCCGGCTGAAACATGCACTTGATTCTTCCCTGTCAGAGCACTCATCACCGCTGAAATGACGTTCTCAGAAGGATTTCTGAAGGACTGGATGATATTTATTCATCTGTTTGCTCATTCTCTCATTCATTCATTCAATTCATCCTTTCAGTCTTCCAAAGCATTCTTTTCTTTTTAGTCATAAGACTAATTATAGGGTAATCCTTGGAGTCAGTATTTGGCTCTTTTTCATGCTGTTTGCAGAACCATTCTTTGCAGCCACAAATGAATTAAGAAAATAGATACATATCTCTAAAAATGCCACTGCTTTGGGTACCTGAGGGCTTTGAACGAGTGGCTGCGAACAAACTTCATAATGTATACTGATTTTTTTTAATTTGGTTGAATATTTTTTTAAAACCCTCTTCAAAGCAAATCTTATGTTAGGATATGTTCAAGTCCAAAAACATGGAATGCTGACTATCACTTGTCATTATCTAAGTACTTTTGGTAATCTATTCAGGGAACTACCTTAGGAAAAACGGGGGTTTTTTGTTCTTTTATTTTTTTAAGGACTCATACCGTAAGTTTATTTACAAACATATCGGGTCTGTTGAATTCAAGAGTTTGATCCGTTTTTCAAAGAGACTGCACCTCTTAAAATGCTCCTTTTCACATCTGTTTAGTGGACTAATTAAAACATCCTTATTTCTTTCTTTCTTTTTTTTTTAAAGATTTTATTTATTTATTTGAGACAGAGAGAATGAGAGAGAGAGCACATGAGAGGGGGGAGGGTCAGAGGGAGAAGCAGGCACCCTGCCGAGCAGGGAGCCCGATGCGGGACTCGATCCCGGGACTCCAGGATCATGACCTGAGCCGAAGGCAGTCGCTTAACCAACTGAGCCACCCAGGCGCCCTATTTATTTTTTATTTATTTGTTTTTATTTATTTATTTATTTGTCAGAGAGAGAGAGCGAAAGAGAGAGAGTGAGCGCACGAGCAGGGGGAAAGGGCAGAGGGAGAGGGAGAAGCAGGCTCCCAGCAGAGCAGAAGGCAGATGCGTCACTGACTGAGCCACCCAGGTGTCCCTCACTCCACTTTTTTTTTTTTTAAAGATTTTATTTATTTATTTGAGAGAGAGAATGAGAGAGAGAGAGAGCACATGAGAGGGGGGAGGGTCAGAGGGAGAAGCAGGCTCCTTGCTGAGCAGGGAGCCCGATGCGGGACTCGATCCAGGGACTCCAGGATCATGACCTGAGCCGAAGGCAGTCGCTTAACCAACTGAGCCACCCAGGCGCCCAAAACATCCTTATTTCTTAAGCAGTTGGTGTCTTATTATTAAAAAAGGTGCAGCGAATCCAGATCCAAAGTACACAGTCACCGTAATTAGTAACCACCACTTGTGTTCCACTGGAAATGACCTGTTCTTCCCTGGGCCCTCCTCATAGTGGTTCCTACAGAGCATAGAGGTTGTGACCCTCGGGATGCTCTGTCCCAACATGGCGCTAGTGGAAGTTCTGTGAAAGGCACAGAGACACAAGAAGGAAGAAATCGGGAAAAATGTTCTAAGTAGACCATGGTCTCTGTTGACCAAAGCTTTCATTTTCACCTTCATTTTAAATACTTGATACCACCATAAATCTTTACTGAATAAATATTTTTAGCTGAATTAAGGGCATATTGGCTTTCCAGCATGGCCCTTTAGAAACCCATTTGTAATTTCAACTGTAATATAATTTTCCTAGAAATATGTGTTCATTGATAAGGTTTCATCAGTGATGGTTAGAAATCACCATCCAGTTTATAAGAAGAATATTTGCTCTTTCAGGTGTCCAAATACTATTTCCTCCCCTTTAGACTGGTTGCCTTTAAAGTCAGAAACCAGAAGTAGCTTGGGGATTGAACAGCAAGAAAGCCTTTCTTTTCCTTTCTTTAAGTAAGCAGGAAAAGGAGCTAGTAAGTGCAGTGCACAGCTCGATTCTCAAGTTTGTCGTGCTAAACCAGGGTTAAAAAATCTACCCCCCCCCCTTTTTTTCATGGAAGTTACAATTTCCTGTATGAATCATAAAATAATGTTCTGTAGAAGCGTTCGTTAATAGAACCGCTGCACTCTTGGGGAAGAAAAATCTCCAGGCTACTTCGATCTCACAAGGAAGTGACCTGATTGGGGCTTGGCAAGGCCCCAGGAAAACAGGAGGTTGGGAATAATTGGGGGCCCATCCTGACAGGAGAGCGCCTACCCAAGTGGGAGCAGTGGTTCTATGTAGACACCACTTGAAGCTGAAAGTCTTTGTCTCCCCTCTTTCAGAGTGTTCTTTGTTCTGGGTAACAGAGCTAAAGCTGGGGCAGTAGCAAGCAGGGCCGTGAAGAACCAGGAGATCCTACAATCTAGCAACGGGGTCAGGAATCCGAACTGGGGCGGGGATCTAGTACTCTGGTCCAACTTCGGAATGGGGAGTGCACACCAAAACCATCGGAGAGAAACTTTTGTTGGTAACAGCTTTACGGAGATATGATATCATCCATATACCACACCGTCCACCCATTCAAGGTGAACAACTCAGTGTTTTTGGTGTATTCACCCAGGTGCGCAACCATCGCCACAGTCGATTTCAGAACATTTTCGGCACCCCAAAAGGAAATTGCATCTTCTTTAGCTGATCATCTCCCACTCTCCCTCCTTCCCCCATCACCTGGCAACCGCTGATCTGCTTTCTGTCTCCATGAATTTGCCTATTCTAGGCATTTTGTATAAATGGCATCATAGAATATGTGGTCTTTTGTGTCTGCCTTCTTTCCCGTAGCATGTCTTCTAGGTTCATCCATGCTGTAACATGGATCAGTCCTTCATTCTTTATTTACCCCTGAATCATATGCCATTGTGTGGAGGTATGTACCTTGTGTTGTTTATCCATTCGTCAGCTGAAGGACATTTGGGTTGTTTCCACCTTTGGGCTGACATTTGTTTTCAAGGTATAGATACTGACTTCTCAATTAGGACCCCAAATCACGTCCACAACAACTCCAGGGGAATCCCTGGGAATGTCCTCTGGAGACAGCTTGTAAATCTCCAACTTAACTCTTTCCACATGCCCCATGCTAGATGTTGGTCTTATAGGCAAGAATCATACATGGCCCCTGCCTTCAGACTGAGTATTCAGAGAGAGTTTGAGATTGAAACGGTGTGTGTGTGTGTGTGTGTGTGTGAAAGAGAGAGAGAGAGAGAGAGAGAAGAGAGAGAAAGGTGGGGGGGAGAGAGAGTTTCCTTCTATAATGGCCCCATCTTCCTTCTTTATCTCGGCAGGCCTGCTAGGGAATTGATCAGAAGTTTCTATTTGGTAGGAGAACGCTTTAACCTAAATATTTACATAGGGACATTTGGCTTGACTTCTATCTTGGTCTTCTTACATTCTATGACATATCGTACCCCAAAGCATGGAATATAGATGTTAAATCACACACCTTTAGAGTCAGGGTGAAAACATTTGATGTTTGACAATTCAACATTTCTCAGAGCAAGTCGCTATGTTGCCAACAGTTCACCAAGGAAGGGGCCTGAGAGAAAGCCAGCAAAAAGCAATCTAAATCCGACTTTGTTCATGTTAAGTTATTCCTTTTGGAATTTCAACTACTTAATTATAATCCTGGAATTGTGTTTGATTCATTTTTGACAAGACCATATGTGCCCGTGTTGCCAGATTCTAGTAAAATAGATATTCCGTGCCATGTTTCAACACTCTGCCATTTGTAAAATTAGCAATTTCAAGGAAGCAAAAGGCTACTTGCCATTTTGCTGGATCAGCACCTCATTTGATCTGCTTGCATATGCTGTGAGTAGAAGTAAAGAATGCACGATTTTGTCTCTAGATAAATAAATTTGAATGCAAAATATATGCAAAGCTGTGTCTTGAGAGACAGGGTTCATTTACATCTCAAACTAGCTCTCAGATCAGAAATGTGCTGCTTGGGCTTCCTTCTGCTCTGGAAATGTGCTTTAAAGACGAGGAAGCTTGCCCACCAAGGGAGGAGGACAGCCCCCGCTGCCTCTCATTTAAAGGACAATGTCAGGGGTGTCTGGGTGGCTCAATGGGTTAAGCATCTGCCTTCGGCTCAGACCATGATCCCAAGGTCCTGGGATCAAACCCTGCATAGGCTCCTTGCTCAGCAGGGAGCCTGCTTCTCCCTCTCCCTCTGCCTGCCACTCCCCCTGCATGTGCTCTTTCTCTCTCTCTCTGTCAAATAAATAAAAAAAAATTTTTTTTAATAAAGGACAATGTCAGGGGCACCTGGGTGGCTCAGTGGGTTAAGCCTTCAACTCTTGATTTGGGCTCAGGTCATGATCTCAGGGTCATGAGATCAAGCCCCACGGTGGGCTCCGCGCTCAGTGCAGAGTCTGCTGGAGATTCTCTCTCCCTCTTCCCCTTCCCCCCACCCTGTCTCTCTCTCTGTCTCTCAAGTAAATAAATAAAATCTTTAAAGGACAATGTCAGTTATGTGACCATCCTTTCTTAAGTTTCTCATAATCCCCTATACTTATGTGGAGCTTTAGGCTTTTGAAATTCTTTGACACATATCTCCCCATTTAATCTTTACAATGATCCAGTAACACATAATGGGAAAGGAGGATGATGTTTACTGTACAGATGCAAATGTTGCAGTTACGGGACCTGCCCGCAGTCGCTCATGCCTCATAGATGGTAAAGCTGGCCTTGATGTTCCATCTTCTGACACTTCGCACAGGGTCCTTTCTACTGGCCCTGACAGAAGTCTCAGTTGGCTATTCCCTAAAACCCTGCGGGTGGTAGACTTCAGAGGGGACAAAGGGAAAGGAAGTGACACTGGAAGAAATGGAAATCTGTCTTCAGCTTCTTCCCCTCCCCTCCCCTCTCTAGCTGGGACCATCCCGTCCTTCTACCCCCCTGAGGCTGGGAGGGAAGGGATGCTGGTGATGCTTTTCTGCAGGTGTGTCAAAGCCATCCCTTCCGTTCTTCTTACCTTTTCTTGACTGCACCACTGGGGCCTGAAGCAATGTGGACTGCTTGAAAACCTCCCTGTGAAGGAGCCCCATGTGCTCCCATTGCCAGGGCTGCTTAGGCAGATCTGGCTGGCTACAGTAGACATGCGCCAAGCCCTTCCCCAGGAAAAGCTGTGATCCGTTGTCAAATTTACAAGTGCCTTTCCTTTCTTGCTGAACTTCCAAATAGCATAGAACAAGGGCCTGGAAGTCAGAGAGACCTGGAACTGAGTCTCAGCTCTGGGACTTCCTAGCTATGCAACCTCGATCAACTTAATGTTGGAGTTTCGATTTTCTCATCCATAACATGGGGATAATATCTTCCATCCCACAGGATCCTTGTCAGAATGACGCGAGAGATGGTAAGTAAAGCCATTAACATGGTGCCTGGAATGTCGTGCTTACTGACCATTGGCAGATATTATTTTAAATAAATTTGCAAAGCTCAATAATATTTCTTCAGCATGTTCCAGGGAAGGGGGGGGGGACAGACTCGGGTCAAGTGTGAGGTACAGTACTGAGAATCCTCTCCAAGTTTCCCGTCTGCTAGGCAGATCCTGCCTGCCAATGGACCTGCAAATCACATCTAACTTGTTTCTGTTCTCCTTATGAAAGCTTGTTAACAATAAATATTTCCCATCCCACCTACTGAATTCCTCCTGCCACCTGGATACCGTTTTCCCCTTTTTAATGTCTGCTCTCCTTAATGGCACCATGACTTGGCCTAGGGTTTGCTCGAAGTACCCACCATATGTTTTCAGTAAAAGGGGAACGACTGTGTCCTGATTGTGTTGAAAGTGGCAATCACACACGGGTTGGTAAATTTCACATGTAGTGTCCCCCACAGAACTTTCGTTTGCACTTCCAGTGCCCACTGCATAAAATGCAATGCTCAAGTCGGAACAGCAGTGCAGCTTTGAAATAAACAAAGGTCCATTCATGACATAAGCCTTCCCTGAAACGTCTTCTTCTGAGGCATCCAGCCAGACGGTCACGATTAAAGTCAACAGGCTTCCCATGGCAAGCAGAGCACTGGACTCTGGCAACCGCTCGCCCACAACCATTTGCTCCACGGATGGCAAGAAGGCTATAGATGCCGGCCCGGCCCATGAAGCCAAGGCAACAGACCTATTTGGGTCCCGGCAAGGGATAAGAGATGCAAGGACTTTTTGGAGTCAATTACCTCCTGGGTTTTCCGTGGCAGGGGGCAGGGGGCGGTGAAGCTCTGGCATGCTTTCTTATTCTTTTTTCAGTCGACATTAAGGAACTGAGAGCCTCCCATAAACCCAAAGTGCTAAAATCACAGAAAGGAGAGGAAACCAAAGGACAGAGGTGGGAATGGGGTGGGTTTGTAGATAAGCCGTATTACGTTCTTTGAACCAGAAAACGTCAGGATGCCCTGAGTAGCGCACCTGCTTGTCCTTAAGGCGTAGATTCTGGGAAGGTAAATGCATCCTGATTGAAGGAGGGGATGGGGCTGAATTCAAAGGAATAAAAACAACTCCAATTCCCAGAAGTCTGTGGCCCACCAATGCTACAAAGACACAAAGAGTCAATTAATCTGTCATGTCCTCGCTCCTCGATTGCCATGGGTACTGGGTGGATGCGGAGAACTACGTAATCAGTGAAAAAAAAAGTATGTTAACCTCAAAGTCCTACCAATGGAAACCGTAATACCAAGCCCCCCCCCCCCTTTTTTTTCCAAGTCAGAGGAAAACTGAAGCCTTCAGACTGCCCAACTGTGGACTGATTACCTTACCACCCTGTGAAGGGTGCTTGCCAAGAACACCAGCACCATTAGAATTCTGGGCTCCTTCCCCCGTCTGCAACTTGACAAGGAGCATGGAATTCCATCTAATAGCTTAACTGTGTAAAAGTACAGCTGTCATTTGTGAGACTCTTGAGTGAAAAATAGGAGTCTCTTCTTTCTCTCCAGTACAGCGGGGGAGTATGTTCACGTGCACGCGCATAGGACCACACGTGCGCATGCATTAGGAGAGGGCGGGGATGGAGAGAAAGAGGCAAGCCCTCATTCATTCCTCCAAAAAGGCTGATCCCAGTGTTGCATTCTGGTTGACCTTCTACAGGAAAGGGCCAGGAAGGGGAGGCCAGAAGTGGAGATGAGAAGACCCATTTGCTAGGAGAGGGCTGCTTTTCCCCGCAGTTCATCCCCTTCCTCCCCCAAGTCTGGATGCTCCCGGGAAGGCACTTTAGTGACCTGAGATTCTCATCTACCGCCCATTCTCCTGACCAGGAAACTGAGGTCTGGAGAGAAACAAGCACCTGCTAGGGGCACCCGGCAGAAGAGCCAGCAGGGACCCATGCCTTCCTCTTTGCAAGTAACTGTCCCCCATGCCAAGCTACCTCTCTGTAGTTCATGATTTTTAGCATTTTGCTTTCTTTGTATTTTTGAAGGTGCAGATGTTTGTGTGTTACTGATTCAGGCTTCGCAACACACTGATGTATTCCAGTATTGTCCTATCCATGCTATTTTATAAAAGTATCCCCTGAAGCATGTCAAAATATACAGTTAGTTATTTTAAAGGGAAAAATGGTTCAGTAAATCTCTACAGAATACATCATATGAGTTAGCATAATAAAAAATTGATTCTGTTAAAATAAAATCATTTTGGAAGACAAGCATTTGGCCGGAGGCTGAATGTCAAGTCCAAGGTGGATAGGCCTCCAGATCTTCTAACAGGGCTGTCACTGTCCAGTCAGTGTCCCGAGCACCCTCATCCCCAAAGCACTCAGGGGACAGAGTTGCAGATCTTTGTGGTAGCACTTGTCCAAGGACTTTGTAATCATCTGCTTACCTCTGTTCTCCCTCCGCTGACTGTGACCTCCTCAATGGCGAGAGTTCCTTCATCTTTGTGCTCCCAACACCCCACCAAGGGGCCTGACTCAGGAAACGTTCAGTAAATGTTGGTTAAATAAATTATTAGAGCAGGGGCGCCTGGGTGGCTCAGTGGGTTAAGCATCTGCCTTCGGCTTAGGCCATGATCCTGGGGTCCTGGGATTGAGTCCAGTGTCAGGCTCCTTGCTCAGCAGGGAGTCTGCTTCTCCCTTTCCTTCTGCCCCTCCCCCTGCTTGTGCTCTCTCTCTCTCTCTCACTCTCACTCTCAAATAAATAAATAAAATCTTTACAAATAAATAAATAGAGTGGCATCTTTCTATTTTACAAATCTCTCGTAAATCCATCCCCCGGCGCTGAATTATGAGCAATTTATGTCCTTGAGCCTAAGGACTTCTTGACTCTTTTTAGTAGCCCATCAGAAAAGTAAGGCACCACCTTAGGTCTTTGTGGTGAACTTTAAGAATCTTTAAGATGAAGATCAGGGGCACCTGGCTGGTTTAGTCGGTAGAACATGTGACTCTTGATCTCAGGGTCACGAGTTTGAGCCCCACGTTGGGTATAGAGATTTCTTTAAAAAAGACGAAGATCAGCACCCTTAATAAGAGGTGAATTTCTAGGTCTTGAAAGTCCATTCAGAAAAACTAGTGGTTAGCATTTGGAATAATTACAAATGTGTCTGGAAATGTTTATCTGATTGGAAATACTTCTAATTACACACTAGTTAGAAAGGTGAGGTGCTATGGAGTGCGGTCCTATGAAGCTCTTAAACACTGATTCTGGGACACTTTATTTCATCCCACATATTTTCAGGGTCAATCTCTACGCAAAACACAGTGCCCTCTTTCGCCTTTGAGTTGTAGATCTGCTTCTGCCACCCACTGGTTCTGGGGCCAGTATGTGTGCCAGGATAACCTCTCTGTGAGCCTCCCCTTCCTTCCTTTGTGATGTGAGGATCATATCACCATGCATCCAGGACTGGGGAAATGATTACATGAGATAATATGTGTGAGATGTCTAGTGCATTTCAAAAGTTCTTGATAAATCTACGCTATTGGGGCACCGGGGTGGCTCAGATGGTTAAGCATCTGCCTTCGGCTCATGTCATGATCTCAGGGCCTGGGATCAAGCCCCATGTCGGGCTCCCTGCTCAGCTGGGGAGTCTGCTTCTCCATCTCCTTCTGCCTCTCCCCGCCGCCCACCCCCCCCACCCCCGGCTCATGCTTATTCTCTCTCTCCCTCTCTTGGATGAATAAATAAAATCTAAAAATGAATGAATGAATGAATAAATAAATAAAGCAATCTACACTATTGTTCAACTTCTCTTGTGAAGACCTTAAAGGTTACGCTGATCTCCTTACCTGCTGGCAAAGGTTGAAATGAAAGGTGTGGTAAAGATGAAGGTAAGGTGGAGTGTGAGAGAGAACCAATTCTCAAGAGTCCAGAAGATGCCAGAATGGTGCTCCAGAGCATCTCCCTGCCACCATCCCCTATGCCTGCCTCAACCTCCCCCCAGGCTGCCTTGTGGTGCAGAAGAATTCCACCCCACCATGGTCTGCGATCACGGCCTCCAGAGGAACTACACAACCAGCCTCATCACCGGAAACATCCCAATGCCACAGACAGAAGGGCCACGAGAACTCCGTTGCTTTCTGAATACTGTTCCTGCCTCCTCAGTCTGGTGTTTTGAGGGACAAACCCAGCAGCCCCTGCCACGGCAGCCCGGCTCACACCTCCCAGAGAAGTGAACCCACGGGAAAGACAGCCCGTGGTTACCAACGTTCTCCTATTTTCCTGCTCTGCCCCATTTGCAACATACTCAATTCTACCTCCCTTCCCTTGTGCTGGGTTCATCTGATATTCTGATTAGTTTCACTGCCTTGAAAATGGAATATTGATTATGAGATAAAGTATGGAAAGAAATATTAACATTTTGGGGTTGAAAAAAGGACTCGTTAGAACTGTCCTCGGATGGATTACACAGTTAACTTCCAACAGCTCGAACCCCCAGGACAGCAGGATTTTGGTGCCAAGTGGCTGCTATCTGGTTCCTTCCTCCCATTGCCCAGCGTGGGAAGAGAGCGTGAGGCAGCCTTCTCTTTGGGCCCTCGCATGCTGCAGACCTCCCATCTCCCAGAGAACTTCCGCTGCCCACACTCAAGGGCACAGCATTCGGTACGCTCTTAGCACGGTCGTTGAAAGGAAAACATTCAACGTGTGCATCCTACTGAAACAAAGGATGGCTCTGGGATGCTCTATGGAACCAGCCCGGCAAGCGAGGAATCCAACTCTTTTTTTTAATCGATACCTAAGGGATCCAATTAAACATGTGTCTTTTGTTTTTATTAATAACAAAAATGGTACATCAGAGAAATACAGGATGAGATATTTTCCCTCTCTAGGGTAAATATTAATGCTAAGCTGTAAGGTAGATGGTGGAGCTTTTATAGAGGCTTAAACGGTTTATAGATTTTAATTGCAACCTGTTCTGAATGAATACAATTAAACATTGTTTGTAATACAAAACACCTGCATAACACGTAATTAGAGAAATCTTCTCTTTAATGGGGGCGCGTGTGGAAGGCTGGTGATGATGATGAATAAAGCCATACGTGGTACCAGAAAGCGATCGTGATGTTGCACGGCTAATGGAAAACTCGCCGAGTGAGCAGAAAAACAAAACCTCAGACACGTAAAAAGAATGACAGTCATTCATGTCACCTGCCTACCACTTCCACCTAAAGACCAGGCGGCACGATGATGGCAACATACCACACTAAGTTGGTGTCACACTACCTCTAGCTGTCTTCGATTTGAAGGGCAAAGCAAATGCATCTTGTCTCTGTCCTCACACTCGTCCTCACACAAGGCTGCCTGCCTTCTCATTAGTTGCACAGATGAGGGCGAACCTGGGAAATAGTAACACCTCCCTGGGAAAACAAACCTTCCTTCCGAAATAAACTTCGCGAGTGGAACCGCAGCGCAGACCAGCTGTTCCCTCTCTAAGAAGACTTGTTGCTAGATTACTATCTCCAAGGATGGTGATAAGATGTGAAAAGTCACTCTGATGCTCCCAGGCCCAGGGCACGGTGGGGCACCAGGAAGGCGCCTTCAGCTCAGCGCCTGGTGTTCTGCGCACAAAAACACTAAACTGGGCCATTGTGTTGTCTCCAGATTCCGAGACCTAAGGAAGAGGGGCTCTGATCTACCGTGCAGTGACAATGACCAAAAGTAAAGACGGCCAGGTCAGGGAAGGGAGATCGATCAGAGGGGAGAAGGGGGCTCGCACACTCTCCTTCCCATCTAGTCACACACCAAGTTCGGGAATCTCCCTAGAGGATACAGCCTTACTAATAAAACCTAACCTCCCCACCCCCATTCAGTCCTTCCGCAGGATCGTGGCCCAGTGGTCCTGCACATCGGAGCTGCTTGCCTCCAGCCATGGGAAGGAAGCCAGGTGAAAGGGATGTTTAGAGGGAGCCAGGCTGCCTGCCCTGCCCACCTAGGGTCTTTCTGTCCAGTTCCTACAAGGCCCAAGGCTCTCTACTTGGTTAGCGAAGCCATCGGTTTCTCCCCCTCAGTCTTCCCTTCCCTGGCCCCTACAAGCTAGAGTTTCCTCTTTGGTTTTCCTGGTCTCCCAGGAAATTGTTCCCTTTTACCTGCACTCCTGGTTTCCTGCTCTAGCTCCGGGTCTCCAGCCCTGCCAGGTCTGCAAGATACTTATTGCCCCATGGACAGCCTTCCGAGCCAAGTGCCCCCCAGAAGTTCACAGTCGTGGTGCAAAGAAATGGGAGACGAAGTCAGGCAGCTTTGCCTTAGAATTTCGAGAAACACTTAGAATTACTGGCTCGTGTCCTGGACAAGTGAATCCCTGAGCCTCAGTTTCCCCATCTGTAACATGTGTCTAAAAAGAGGAATCTACCTCACGGAACTACCAGTGGTATTAAATGAGGTCACATTAGTAAACGCTTTGACAATGCCTGGCACATGGCGAATACTCAGAAAATGGGAGCTTTTCTTCATCAGCAGGCCTGACTTTAACACACGCTCCCCTCTGAGAAGGGACAACCTCAGAGCACAGGGCTCTTGCTGGCTAACTGTGTAACTGCCACAGCAGAGCACAAAACTCCAGGCCGTTATTTTTATTCTTAAATCAAAACGATATTGAGGGCGCCTGGGTGGCTCAGTCGTTAAGCGTCTGCCTTCAGCTCAGGTCATGATCCCAGAGTCCTGGGATCGAGCCCCGCATCGGGCTCCCCGCTCCGCGGGAAGCCTGCTTCTCCCTCTCCCACTCCCCCTGCTTGTGTTCCTGCTCTCGCTGTCTCTCTCTCTGTCAAATAAATAAATCTTTAAAAAAAAAAAAAAACAACAACGATATTGAGAATTTATACATGAAAATCAATGGCAAACTAAAATAATTGGCTTTATTTACACCTTTGAGCCTCTGCCTGTTCTAAAAGTGTGAGTTCAGTGAATAAACATGGCTAAAGGAGTAGTGACAGATGGTTTTCTTACTCGGGCTTCTTCCCTGAGCTCAGGAGGCTCAACAGTTCTGTGGGTGATGCCAACATTCCAGCACAGCCACAGAATCACAATGGCCCGGGGTCGACCGTGTCCACTCCCACCACCCACTGCTCAGGACCCTGCACTGAGCGGGCACACAGATCCCTGAAAACCAACCACCACCTGGTCCAAAGGAAATGCATGCACTGGAGGCTGGAAGCCCAAGCGTTCTTCTTGGCCTCATCCTGGGGGGAGGGGCCAAAGCCCATGAGTCATACTTCACTGTGTTGACATCTCTAGCTGTGCCCACTGCTGTTCTCCTGCTTAAACCATTCACAAGACAGAGTCATCAGCTCTGTTGTTCGACTGGAGTGGTAGTTTAAGCATTCAAATTAATTACTTTGTTTTCAAAACTGTGTATTGGCATATAGTTGACACACAACGTTACATTAGTTTTAGGTGTACAACAGAGTGATTCAACATCTTTATATATTATTCTGTGCTCACCACAAGTATAGCTACCACGTATCCCCATACAACTCCATTACAATACCATTGACTATATTCCTTATGCTGTGCCTTCCTCCTTCCCCTTGTGGCAGGCCATTCTCTCACACTCCCCCCCAACACACCTGCGGCTTCACAGCCTAGAATCCCTCTCTGACAGAGACACCCAGATTGGTATGTCTGCATAGCTCAGCTAACCACACATCTTTCCCCCTAGGAGACCAAACTTCCAGATTTTGCCTACCCCTTTCCCCAGCCCCATGTCTACCTCACTCCTACTGAAAAAGCATTTCATTAAGGCCACAGGCCAGGCAGAGGATAGACCAAAGGAGCAGAACCTCAGCATTTCTAGCCCCTAAACTGGCAACATTTCTATCCCCATCCCCACAATTCAAAACTGGGCATTATGTTCATGTGTCTCTATAATTGCACATTTTGTAAAGTATATGAAATTTAATATCTTACAGGTATTCAAATCTAGTTCCAATACACAAACACCCATTAAAGGCCATCTTGGTCGAACAGACTGAATGGACCAGGGCTTGTTCATTATACAGTATTTTGCCTTCAAACAGGATATTGTATCTATATCAGCAGAGAGATATTAATATGAATATCATCCCTGTAGATCTCCAAGGCTCCTTCCACCCTGGATATTCTAAGATTTTCCATTTCTCTACAGAAATTGCCTTCTTTGGGAGAACAGGGTGTTAAGGTGATATTTGCTGAGATGAGACTTCGCCACATTCAGAACTAATGCCTCGGAATTATGGTACACCTAATAAGAGCAATTCAATCCATTTTACAAAGAGAAACTAATCATCCATTCTCGCCTCCTTGCAGAGAAGGTTCTGATGGAAGAAAGAAAAACAAGAGAACATGTAAATGCATCTAACCAATGGTGCCACTACTTTTAAATTCTTCCTGATCCTCAAAGACAAAGTGACCCCTTAGTTTAAAATGTCACAGAAGCCTCATCTCATTTGTCCTACAGGAACCTATATCATTAACTCCCTTGTAGATTACTCTGCACACACAAACACACAGAGAGTTTGGGGATGTGAGTGGTGAGAATCTGCAAGTAGTAAATATCGAAGCTCTCCAGGCCATACGATCACTGTCGCAAGTCCTGAACTCTGCGGCTGTAGAGTGAAAGCAGACAGCAGACAGCCATAGAAGGCACAGCATAAGGAATATAGTCAATGGTATTGTAATGGAGTTGTATGGGGATACGTGGTAGCTATACTTGTGGTGAGCACAGAGTAATATATAAAGATGTTGAATCACTCTGTTGTACACCTAAAACTAATGTAACGTTGTGTGTCAACTATATGCCAATACAAAGTTTTGAAAACAAAGTAATTAATTTGAATGCTTAAACTACCACACAGACAGAAATTCAGCCACTCTGCTGCTGAATGAGCGTAGCTGGCTTCCAATAACACTTGATGGATGGACCCGGAAATACGGATTTCATATCCTTTTCCCTGTGCCATGAGCAGTACTCTTCATTTCTTTCAACCATTTAAAAATGTGAAAATCATTGTTAGCTCACAGGCAGGCTGGATTTGGGTGCTGCTCCCTGTTCTAGAGGAACAGTATGTCCTAGCATCCTGTACTATTCCTAATTGAGCAAGTCAAGGAAATAACAGTCATTATGATGACAGCTGAGTCCAAGGATTATGCACCACTATTTAAATAGAATCTCTCATCAAATCCTCACGACTAACCTATGATGTTGGCACTGCTGTGGTCGCCATGTGTAAAACGGGGAAACAGACAAAAGAAAGGCAACATGACTTGCCCCAAGGCTGCACAGCTACTAAGTAGAGCGCAGACGGGAACCATATGTGACTGATTCCAAGGCCCAAGCTCCTGACCACCGCCTCGTGTTCTCTAGAATGGGACTGCCAGCTCCCCACGAATTCGACTCCCCCAGGAGTATGAACTCCAGGAAGAGGCAAATACAATGGCCCCCAACGCAAACACTATCAAGTACCTGAACTAGTGGGCCTGAGGCAGCCATGAGTCCTAAGGAGTTGAAATTTGCTTTTCAGTGAGTTTTCAAGCAAGCATTTAAAATGCTTGGTTCTGGGGCGCCTGGGTGGCTCAGTTGGTTAAGCGACTGCCTTCGGCTCAGGTCATGATCCTGGAGTCTCGGGATCGAGTCCCGCATCGGGCTCCCTGCTCGGCGGGGAGTCTGCTTCTCCCTCTGACCCTCCCCCCTCTCATGTGCTCGCTCTCTCTCTCTCATTCTCTCTCTCAAATAAATAAATATAATCTTTAAAAAATAAATAAATAAATAAAATAAAATAAAATGCTTGGTTCTTGGGGCACCTCTGGTGGGGAGCTCCGTCAGTGAAGCATCTGACTCCCGATTTCGGCTCAGGTCATGATCTTAGGGTCGTGAAATCGAGCCCCGTGTTGGGCTCTGTGCTGGGCGTGGAGGCTGCTTGAGATTCTCTCTCTCTCCCTCTGCTCCTCCTCCCCACCCCAACCCCGCCCATCTCTCCCTCTCTAAAAAAAAAATTAAAAAATAAATAAGAAAATAAAGTGCTTGATTCTTTTCATAGCTGACTGAGATAAGTTAATCAAGGCAGCCTAAAGAAAAAAGGTGTCGGATGGGCACAGTGGAGCGGGGATGAGCTCCAGCAGGGTGCGGGACGGGGAAGAAGGAGTGGACAGTGGCAGGGTTCATGCTTCTAGATACTCGCTTCTCTCTTGACTCAGTCTCGGTAGCTCTTTATTGGGCTTGTGTCAGAGCAGGTAAAATTGCTGAATGTGGCAAAATTGAAAATGTTGACACCTTAAAAGACAGGAAATGATTCAAGAAACAGCTGATAGATCCTTTGCTGTGAGGAGCAAGCACACTGGGAATAGAAAAGTCATGAAGCATGATTTTGGCTGAAATCCAGGCACGGCCAAAGGACAAGAAGATAGTGACTCAAGACGCAGGGTTCCGGGCATCAGAGCAAAACAGCACTAGCACTAAAAGGCTCATGGGAAGGTAACGTCATGCTTGCACTCCCTCAAGAAGGCTGAAGAAACTCAGCATAAGTGTACGGCCATTTGTTCCCAGAGGGAAGGTTCCTGAATCCTCTGATGCAAGCGCACTTGAGACTCCCTTGCCTACGAGACACTTCAAGCTTGGCTGGCTTGGTGCATTCGCTTTTAGCATTGAAGGGTTCCTGCAGCCCTTCTGGAAATCTTACCCTTGTGGCAGAGAAGGGCTTTGCCGAAATCCTTGTCTCGGGAGATCAGGCAGGTGAATTAAAATCACTATCTGAATAAGACACAGGATGAACAAAAATAAGAAAAACACACAAAACAGGAGATGTTCCACTCAAGCTCCCAACTACTCTCCAAAAACCTCTTTCACATTTCCAAATGTCACACTCCACACTTAAATAAACATGCCTTTCTTCCAGACCGGGAAAAAAGCATCCAATTTGTTTTGATATTTTAAAACATTCCCATGATATAAGTGATGCCTGTAACAGAAAATTATGGGGCAAAGGGAGATTTTTATCTTGCAATTCTGCAGTTCCTCACATCCAGGTCCCACTTGCCTGGAAGTGCCTTACTCAGTCACTCCAATTCCCCCGGCTCATTGCTCCATTTTCTCCTAAATCCCAGCACTAGGAAAGCCCACGTTGTTAAAGATACTGAGGCAAGAAAGCCTTCTGGAAGCAACTGACACTTTACAGCTCAGAACTCCAGGACCCCATAGCTGCTTTGAGGGTCAAGAGCCAACTCCCATCCCCTAGAATAAGGAAGCTGACAATATAGTGTTAATTTTAAATCTGGCTGCCCAGGGGAAATGTCCACAAAATACAAACATGAGGAAATGGAAGCTAAATAGCTAAGAGATGCTAAATGACTGGCCCCGATCCCATATGAACAGGACTGGCCCGGCGGTGGTCTCAGATCAGTGTGCTGGACCACAGCCTTCCCTGTAGTGACTGACTGCGCTGGGGCGAGGGTAGAGGATGCGAATCACACCACAAAACAAGAATCACACCTCCACACAAGACTGCATTGGTGGCAGTTACACCTACTCACAGATTTCACAAATGTGGAAAGTAGGGTTTCTTTTTTTTTTTTTTTAAGGTGGGGCCCAGGCATCCAATTTTAAACGAACTCTATAAGTGATTCTCATTCACATGGCTCAGGGACCACACCGTAAGGAACACTCTTCACTCTACTCAATCCAAATCTCTGACAGTGGATCCCAGGAATCTGCAGACACTCATTCAACACATATGTTTTCAGCCCTGAATATGTGGCAGGCACTGTGGTTGGCGTCAGGGGATCCAACAGTATCCTGGTTCCCGCCTTCCTGAGCTTGTGCATGACCTGCATGGAGGCAGCCATCTTAAAGTATATCTCTCATTCCACATTTTGACTAAGGGTCTGAGGAACAAAAACTTCCCACAACTGGCTAAATAATTGGAGTTTCTTCTTACAGTTTCCTTTCTTTCCTGTACATGTTCTCATTGCTTGGCTTACTCTTCTAAGAAAGGTCTCGTCCAAGCAACAGTCTCAACTTTATGATCCTATCACATGCCCCATAAACCACCTCGATGCTTCATTTCCATTATACGAGCTTCTCTGGGACAGAAATACATATTATAACGAGCAACACAAAACAAACCAACAATGCCTTCCTGACCTGCATGGAAAAATAATACCTTACCAGCTTTAATCCAACTGCATTGTTCTTCGTAAAGAGTAAATGACTGCATGAGATTGTCTGAAACACAGATAGAACTTTAGTTAAGCCTCTGCCTCCAAGAGACAAGCAACCTGAGTCATAAGCCGAAACTAAGGAAAGGGATATTTGTCCCCCAACTTGCAACCCCATTTTATGATTGCAGTTCTGATCCTGGTGCCAAGAGACACTAGACAACATTTGTGAAAACGCTGTCCATGGATCACCCACATAAGAATCATTCTGGGAAGCTTGTTAAATGTGCAAGTTCCCAGGCTTTACTTAAGCATTTTGTAATAGATTAACTGCATTAGTGTCCACAGTTAATGGCCTCTCTATAGCCTTGCCCTTTGCCCTGTAACTCTGCAGACCCCTCCCACTCTGAATGTGAACTAAGCCACTTGACTTGCTTTGGCCAGTGGGGATGTTAGCAAATGGGAAGCAAGCAGAGACTTGAAAAGCTCATGTGTATTTCCACTAGCTTTCTTATATGATTGACTTGCTTGCTAAGACCTGTGTCATATCATAAGAACAAGCCTGGGTTAATGTTCTCAAGGATGAGAGGCCACATGGAGTAGACACAAATCATCCCAGCTGAGGCCATCCGAGAAAAGCCAACCCCTAGCTGACCCTCCAGCTGACTGCAACGGACTCCAGCTATGATCAGCCAAGGCTGGCCCAGATTAGCAGGACCATCAAGCCAACTTTCCCACCAGCAGTGCCCAACGGTTCCAATCTCTCCACATCCTCACCAACACTTGTTATTTTCAAGATTTTTTGGTTTGGGTTTGTTTTTGTTTTTGTTTTTGGTTTTGGTTTTGTCATCCTAATGGGTGTGGGGTGTGGTTTTGGCTGTCATTTCCCTAATAATTAGTGATGTTGAGCATCTTTTCATGTGCTTATTGGCAGTCTGTGTATCTTTTCTAGGAGAAGGATCTATTGGAGTCTTTTACCCATTTTTAATCAAGTTGCTGTTTCCATAGGATTTTATATGGAATACATGGAGCAAGGTTTCTTAGACAAGAAAAGAATTCTAAATTAAAGAGGTAACTAATCATGAATGTCTCACACATTTTTTTCTGTTGAAAAAAAGCCTTACTTTATTGGTGTTCTGCGAATTCTTTCCTCCTAACCCCATCTCAGAGGAAGGGCTCAAGTCCACAGCTAACCTTCTCTCTGCGCACTGCCTTCCATTCTTTCCTACTTCCTCCAAAATCTTTATCAATTATCTTCCAGTCTCTCCCCATTTATTAGCTGCCTCTTTAGTGACTCATTTCTCCCAAAATATGTGTTCAATTTCTCCATCCTATGAATAATTTCCTAGGATCTGCTTTGTCCTCAAGATTCTGCCATCACTCTACACACTCAGTGTCTCCAGGTAACCACTTCAATTCAGTTTTCAAACCACTGCCACATGATTTCTGCCTCTAATAGTCTACTTGACCTATTTCTTTTTCCTCAGTAGCCTCTTCAATCGCTAAATGGAAGGCATATTTTTCAGTCTACCTGACTTGGCCATTCCGGAGCACCTGACAATGCCAACCACCTCTTCCGCATTGAAATTCACTTCCCCCGTGATTCTGGTGATCTCTCTCACTCATTCTTGGTCCTCTTCAACAGCTTCCTCTGGGTTCTGGTTGTTTGCTGCATTTCTTGGGCCCAGAATACACATGTAGATATTCCCCAGGGCTCTGTCCTTATTCTCCCTCAACTTCAGACCCACGTATCTACCTGCTTCCTGGACATTGACTGGGAAGACTCTGAGAAAGCTGAACTGTAACAAAACTCAACTCACTTTCCTCCCTTCTCTAAATCCATGCTTCTGCCCAGGCTTCCTATCTCATTGAAGAGCAGCAGTGAGACCTACCATAGCATACCAGTTGGAAAATCATGGCTTCATGGTTGACTCTCCTTCCCCCTTGCACTGACCACATCCAATTGGTCGTATGTCCTGGCGAGCCACACTCTGTCTTACACGTGCCTCCTCCTCTCCATTACAATGGCCCTAGTTCAAGTCCCCCTGACCTTTTACCTATTGCAAAAGTTTCACAACTGATTACTGTTAGCCTCTGATCCCTCTTCCCTTTAAGCAAGCCTCTATATTATCACCAGTGAAAGCAAATAAATAAATGAACAAATAAGTGAATAAATAAGCTACAGTCAAAACGTGTTTCCTCCATATTCAAAAACCTTCAGAGCTCCCATTTTCCATAATGTCCAACTGGTATGCAAGTCCAAAGGTTGATGTGGTAGGTGGAAAGAGCCTGGGCATCAGGGTCGGAGAGTGATCTTAGTTTGAATCTGGACTCTGCCACTTGCTAGGTGTGATACTGATCAGTTTTCTCCACTTCTTTGCACCTGCCTCCTCAGGATGATTGTGAGAACCAGATGAGTTCCCTTATACATCTTCAGGACTCAGTATGTTACAGAGCCTGGTATGTAGTAGGTGCACATAAATATCAACTTTCTTCCCCTTTCCTACCAAGTACACTCCCAATCTCTATTTGCAGGCTTACCCCCTAGGAAGTCTCCCCAAACCATGCTCTGGACACATATGACATTCATCCTTTCCCCAACCATGGTGAATACTTTCTTTCCTCTACTTCCGCTATGTATTACCCTAGCCTGGAACAACTTCTGTCATCCCTTTCAGCCTGATTTCAAAACCCATATCAAACGCCACTGCCCTCGTGAAGCCTTTCCAATACCCTCAATTCTTCATGTATACTTCATTTGGGGCAGTTCCTGTTGCTTGCCTTGACTTATGGTTACTTATCTGTTCACCTGCCATATCTGTTCACTTGACTGTGAACCTCTTAAGTACACAGACTGTTTCTTAAACATATTTTTATTATTTATTTTTTAGAAGATTAATTTATTTATTGGGGGGGGAGGCAGAGGGAAAGGGAGAGGAAGAAAATCTCAAGCAGACTCCCTGCTGAGCACAAAGCCCGACGTGGGGCTTGATCCCATCACCCTGAGATCATGGCCTGAGCCAAAAACAAAGGGTCGACACTTAACCAACTGAGCCACCCTTAAGGGTGCCCCTTAAACATATTTTTATACCTAGCACGTAACACTCAAAAACACTTAGAACAAACTATTATTTTCACGTTGGAATGCAATGAACAGAAATTATGTATGAGGACAGTCAGGATTTAAAACCAGAAGAACAAATATGTAAAGCATATTTTAGAATCTAATGAAATATGTGTCTTCCTATTCAGTAACTAAGTAATAAAATAACAATAACAGCCACTTGTATAGTTCCCATTCTGTTGTAAACACCATTCTAAGTATTTTACATACATTAGCTCACCTACTCTTCATAGCAGACCTGGAAGGCAGGTACAATTATTATTTCAATTCCACAAAAGAGGAAACTGAAGCTCAGAGAAATTAAGTAACTTGCCTGAGGTGACACAGCCTATAAAAAGTAGAGCTGAGCTCCCTGCTCGGCAGGGAGTCTGCTTCTCCCTCTCCCACTCCCCCTGCTTGTGTTCCCTCTCTCGCTGTGTCTTTCTCTGTCAAATAAATAAATAAAATCTTAAAAAAAAAAAAAAAAGTAGAGCTGAGATTCAAAGCCGGGGAGTCTGGCTCTAGAACCCATGCTCTTAAATTGCAACAATGCAGAATACGTGTGTCTTTGGGTGAATCACTTCTCCTGGAAAAGACTCCTTCTAGAAGTTGAAATAACCCCCTTGCCAGCTTCCTTTCTTCTTGTCATAGACTTATCAAATTTGTTCTTTGCACAATTATTACCTCTCGTATTAGGGGGGCTCAATTACAGAGGTTTAACTCTATTTCTGATCACAGTGTTCCCTGGTAGGCTGCCCATCAATATACTAAACTAGTGGCCAAGATTCAACGGTTAGTGACTGCTTTGAGTTCTTCGAGTCAGAGCCCTAACGGGAAAAGATGGTGTCACTGCTGTCATTTGTACTTGGGTACAAAATTAGTTATTTGAACCAAATGAGTAGGGAGCCTTTGTCAGCACTGTTTTCCACCTCAAAGGAAATCAACGAAGCCTATTAGTTACTGGGAAAATAGTCTGTGGTTTGGGCAAGAGTCTTCACCAGACAGCAGTTTTCTTAAAATATTTGCTGCCTTATAATTAGCTCATGTATCTGATTAATTTCAGAGGAAAAATACTTCAACCTGGAGACCAAATATTAAGCCACTGTGGTTGAGAAAACCCAACTCCAAGGCCAGTAACTTTGGCGTTCATTGCCAACAAAGAGTCAGGAAGCTTCCAGGCCCTAGGAAATCCAGCCACCAGCTGGGTTCTGTACCTTAGCACAAAGAGGTCCATCAGGCTGGGAGGCTGGCAACAGAAGCAGCATGGACTCAGGGCTTTAATCGGCAGTGATCAGAGAACAAAATGAAAAGTAAAATAAGATCACAGCAGGCCAAATTAGGGGAACAGTGGAGGCCACAAAGTTAAAACTTGGAACGTGTAATCAAGGTGATTAAAAACTCGAGCCGCTCCACCTTGTTACGCCCCAGCCCGCCAGCTCACTGTGCCCTCTCCACAATCACAGGCAATTGTTCTGATATTTAAGAATGCTTCATTCTAGAAACTCAACTACAGTCCCACTTGTCTTAGGGCAGTGGAACAGGATTTGTGTCTCTGTCCGCCCTCCCCTCAATAAGGCTGACATGCCATATAGGGACCTAGATTTGACTCATGCCAGCACGCAAAGGGTGTGGGTGCCTTCTGCCTGCCCACTGGCAAATAAGAGGCAGGGGAGATCACGTCAAGTAATCAGGACACGAAGTACCACATAGATGCACAGAACCTGCAAAGTCACCTACCCCAGACTTGGAGGTAGCTTACAACCACTTTGAACAACCTAGTCAGCCTACCGGAGGATGAATGGGCTTGGGATCCGTGCAAGAGCCTTTCAGGGAGCCCTGACTGAAAGCAAAGAGCCTAGGGACGCCTAGGTAGCTCAGGTTGTGATCTCAGGGTCGTGGGATCAAGTCCTGCTTCAGGATCCATGCTGGGTGTGGAAACTGCTCGGGATTCTCTCCCTCTCTCTCTCTCAAAAAAAAGCAAAGAACCTATGCTTTGCCAAGCCACCCATCTTGAAAAACTCTGATAAGTTCTCTTTTGACCATGTTGGTTCTCTTCATTCATCCACTCAATATTTATGGAGTCCCTACCGCAGGCCTCAGACCTTTGAGCACGGTTCCTAAGACAAAATCTACATGGAATGGGCAGTCTGCCAATCAACTCAATTCAACAAATATCAGTAAAATCCGCTATGTGTCAGGCACTGTGCTGGCAGACGTGCAAATGACTAACACAGTACGTAGACGTGCAAATGACTAACACAGTACGTGCGGTCAAAAGTGGTTAAATGCAAAGATCCAGGGGCCACAGCACTGGACTTCAAATCAGATCCGTGCTGTCGCTTACTAGCTTTGCAACCTTGGGCAAGCTACCTCAGTCTTAGCTCCTCCCTCTGTCAAATGGGCATGCTAATCATCCCTCCCTCCCACAGCTGTGGTGAGAAGGCAACGAGTTTGCTTATATTCCGGTATAATATAAAGCACTATCTGCCTGGCACACAGCAAGGGCCGCATGCACCATAGCTATATATGGAAGCTACCAACCATCTTTATGTCAGGGACTTCTTTAAGAAGCTGATGAAAATCGGCCCAGCGTCCCAGAATACATGCATGTACATATACATCTGATTTTAAGGGCCTTATGGATTCCCCCAAGGTCCCACAGATTTAGGTGAAGGACGTCTTGATTTCGTGGGAGAAACTCCCCAAAAGTTAATCATTCCGATACTCCTGTGACCCCTACCCCCAGTTTTCCGAGCTGTATTAGGATTGCAAACCCCTCTGGCTTTCTCCAGAGACGAAGCAGACTAAATGGTTCAGAAGAAGGGCTGTTGAGTAAGGGGGCTCTGGGCCCCAAGGCTGAGTCTGGCCCTCACGAGTTGTGTGACTCAAGGCAGGTGGCTTAAGTTTTCTGAGCCCCAAGTTCTTCCTCTGTAAAACAGAAGATCACCAGTATCTACCCCAGGGGATTGCTGGGAGAGACACGCCAGGCGACACTTTGGTGTGTGCCTGGGAAACCCTCCATAATTGTCACTAGTACTCACAGTATCTACCAGCAATAGGCAATAGTACCCACCAAAACAAAGAACGATGGTCAGGAATGGTTCTGCATTCGGATTAGAACAAGCACCTGAATGTCTTTTCTTTTGAAAACGACAAGCTCAAGGGTGCCTGGATGGCTCAGTTGGTTAAGCGACTGCCTTCGGCTCAGGTCATGATCCCGGAGTCCTGGGATCGAGTCCCGCATCGGGCTCCCTGCTCAGCGGGGAGTCTGCTTCTTCCTCTGACCCTCTCTCCTCTCATGCTCTCTCACTCTCTCTCTCTCTCAAATAAATAAATAAAATTAAAAAAAAAAAGAAAGAAAGAAAACGACAAGCTCAAGTTTCCCACTTACAACTAAATCTCTATTCATCCCTAATGGGAACGTGGGCCAGACGTGGTCAGGGCTCGCTGTGGAAGAGGTTGGTGTCCAGCGATTTTCTCAATAAATCAAAGACAGTCTATTTTCTGTATTTGCAGAGCTAATGCAACACTCCAAGAGAAATAGGTAGGTGTGACCAATTGGGAGTTTCTTTCCATGCCACCAGGCTGCTGAATGTCCCACCACATCCTTTGTCATCCAAATCAGCAGTGAAAAGCACTGTCAGCCAACCCCAGCGCATTCAGCAGATAGGTTGCTTAATTAAATATGCTACTGAATGGGCTATAGAATTCTATTGCTTATTCTGACAGGTCAAAGACAGAAGGGACAATTTCCTGGGTTTTTATTTAAGATGGATTTTCAATGTATCCTCCACAAAGAGTGTCCCAGGCTGCATTAATTTTTGTAAGATTTTTTTTTTCTAAACCCAACTTTACACAGAATGAGCTTTACACAGAATGCCTCTCTTTCTGCCACTCTCGGTGTTAATGCCTTTTGGACTAGGAGCGGGGAAGCCTCCTTCACCACCAGCTGGGAGAACGGCATCCGTGGCCAGGACCAAGTTCTAAACACGCTGGATTTCGAGGTTCACCGCGTATTAGCAAATGATGACTTGCTTCACCTGGAATTCACCCAGCTTTTAAAAAGCAATGCCGGAGCCGAAAAACAAAACACGAAAAAATACAACCGTCTAGCTGCGCGGGCTTGCTGGCACACTGAGCTAGGAGCTCACCAGGGCCAGCTGGGGCCCAGGCCCCAACAGTAGGCACCAACTGTATGCAATGTGTCCAAAACACAATGCTCAGAGGACTCAGAGCTGGCCCTGCACCCCTCTGGGAGCTGACCTTTCTGAAACAAACGTCAAAGAAAGGCGAGGTCCAGAAAGCTTTCTCTGTCAGACCAGTTTGAGAACTGGGAAGAAATCCTCCCTCCCATTTTCCCACCTGGAGACAGAATGGTAGTTGACATGCTCCAGGTCACCTGCATTCCCAGAGCCAAGCACTTGACCTGACAAGGGAACTTACAAAGGAGCCCTCTCCAGCACCTGCCCCCCTTCCTCTCTTCTTTGGTTTAAGCTGCTGAATATGTGATAACACAATCCTTAATGCTGGGATGGCAACAAACACGCTGATAGGACCCACCCAGTAGCTTAGCAACTGTTTTTATGTCTTTAGGCTTTTTTTTTTTTGAGAAGTAGAGAAAAGGGGGAAAAAAAGCTTTGTCAAAGTGAATGTCACGCCACCGTACTTCTTTCCACTTCAGGGGGGTAGGGGCAGGGAGGGGGCTTGGCCAAATGGTCATTGTGAGCTGTGAAGCCTTTCATTCTGCGGTGGTGTAGGGGATGAGGCTGCAAGACAATGGGGGGGCTCTTCCCTTCTCTTAGAAGGTACCTTGAGCCTCCCCAGCCTGTGGTCGATTCAAAGTAAGCAGGCTCTATGTCTTCGAGCCAGGCATTTAGGAAATCGTCTGAGTCCCACTCCGACGGTCCAAAGGTCCCCTGATTCCTTGTTACTGTCTTTGTATCAAACAGGCAGATAAAAGATTTCAACAGACAGGGCCCAAGCCCAGGTGACCACCCTTTCCTTCAAGGCAAGAAAGTTGAGCACTGCCATGGGTCTAGCCTAAAGCTAGGGTACCTGGGGAGGGAGGGGGCCACCAGAGGACCAGGAAGGAGCCCCACAGATCCCGGAACCCAAAGGATAAAGACAGGAAGAATGGAAAAGTGGCCTTCCTTGCAGGCCTGGGGAGAAGTCCGTGTCACACAGGAGAAAGGGGACAGAGAGCAGGCTGAAGGCCAGAGCACAAGACTGGCATGTGGAGCTATTTGGGGGGGCGGGGGGGGGCAAGGGAGCTTCAGACGACCGCCATCATGAATCAGTGTCTCGGACTACATCCACGGCACTACATAAGGATAAGTGCCTGCTCTGATCACTGAGGAATATTTGGGGTACCGGGGCATGAGCACTGGCCTGTGATCCGCCATGAGTTGGAGCAAGGGCCTGAGCCACCGTTCCATTCAGTCAGAACTGAGTGGTCATGAGGCTGGCGGTAGGGTTTACAGTGTTGCTGTGACCACCTAAAGGGCGGGATGCTTATTCTCACTGCACCCCTATGGGGAACTGGAACCGTAAGGGTGCCCCGTTTCCCCACGCCACAGCCCATGGCGCTCCGTGTCACTGTGAGTGTGGAATAGTAGCATCCACTTCGGCATCCATCCCCCTTAACAATTTCAGGTTTGATGGTGAAATTCAGATCTCCTCCTTGTCAAAGTGACTTGACTGATAATTCTTGTCACCTCCCACCCCAAAAAGCCTCACTGATAAAGATATATACAATTCCTTTTAAATAAAGGACCATTTCTTACTTGTAATGAGTGCAAGTCCACTCATCATCGGGGAAATGCAAATCAAATCTACGATGAGATCTCACCTCGCACCTGTCAGAAGGGCTAAAATCGACACCACGGGAAACAAGTGTTGGCGAGGATTCAGAGAAAGGGGAACTCTCCTACACTGTTGGTGGGAATGCAAACTGGGGAAGCCACTCTGGAAAACAGTATGGAGGGTCCTCAAAAAATTTAAAAATAGAGCTACCCTATGAGCCAGGAATTCCACTACTGGGTATTTACCCAAAGAACACAAAAACACTAATTCAAAGAGATACATGAACCCTTATGTTTATAGCAGCATTATCTATAGTAGCCAAATTATGGAAGCAGCCCAGGTGTCCACCGATAGACGAATGGATAAAGAAGAGGTGGTATATATATATATACAATGGAATATTCTTCGGCCATCAAAAAGAATGAAATCTTGCCATTTGCAACAACATAGATAGAGCTACAGAGTATAATGCTGAACAAAATACGTCAGTCAGAGAAAGACAAATACCATATGATCTCACTCCTAGGTGGAATTTAAGAAACAAAACAAATGAGTAAAGGAGAAAAAAGGGAGAGACAAAGCAAGAAACAGACTCTTAGCTATAGAGAACAAACTGATGGTTACCAGAGAGGAGGTGGGTGGGGGATGGGCAAAATAGGGGATGGGGATTAAAGAGTACACTTATTATGATGAAAATAAAATGATTTAAAAAATAAGTGAAAGTCAAAAGTAGTTTTTCCCGACTCTAATGAAATCATGGTTCCTGCTTCCCACTCCCATTCTTTGGAGGCAAGAGGAGAGATCTGAGTGGCTCCCCACCTAGACCCTCCAACCCCCCAGGAGCTCAGTTCTCAGAATCCAACACTGGGGCTGGAGAAAGCCAAAATGAAGAGGCTAAAACATTCATGTTCTAAGGAATATAACAGCTAACAGTTATAAAGCACCTGCTATGTGCCAAGCGATCTTCTAGCACTTGACGATACAACCCACTTAATCTTCATAAGAACCCGAGGAGATGGGTACTATTATTGGGCATTTTACAGATGAGGGAACTGAGCCAGAAAGAGTTTAAGTGACTTGCCCAAGGTCACAAAGTTAATAAGTGATAAAGATCAAAATACCAAGAGCTGGGGCGCCTGGGTGGCTCAGTCGTTAAACATCTGCCTTCGGCTTAGGTCATGATCCCAGGGTCCTGGGATGGAGCCCCACATCGGGCTCCCTGCTCCGCGGGAGGCCTGCTTCTCCCTCTCCCACTCCCCCTGCTTGTGTTCCCTCTCTGGCTGTCTTTCTCTCTGTCAAATAAATAAAACCTTTAAAAAAAAAAAATACCAAGAGCTCAGCTCCAGAGTCTATACACTTATGTCATGGTATCTCAGAAGAGCTGGCTCTGTTCAGTAGGCCAGAGTGACCTCTGTCTCCCTTCTCCCCACTGGTCCAGAGTTACCTCTACCTCTACCTTTGCCTGTGGTCTTAGAGAGGACCTTGTACAAGCACCCCTCATGCTCTGGCTAGAAGGAAGGGATCCTGGCAACTCCCCAAGCTCTGCCTGGCCTCCCGATATGTGCTCTATCACTTTTAAATATATCCAGATTATTACCCCAATACTTCACCTGAACCGTCCTAATGAAATATGAGTGGATATTAACTAAGCTGTAAAATCCATAAAACTGCTGCTTTACAAGAGACATTTACTTATGAATCAGCAGTTGGGTTAATTCATTATTTAGTAGGCTTGTTATTTATAGCATATTACAGCTTGGTAAATTATTTATATGTGCTTGTTTCTGTGCATGATTTTCCCTTAAGAGAGGGAAAATGTTTATCAACCACACACAGGGAGGCTGTTTCAGTCAGAGGCCTGTTGTTAAAATAGGTTGGGCTAGTTTCTCTGTCTTACTTCCTGCTCAGGTCCAAGGGCAATCAGTCGGTCAGTCAGCCACTGAGGGGGAGTCACTGTAGGGCAGCATTTCCCAATGGATATGGGTTATCAAATAAAGACTCTGTAGGCTGATCAGTTTGGTTACTACTAGGTTAAAGTCAAAGTTTCAAAGCTGCAAGACTTCTAAAAGCCTCTAATATACCAAGGAGTCTCTTAAATTTCCAAGTGGAGGGCACGTAATGAATTATTTGATGACAGAGTCCTTTTTATGCACAAAACCCATGGGACTAGAACGTACTTTACAAACATTCCCCTAGGGGCGCCGGGATGGCTCAGTCGGTTAAGCATCTGACTCTTGGTTTCAGCTCAGGTCCTGATCTCAGGGTCATGGGATCGAGCCCTGTGTCAAGCTCCATGCTCAGTGGGGAGTCTGCTTGAGATTCTCTCTCCCTCTCCCTCGTCCCTACCCCTCCTCACTCTTGTGCATGCTCTCTCTCTAAAATAAATAAATAAATCTTAAAAAAAAAAAAAAAAAAGGAAAGAAAGAAATAGTCCCCTAAGAAAAAGTATTCCTCATGCTTAAAGAGAACTCCCACTTGGTAAACTGGGGGTGAACTCCACCATCATGTCCTTCTGTGAGAAACGAAAAGGAAACGGTCAACGCTGACCAATCTACAGACATAACACATAAGCTATCTCGTCCGGTTATACCTAAGATCTACACCACAACATTCAACACACTCTTGTATTGTTTTTGTTTGTTATTTGCTTTGTGTCTTCTTTCTGCTCTCTAAAATGACAATGCTTAGGGGCGCCTGAGTGGCTCAGTTGGTTAAGCATCTGCCTTCGGCTAAGGTCACGATCCCGGACTCCTGGGATGGAGTCCCGCATTGGGCTCCCTGTTCAGCAGGGAGTCTGCTTCTCCCTCTGCCCCCCACCCCGTTCGTGTTCTCTCTCTCCCTCTCAAATAAATAAAATCTTTAAATTAAAATAAAATAAAATGACAATGCTTCAATATGGCAGCAACTGCTTCTGCCTCTTCCGGTCCCCTCCTCACACTGCATGATCAACACTGGTCCCGGCAGACAGGAGAATAAGCAACAAATATTAAGTAGCAGTAAGTAGCAACCAGCTATTTCAGGCCTCAGCTGTCTGGGCTGATATTTCTTCCAGGGAAAGTAGAAAAGCAGACAGTATATCACGGGCAAAGTCCATAAAGTTAAATGGTGGCAGAGGTCAGAAGGAAAAGGGAATTAAAGGCGGTAGAACCTTTGGGGCCAGGCTTCAAGAGCCCAGCCAGCCCACGCTGTGAGCAGTTTGTCAGGCTAGGAAAGTAGCTGGCATACCGGCCAGAAACCTGGCCTCCGTTCTCTGGTCATCTGAGTATTTTTTTTTTTTAACTCTAAGGTTTTTTTACTCTATGATTTGTTCTCCAACTGGAACCGCATTCAGAGTAAGGTTTTCATTGAAAAAGCCAATGCTTTTCTTAAATGTGAATTTTAAAGATTTGCTGCATTCATAAGCCCAATTTTATTCCATTCAGCAGGGTCAACATTTTTCCCATTTGAAGGACACCTGATTTTATCAAAATTCGTAAGACTATAACGTCCACTTACCAGAAACTCATTTTATCACAATCACTACTGAAATCCATCTCTCAATTCAGGGATACCTATCACCTATGACGAAGTTTTTCAATTGTTAAAGAACCATAGACAGCTAAAACAATTACTCAGAGTAACTGAAATACACTTCCTAATCTGAATATGTTGCTTTCCCTTGAGGCCTTTGGAAAACGTTAGCATAACTCTCTGGATGGGAAGAACCCTGACGAGCTTGGCCACCTCTAAAACTGTGTAATTCAGAGCAAATCTCTTCTCTAGGCCTCTTTCCTGTTTCTGTCAGATCAGAGCATTGACCTAAAAGGTGTGTGAGATCCCAGTATTCTAGAATGACCTTGAAGTATTGAGAGAGAAAGGAGAAAACCAACTAATAGGACACTGGCTTGTGAAGACCTGTGTTTAATGACATCATACCAACCGGGCCCGTTAAGATCTGTTCTGAAGAAACACACTGCAAGGAATCTTTGGCCTAGAGCTCCTCCACCATATGTCGAGGTGGCACCTCAGCCCCCTGCAGTACCTCTGTCAACAGAGGTGGGGGTCTCCCCTTACACAAAGCATACCCGTCACTGCCCCCAGCATTCTCAGGAAGATAACTGCTAATGGTTAAGGTGAACGCTCTGGGCTCAGATGGATTCAGATTCAAAGTTTTGCTCTGCCAACTCTCTAGACATGTGACCTTGGACAAGTCCATCAATCTCTCTAGAAATTCAGCCTTCTCCTTTGTAAGATTCAACAACATAATACATAGAAAGCACTCAGTAGAAGAATTGACCCCTAAACACTCAAAACCTAGCTGCTCTTATTATTCTCACCATGTTATTAACCGAAGCATCTTAGTCATCTCCCCATACAGCCAAGCTAATCTACTCCCTGTCTTTCCAACACTTCTGATACTTAACCAACCCTAGACTGTTGGCTCGAAGCTGTACCCACGGCCTGAACTGTTTGTCCTCCAGGAATTATCCCTGACCACTTCAACTAGCAAGGATTGTTTTCTCCTCTAAACGCACAGTCCTCTACTACCTAAATCACTTGCTTGAGACTTAATCACAAAACTGTCTTGTGGTCGGACATGTAAATTACAACCAGAAATGGCTTCACTTTTCACACGAGACTACTATGAGACCCGAGGCTGCACTGCTATCCTCTGGCTCGCCCTTCAGGGCCTAGCATAGAGCAGGGGGTCCAATAAATACGCTGGGCTTTTTTATTTGCCTGTGGACAAACCTAGCTTCATCTTTAGAGGAAAGGTTCCACTAGAAGTTTCTTTGAGCCTGTGCTGTCCAATATGGTAGCCAGTCGCCATATACGGATGGCTACTGGGCACTTGAAATGTGGCCAGTCCAAAACAAGATGTACTATAAGTATAAACTGCACACCTGATTTCCAAGGCTTCGTACCAAAAAGAAAAAAAAAAATGTAAGGTATCTTTTATCTTACTTACGTGTTGAAATGATAGTATTTTGGATGTATCAGGTTAAATAGAGTATTAAAATCAGTTTCACATGGTTCTTTTTTCACATGTTTCTTTTTACATTTTTAAAAAATCTTATTTATATATATATATATATGTTTTTAAATAAACTCTTCGCCCAATGTGGGGCTCCAGTCACATGCTCTAGTGACCGAGCTAGCCAGGCACTCCTTTTTTTATATTTTTCAATGCGACTAGTAGAATTTAAAATTATGTATGTGGCACGCGTTATATATCTGCTGGGGTCTTTTGAAAATATAAAGCATGTGAACGCACTGATCATTAGATGCACTAATTATTTTACCACTGTTCTTTTCAGAGAACACCTACAACAACCTGCTGGTGTTGGAATTTCATGTCTATTCTGATCTAGCACTGTAGGTGTGAACCGTTCGCGGGTCCTTGGAGAATGGGAGCTCCCGATGCACGTGCCAGATAGGGATCTGTCGGCAGAGTATGCGGTGAAAGGATGCGCTATGGTCAGGCCATCTCTTTCCTGCTTGAAACGTTTTCGTTATTAATTAAGAAGCTTGAAAGCTCCCTGGTGAAATACTAAAATAAAATATGGTCAAGTGGTTTATGCATGCAAGCAGGGAGGATGGCAAAGGAACAACCTGAGTGATCAGTGTTGGATAATGATATTGATTTTAAGGCAGTAGCTGGGGAACTAAGGAGCTTCTATTGATCAGAAATCACTCAGGAGCTCTTGGTACCGTCAGGAAGACCAATGTACCTTCACGCCAACCGTGGCTACAAAAGCAGCCTTCCGAATCGGAACCTCGGCTTCGTCACAGCATTATTCAAGCCTGGAAATTGAATGCTGTGTGCGTGCAACTTCTCCAGGTGCCGTGCGGGCTGCAAAAGACATCAGAGCTCCGACACCTGATGGTCATATGCTCATGGGCTTCCTATGGTCCACGGTGTCACGGAAGGCTTCACAGGGGAATCAAGGCTGGAGCTGACCCCAAGGAGGCATAACCCATAAGATAAGAGACCGTTCGTTATGGCACAAGATGTTACAGCAAAGGACAAGAAGGTTGAGAGGGAGAAGGAAAACAGAAGGATGTGCATCTTGGGACATATCATTGGTGGGAAGAGAGGAAGTGGCAAAGAAGAAATATAGCTGCAAGACTTTGGACGGGTTTCAATTTCTTATCAACAGAGGGGGATGATATCTGCACTATCCTATCGCAAATCTTAAATGAGTTACTGCACATGAAAGCACCCAACATCATACTTGGTCTGTTGGAGACACTCCATCATTGTTCACTCCCTCCCTCATCTTTCACGTTGGGCTTAGATCTCTTGGTTTCTGACCCAGACACCTGGATTTATACCTGCCACCACTGCTGAGCCCTAAATTCTAGCCTATGACGTTCCTAACCTTGATGTTGATCTCTCTCTTGCTACTAGAGAGGATTTCAGGAGCTTGTTAACCCATGAAGAGCCAGTCCATCTCAGTAAAGATGAAGGTAGCTGAATAAAGCTCCCACGGAAAATGAAGAACCATGATTTTCATCACAACCGACAGCAAAATGACTAATTAATCTCAGCAAGTGAGTATTCTTTCTCTGAACCCACATTTCAAACTGGACTGACCGACACAAACACACCATTTCCTCAGCCAATCCGACTCACCCTAGGAGACTCTATTTTAAATCTATTTCCTATGGATTTCAGTCCAAAGTGCAATTCTGCCTGGCAAAGTATTGCGAGATCTGCAAGGCAAGCACTTCACACCCCCTGTTTTAACTCATCTATAGAAAACAGCCAGGAGCATTGGAGGGGGGGGGGATTATTTCTTTTAAAGTCAGCATCACTCCTGCTTTATTTCTTTTTTTTTTTTTTAAGATTTTATTTATTTATTTGAGAGAGAGAATGAGATAGAGCGAGCATGAGAGGGGGGAGGGTCAGAGGGAGAAGCAGACTCCCTGCTGAGCAGGGAGCCCGATGCGGGACTCGATCCCGGGACTCCAGGATCATGACCTGAGCCGAAGGCAGTCGCTTAACCAACTGAGCCACCCAGGCGCCCTCTCCTGCTTTATTTCTGTAACACACCTTCTTTATCACCCCTACCTGCGACCTCACGTGGTTCAGAACAGATGGCAGTGGTGCTATTCTTTCAGGGGCGGGGGGTGGGGGGTGGGATAGCGGATCTGTTATGTATGGTCACAAAGTGATGCCGGACAGCCTGGGCACAGAAGAAGCTAAACTCACAAAAGAAGCTAAACAATGGGCCTGCCAATGGGAAGAGGCAGAAGTCTGGGTGGCTCGGAGGACATGAAGATCTTCCCTCAGAGATCACCTGTCAAGTCACTTCAGATGAGAGGAGAAACTTTCCGAAATCACTCAAAAATGAGGGACTTTGGGGCGCCTGGGTGGCTCAGTCGGTTAAGCATCTGTCTTCGGCTCAGGTCGCGATCCCAGGGTCCTGGGATTGAGCCCCACGTCGGGCTCTCTGCTTGGCAGGAAGCCTGCTTGTTCCTTTCCCTCTGCCCCTCCCCTAGCTTGTGCTCGTGCGAACGCTCTCTCTCTCACTCTCTCTTTCGCAAATACATAAAATCTTTAAAAAAAAAAATGAGGGACTTTTAGAAACCATAGTGACCTCAGAGAGGGGGTATAGATACTACCTGGGGCAGGAGGGACCCTTCCGTGGTAGATGGAAATACCATACCTAAATCTACATCTTGATCTGGGTAGTATTTACACAAATGGACACACATAAAAATTCACTGAAGCTTTGTGCACTTTCCTGTATGTCAGTAATATCTCATTTAAAAAGGATTTTTTTTTTTAAGTATTAAATGAGCCCATGGACAGGCGTAAAGGAAGCCTTGCTGCCGCCAGCCATGTCCACTGGAACAGAGCCTTCAGAAAGCAATTCGCCACTATGTACCAGGAGCCTTAAAATAGATTCTGAACCTCTGACGCAGTAATCCCATTTCCGGGTGTCTCTCCTAAGGAAATAATCTGAAACATGAGAGAAACTATGTGCAGGCTGGTGGTCAGACAGATAACTGAATAGAAGATGTACTTGCTTGTGAGACACTAGGCTTTGTCTGTGGATATCAGGTTTAAACAGCAGGATATAACACCTCGTTTGTACATGATCACTTGTCCTGACCAAAGAAACACAGGGAACAAAAAAGAGGAAACACACTCCACAATTACAGCAACATTTAGGTCACGATCATGGAATAGCAGGTGAGACCTTTTTTTTTTTTTTTTTTTTAAGATTTTATTTATTTATTCATGAGAGACAGAGAGAAACAGAGGGAGAAGCAGGCTCCCAAGGAGCGGGAAGCCCGATGCGGGACTCGATCCCAGGACCCTGGGATCATGACCTGAGCCGAAGGCAGACGCTTAACCATCTGAGCCACCCAGGCGCCCAGCAGGTGAGGCCTTTTATGAGTCTCTGTCCTAAGGTTGTCTCAGAATCGCTCTGTGTCTGTGCACAACATGGCTACCGTCTGTGTTTTCTATGTAATGTAATGATATTATTTTCCCCCCAAAATCAAGGGATGGGGAACCTAAGGGTCTCAGGAGGGCTCCGCTCTTCACAAGAGCACCACCCAGAGAGATGAACCTTAGCTTAACAAAATGATGCTTCTCAAAGTAATACCACACCCTACCTGTACTCCCTTATGTTAGGACCATGCTTTCAATATTTCCACAGCACTTTTACGCAAATACATCAAAATCTGAGACAGAGGCAATAATAAAAATGCAGATGTGTAAGGAAGCCTCTGGATCTCCCAGAACACACAGGCCTCGCTAGGCTGGATGTGAGACCAGGGGCCCTGGGACTAAAAAGCGGTAATGAGCACAAAGGTAGCACATCAGCTGATCAGCCGTGTCCTTCAGATCCCTGTATTTCCTACGAAATTTCGATCTGGTCTTGATTTATTCTGGTAGGTGAGTGATCCAGAGGCAAGCAAATTGAAACTCACATTTTTTTTTTCACTGCCTGTAATAAAAGCAAGCATCTTCAGGTGTTTCTCATCATTCCCTGCTACTTCTTGCATTTCAAATCAAGATTTTGAAATTCCCGTCACTTCTCAGAACTTCTCGAGAATTTTCTCCTTTCTACCTGCATGATGTTTGAGGACGATTTCACTTTTCCCCTCTAGGTTTTCCATTAACTAAGGCCATTAGAAAGAGCCTGAACCCTGTCTTTATGAGGCCTCCTTCAAAGTGGGCTGTCACTGGGGTTGATGGTCCAGTTACAAGATTGAAGACTTGGACTCTGTAAAGAACTCTGCTCTTGAAAAGTCATTAGTCTCTTCAACAAATGGTGTTGAGAAAACTGAACAGCAACATCATGCAAAAGAAAGAAACCGGACCACTTTCTTACACCATACACAAAAATAAATCCAAAATGGATTAAAGACCTAAATGTGAGACCTGAAACCATAAAAATCCTAGATGAGAACACAGGCAGTAACCTCTTTGACATTGCCCATAGCAACTTTTTTTTTTCCCTAGATATGTCTCCTGAGGCAAAGGAAACAAAAACAAAAATAAACTATTGGGACTACATCAAAATAAAAAGCTTCTGCACAGCGAAGGAAACAATCAACAAAACTAAAACCTACAGAATAGAAGAGGATATTTGCAAATGACATATCTGATAAAGGGTTAGTATCCAAAATATATAAAGAACTGATACAACTCAACACCCAAAAAACAAATAAACCAATTAAAACATGGGCAGAGGACATGAACAGACATTTCTCCAAAGAAGACATACAGATGGCCAACAGACACATGAAAAGACGTTCATCATCATTTACCATCAGGGAAATCCAAGTCAAAGCCACAATGAGAAAAAAAAAAGGGGGGGGGGCACCTGGGTGGCTCAGTTGGTTAAGCGACTGCCTTCGGCTCAGGTCATGATCCTGGAGTCCCGCATCGGGCTCCCTGCTCGGCGGGGAGTCTGCTTCTCCCTCTGACCCTATCCCCTCTCATGCTCTATCTCATTGTCTCTCTCAAATAAATAAATAAAATCTTTAAAAAAAAAAAAAAGCCCAATGAGATATCACCTCACACAGTCAGAATAGCTAAAATCAAAAACACAAAAAGCAAGCGTTGGCAAGGATGTGGGGAAAAACGAACCTTCTTGCACCATTAGCGGGAATGCAAACTGGTGCAGCCACTGTGGAAAACAGTATGGAGGATCCTCAAAAAGTTAAAAATAGCACTACCTTATGATCCAGCAATTGCCCTACTGGGTATTTACCCAAAGAATACAAAAACACTAATTCAAAGGGATCCGTGCACCCCGATATTCATAACAGCATTCTTTACAATAGCCAAATCATGCAATCAGCCCAAATGTCCATCAACTGATGGATGGTATATATGATATACATATATATATCATATATACACACACAATGAAATATTACTCAGCCATAAAAAGTGCGAAATCTTGCCATTTGCAATGAGATGGATGAAGCTAGAGAGTATAATGTTAAGCAAAATAAGTCAGTCAGAGAAACACAAACACCATACAATTCCACTCATATGTGGAATTTAAGAAACTAAACAAATGAACAAAGGAAAAAACAAAGAAAGAGACAAACCAAGGAACAGACCCTTAACTCTAGAGAACACACTGATGGTTACCAGAAGGGAGGTGGGTGGGGTGGGGAATGGGGGAAATAGGTGATGGGGATTGAGGAGGGCACTTGCTGTGAGGAGCACCAGGCGATGCATGGAAATGTTGGCTCACTATATTGCATGCCTGAAACTGATATAACACTGTATGTTAACTAACTGAAATTAAAATTGTTTTCAAAAATTCATTAGTGAGATCCCCAGGCTCAAGGTTTTACACCCAATGCAGAAATTCCCAGGGCATTTTACCTCCGGTGAATACATAAATTCCATTAATCCTCTTATACTTTTCTAAGTATGGGAAATTCTGCACATGGGAATGGTTACGTGTGCAGACTACAATCAGTAGAAGGTAGAGGGGGAAGAGGAGGATGCTGGGGGTGATACTGTTTTATTTTAAAGATTTTGAAGAATAAGTGTCAAGAAACTGTCTCAGGATTTTCATTTATCCAGAACTTTTCTTCCTTCTAGTTCTCCGAAACCTCACTATAAACTCGGTGACTGATCTATAATTTCAGTATACCGGATTAAGGCCCAAATCATAAACATGAGAAGGAAGAGATTTTCCAGAATCTGACAAAAAGCGGCCAGGACACAACTCGGAGATACCGTGATGTTATTATACAGAGAGGCAGACAAAATTGCCACCACCTGACTTAGTTAAAAGCTAGACACTTAGCTAACCTGGATAGCAGTCCCTTCTATCTGTAAAAGGAAGGGTTCTAACAAAAGAACCTTTCAGTTTCCAGATTCTCTGGTACAAAATGGGAGCCAAATAGGGGATTCAGGAAGAAAGGCTCTACCTAGGAAGCCAACCTGCTGGCTCCTCCTTAGTGAGGCCCAGCCACTGAGACATTCCATGGCACACAGGCCTTGTCCAACTACATTATGGACCCTGCTCCTCGGGTCTCAGAACCGAGAGGCTTCAGAAATGGTTCTCATCTACTAAAATGTCCCCAACAGCTGTGCTTGAGGGCTGGGAGGAACGCACACGTTCTGTTCCAGGGGCAAAGGGGTCAGGCCCGTCTCAGGCAGAAGCCACCTAAGGCAACAGTGCTTCTCTTCACATGAGCTTTCCCACCTGTCAACAGATGCTTAAAGCGACGGGATGAATATGCAACAGCTGAGTTGGACACCAGAGTAGAGCGAGGCAGCTGTTCCTTGCCTTTGAGTATAAAAAGCACAGCACTAATGTGGAAAAGGGTCTGGTCGCGTATAAATATGATCACTTTGCACATTCTCTTCTCTCCACACATTTTAGGACTTGAGTTATTTAACTGAAGAAACTGTAGACCAACCGAAAGCTTTACGTATGGTGAGGCCGAAGAAGACAAAATTATAGGAGATGAAGGACAATAATGTGTTACCACGGGAAGGGGAGGGAAAGCCAGGGGATCACAGCCCTTCAGAATCAAACTTCAACGGAAAGACTGGATTTGATCAAATTGTTCAGAAAAAGTTCATCTTCCCACCAGAACTTAAGCACTAATCAGCTGAAGATCACTTACTTATCTGAATGTTTAAATAAAGGCTAACACAATTCTTGCTTAAATTTAGAAAATGGATTTTAAGCTCCTGACACGTAAATTTGGGCTGCATTATGACTGTGAAGGGGATCAGAATATGCCACCCCAGAATGCGCCACTTTGATAGAAGGATTATATTGAGCTGAAGACCAGAGACACAGTAGACACAGAAGGAGCTCTCTGCCCTCCCCCTTTCTGCCTAAAAGCAGGGCATCGATTTCCCATCGTGAAGGTGTTCTCTCTCCACGCTCCTGCACCAGGAAGAGGAGACAAAGTCAGCACTGAGGTGAGTCTGCACAACAAACCTTACCGAAATAACCTTTATCCTCCTTAGTTTCCCCCATATGTTTACCTTCCCATAATTAACCCCCCCAGATGTCCAAACCCCTTTTCCTTTGTCTTGCCACTTCTCCACAAATATATCACCCTGTGTTGAAATGGCACATAAGCCCCTGGGTTTAACCACCTCACTGGGTCTTTATTTCTTTTCTACAAAGGCCCCCCCATGCACATAAAAAAATAAAATATTAACATCAAATAAAATACGTATGCCTCTTCTCCTGTTAGTCTGTCTTCTGGTCAGTCTAATTTGCAGGTCCCAGCAACAGAACCTAAGAGGGTAAAGGAAAAACCTGTTTCCCTCCCCCATAATTACAAAGATAATTTTTATTTTACATTCTAAAACCTCCAAAAGCTCTAAATCTAAACCATGATGGACATCAATTCTGAAAAAAAATTATTAAGATTATGATATTTACCGCTGACTTCTGCTCTTTCCAATATTTATGGGTTACGTTTTATATCCACCACTATGTCTGATGATTTTATTAAAAGCTAAAATATTAATGAAAAGGCTGAGTATTGACATTTAATCCAAAATACACAGGGCCATACAGTTCATGCTAAATTTTCATTTAGTGTAAAAACAATTTTCATCCCTTATATTTTATCATTTGTATTTTAAATCCTGTGAGCTGAAAAAGCTGATAGTAATTCACTTTTATTTATATGCCCTTTAAATAGTTTTTTCATTATAAAATGGTGAAGTATACATGTGATCACTATGGAAAATGAAAGAAAATATAGAAAAAAATAGGAAAAAAAAAAAAACCCAGCCACAATTCACCACCAAATCATATCCACTGTTAGCCTTCTGGGAAATATCTTTCCATTCTATTTCTCGATGTATAAGGTTTGTTGGTGCTGGTTTTGGTAACAGCTTTATCGAGATATAATTCGCATTAACATACCACTCACCCATTTAAAATGTACCATTCCGAAGTCACAGAGATAAAAGGGACAGCACAGGGAATATAGTCAGCGGCACTGTAATAGTGACACATGGTGACAGATGGCGGCTACACTTGTGAGCACAGCAGAACGCGGAGACTCGTCGAATCCCTATGATGTACACCTGAAACTAATGTGTCATTTGTACTTCTATTAGAATAAATAAATTTAAAAATAAAAAAAAATGTGCCATTCAATGTTCTTTAGTATATTCACGGATACGTGCAACCCTCACCACAGCCAATATTAAAGCATTCACATCATGCCCAAAAGTAACCCCACACCCCTTACCCATCATCCCCCGCCCATCCTAAGCAACCACTAATCCACGTTCTGTCCCTGTAGATTTGCCTGTTGTTGTGTTGGTTTCAGTTTCTAATGATACTATACATTTTTATGGGGGTTTTTTTCAGCTCACATTAGAACATGCGTATTTCCTAATGTTAATTACCAAGTTTTTGTTTACAAAATAATGATTGCATAATAGTCCATCAAGTAGATTTATGGTAATATATTCGACCAGCTGTTAATAGAAATTTAGATATTTTCCACTTCTCTTTGTTCTGATCAGTTTAAGCTACACTGGTCCTTGCACAAAAACAATTGGCGGGAGATTCATTGCGATGAATTCCAGTCCCCGCCTGCGACATTAGGGCAACACCAGCCTTCCCGCCAAGCCTCTATTTCTCCCTCTCTGTCAGGCTTTACTGCTCAGCTAGAATTCTGCCCATGGAACCCGTGGCAGGAGTGGCTAACCTTGTCAAGGGGAAACTAGGGCTCGGAAGTGCCCCATGTGACAAGCTGTCAGATGCCAGATGCCTGGTGTCCTGTGATCGTCCCGATGTGATCACTATCACACACGGAATACCATTCCTCCATTCCGCTCTGCAACCTGATTCCCTCAGGCTGCAGCCAGAAGCACGCGCCAGTCAGGAAACCTGCAAGAACCTAGTCCCCACTCAGGAAGGAAGTAGGCAAGAGGCTTCCAGGAGCATTCACAGGAGGGCAAGGTGCACATTCCACCCTCGCCTAACATGAAAACTGATGGAACAAAAAACCAGCAAATCTGGAGGGGGCCTGAGTTTTCAGGTCATCATCTGCAGTAATCCAAAACCAATAAGGACCACCATTAAGTACATCATAATACTAACTGCAGGAAACACTCATCAAGCAGTGACATGCTTTTATATGCACTATCTCATTTAATCCTCACAACACAAACTCGAAGGTACACATTTCTGTTATTTATCCCCATCGGGCAGATAAAGAACTTGAGGTTCCCGTGCTCAGTAATTTGCCCAGGTTCATACAGCCAACTGTGTCCTTCCCCTCCAATCCCACCCCCCAAAAAGGGGCAGAGGCAGAATTCAAATCCAGGCCTTCCCCATCCCCAAGGTCGAACCCTCTGATTCATTTAAATGTCATCTAGCTGCTACGAAAGAGAAGGGAAAAGGTACTATCACCTATTTACTAGCACGCCTCCTATATCCCAAGACCTGGGTACCATACTTCCCTTACACCTCTGTGACTGAAAGCTACCTCCATTTTACAGTTCAACAAACCAAGACTTTGAGAGATTAACAGATTTTTCTCAGACCTCATAGCTACCTGTGATGAACGTCCTGAATTCCAACTAGAAATTTTTACAGCTAAACCCCAGCTAAAAGAAAAATGCCTTCATTGATAAAGTCGGGGCCCACGGTAACAACACGATTGGAAGACCCAAGTCTCAGGAAAATGCTCGTTGGCCACACTGAAGGAAAGCAAGTTAAACGTCGCTCAGGGTGCAATAAGTTTTGAATACTTGGTTTCCAAATGTAAGATAAACTCAATGGAAATGATATAATTTTCTTCACGATTTGAGAATTGCACATCACACGTAAATGTGCACTTTGTCAAAGCTTTGTAGCTCACCTTTACACTTAACAGACCTCTCGGGAAGCAGAAAAATATGACAATTATGCAAATAGCAGTGTTGAGCCAATTACATGGGAAAGTGGGTGTACTTAAAAGAAAAAAAAAGATTTGGCAAAATATAAGCTTCCTTCTTTAACAATGGAGAGCTTAAATTCAAAGACATTTTTGGCAAACAGGAGGGCATAGGTGGCTCTTGCTTTCTCTCTCTAGGTGTTATTAGCACCAGAGGGCTCCTCATCCTTTGTTTTCCGCTTTTAATAACCCAAGCGCTTTCTAATGGTATTTTAAGTGAGTTGCTAAAATGTTCAGGATGCATTTCCCCATGTTGAGCTCCACAGAGATGATTTTCAGTGGGCAAATAAAAATAAGCATTTAAAAGATTTCTTTGCTCATCAAATGGTGAAGAAATCCATTCCTTTTAGCCTGCTCCATGCTTGAAAAGGTTAGTGTGGCCTTTGGAAAATACCAGGTTGTGCATTCCGTACACTGTTAATGATTCCCGGGATGCACTGACACTTGCAAGTACATCTTAACCTTTTTAAAATGGGGCCTCCATTGTCTTACCTTAGTAAGCAGTTTGTTCACCTTATGTCTTACAAAGGCCACCGCAGTGGAAAATACATGTGAGATGTAAAGCCGCAGACGAGCCGCAGAACAGAAAGAGGAGGGCGGAGCGCGGCTTACATCACACACAACCTGCAGGGGGCGCCCGCCCCGTCTCTGACCACAGCCGGGAAGGACAGCGGCTCCCTTCAAGCCCCGATGAGGACTCCTCAGCTCCCTAACTCCCTGGAAGTCCTCATCTAATGTAGCTGTGTGCATTTCATCCTTGTACCTCTATGTGTCCCGCAGTAGCCGCCCAGCTCCAGGCTCACCAAGCGGCCCCTGTGGTTTAGAGAACCAGACTGGGAAGACACCTGCTATATCCACTGGACACTCCCGCTTCGATGCCTCCCACAGTCTAGTAGCAAGGGCCCTAACCTGCCCCTGTCTCTCCAATTCTAGATCTCATGAAGCCCTACACATTCTTCAGCACAGCTCCAGAGTCTCCTGTGTTGGAGGAGCTGGCCCCTCCTCCAGACTCCCAGGGCACTTTATTTCTTCCAGCAGCTTGAAAGAGTTATTGGACATCCATCATCGGCGGACCTTGGGCTGGGCTCCGTGGTGACAAATAGATTCCCACGGTCCCTGTCCTCAGTTGAGCTCAAGACCAGGTCTGTTGCCCATCTAGGGAGTTTCTGTGACGTTGAAACAGTGAATGCAGAAATCTTTTTTTCTGTGTAAATTGCAATTCGTCCCTCACCATGGCTGACTCTCCAGGGTCCTGGCACCAGAGTACTTTGAGCTGGCCGGAGGAGGGGGCGCGTGTCCACGAGGGGGAAGACGGAAAGAGAATGTATGAAGACCATTTTGGAAGAAAAGGCCCCATTTGGGAACTTCTCCGGTCTGTCCACCTCGCGGGCAGAGAAATTTTCCTTTGCAGCCTCCCTCACCTCGACACGGATTTGACATAGTTTACAGGAAGTAGCCACTGGCGTGTCTGTCTTGCCCGGTGGCCGCTGAGCTGCTTGAAGGCATCATCTGAGCTCATTCTTTCCCGCACCCCCTCTAGCAGCTAGCCCATTGCAGGGCACATCCCACACCCTCCCTATTACTTGCCGGAGGAACACATAAATAAAGGCAAGTGAGTGTTGGTTAGTGGCAAGTCTTGATTATTAGACTGAGGAATTTGAACTTGGACGTGCATCATTTTTTCATGAGGTAAGTCAGAAGAAATAAAGCCTCTAAAAGGAAATGTATATTCATTTGTGTTTCCTATAGAATTAAAAATTCCAGCTCCCGCGGTCTAAAACGAGATATTAAAAACTCTATCGGACAATCCGTTTGTGGGAAATGAGGAGCCATTTAGGATTCATCAGAGCAAAGAGGTTTACTGGAGCCTTGAGGTGGAGAGAAATGGTATTATAAATCCATTTTAAAAAGAAAAGCCAAAAACGCCTAGAAAGCATTTTGCAGTACAAGAGAAAAGCAATTTGCTTGTTACCGCTTCAATTTCTTAAATCATCTGGCTTCACAGATCAACACTAACTCTCTTTAAATCTACCAAATGAAATTCCATCCAATGACTCATTACCCAGGGCGAGCTGCAAATTGTGATTTGTGACTCCAGTAGTTCCTCCAGGAAATGCGGGAAAAAGGATTGGCCAGGAAAACAGCAGAGCCCTGCATGTGTGCAAATAGACGTTGTTCACACGCCTTCCTGATTCTGCTCCATTATGTCCAGAATTGGGAAGATGAATCCAAAATGGCCCCATGACTTCTCAGACAGGTGTTTCTAACTGAATATTGACTCCTGGCCAGTGGGTGGCCACAGGATGCAGGAAAGTTAGCAGAATGCAGAGAGTCTGGCTTCACTGTCACCGAGTTCCAGGCAGTAGCCCTGAGTCCCTAACTCAAATGGGGACCCTTTACAGCAGTTTCATCTGGAACAGTCTTTGTTAATCCCTTCATTCACACTTCTCTCATACATCCAGGCAAACCATCCTTTACAGGGTAGCATTTGGGCAAAGAAAACCCCAAAACTCAGATACAATCTCTCATTCAAACTGATCCACACAGTTCTATTCTAGAACTGTGACCGCAGGTGTCCAATGGGGGAATACAGAGAGTTCCTGGCTTGACCCCATTTCGCAGAATCATCCTCTCGTCTCGAAAATGGCTGGCCTTACTCTGTGCAGTATCTGATCCAGTCCTATCTTGTTCGGATTTATTGTTTAATTAATGGCTTTACTGCCAACAATTAACATGAGTATGCAAACAGACACGGTATCTGTGTTTTTTCTCCTCACCAAAAAACTGGGTTCTTTACGGCATGGGCACACTTAGAGTCATCAAGTGGTGATCCGGTCCAATGCAGCAAATTTTGCAGTAATTATGTTTTTGTAGCTGTATTCTTCCACACTTCCACAAAACATCATTTGAATCATCACAAGTTCTCTAACCATCTTACTCTTCTGTGAACACTCGTCCCACTTTCACCAGATTCTGGAAAGCCTACAGCAAAGTTTCACAACACACTTTTCCTCCCTCCCCCCGATACAATCCGTGTGTCCCCTCGCCTCCCCACCCTTTTCCTGCCAGGCAGGGTCATCAGTGCTGTTCTCAAAAATGTCACTCATCCAATGAGATCCTGAGAATATCCCCTGGTTTCTGTGTATCCAAAAGCATGTAGGTCATTAGCGACATTCTCGGTTTTGCCAGATGGTGTTTACAGGCAAGGGAGCCATGAGAGCCCCAAGTGATAGGCCTGGATTAAAGGGGGTAGTCAAAGGGGGCTTTGCCTCCTAGGACGTGGAATTAGAAATTAGAATATATGAACTGAAATTAGACTCCACTTGGCAACACTGAACTTAGTATCTTATCATTTTAACTTGGATTTTATGTTTTCCCACTAAGAAAGGGCTTACAGAAATTCCCAAATCACATATATTCCTTTCAAAAGAATGCAAAAAGGTTTGTTTTTTGTTTTTTTTTTTTCTGAGTCAGACTTAAACATGGAAAAATGTGATTCTGGATTTCTAAACCATTAGCTGAAAAATGCAGTTGTAGGTGATAAGTTAAGGGTAAAGAGCATCTTACCTCCTACCACTGTTAACTCTGTTGCCTAGAGTAACCAAGAGTTGTTCAGAAAAATAATGTTCTGGAACCACAATAGGAGGAGACAAAACAGATCCCCCTCAGAAGTGTGATAATCTCCTCAGATGAGAGCTTCTGTAGGGCTAATGAGAGCGGCCAAAGAGCTCTGAACTCTTGTCCCTTTGCTCCTGACCGTGAAACATGTCTTAGTTCTTTGTTTTGGGTTTTTTTTAAAAGGTTTTTTCTAAGTCATCTCTACACCCAACGTGGGGCTCGAACTCACAACCCCGAGATCAAAAGTCGCGTGCTCTTCCAACTGAGCCCGCCAGGCACCCCGAGTGTCTCTTAATTCCTATCCACATCATACCCACAAAGATCCAATTGGTTTAATAGTTGGATTGAGTTGGGTGGAGGAGGACTCAGAATAATGAGATAAATAATGCAGGTTCCTAAAAGTCCGAATGTTTTGAAACGAGGCCGACTCTGTGGCTCCTTCCCTCCCTCTTCCGTCTCCTCCTCCTCTTCTTGGTGTGTGTTTCTCTCCTTCCCTTTCTCTCTCTTAAAAGAAGTAACCAACACATTTTTTATTCATATTATTGGAATTTTTAATGTGTACATTGCAAGGGCACTGGGTGAAATTGGGTGTACAAAAATGCCTAGGGCAGTGCCTGACACATTTGGGGTGCTTGTGAAATCTATCAATTTGACTCTCCTTTTCTCCTTCCCTTGCCTTTTCCCCCCTCTCCACACCCCTAATCCCTCCGCCCCCCTCCCATCTTCCTACTTTCTATAGCCATTGTGCCCTTCTCTGGCCACGACTGGGAACTGAAGCCAATTCTAATACATACACGCAGGCACCAAATTGCATAAATATCAGGACTTAGCCTTACATCTAGCTGTATGCCCCCTCTTCTTAATAATAAAATGGTTATGTTGAACATTTTATACTTCGCTCTCATACAGAATGTAAACCATGTTTGTTTTTTATGAACTTCACAGGGATGGCTCATAAAAATCCCAAAGCAATTTTCTAACAGCAGTGGGTCAGTAGAAAGCGATAGGCTTACAGAGCTTCATTTTTTTTTTTTTTTTTTTGTAGTGCAACAAAGTTGCTCTTAGGTTCTAGTTATAAATGATGTGAAAGCCCTAACAGGGGAAATAAAATCACATGATCTCACACACTCACCAGATTTCATACTTGGAAAGAAATCCAGTCCCTAAGTTATTTTTACAAGAAATAATGAGCCAGTCCTCTTGCGTACAGTCATGGTAGAAACTTGTGATTTACCAGCTTTCGGAGAGTTCCAAGGAAGCCCGTTAGATTTATTGCTCATTTCGCCAAAGGTCTCCAATAAGACTGCTCTTCTTATCTGGAGTTTGTTTGGTTCCCCCAGCCCCCCGGATCAAGAAAGTATCTATAATCAGCAAAAATATTGCTTGGTTGTTCCATCCTTGGGCCCTCACATATCCCACAAATCCTTTTCCAGCATCCCCTCTGTGGAAGACCCTTGCTTCTTGTGGATATTCTTAACAGCTATCAAACTGGGCAGCAGAGGGACCTCTGGTCTTTCTGTAGGGAGCCACCACAGGCCTGATACTGATTATGGAGTTCAAGGGCATAGAGGCATTGCTGGCCATGAAGCTCATTATCAGGACTGGACAAGGAGCCTTCTTGCTGGCAATGAAGCTCTCAATAAAATTAAGAGCAAACTGAAGCTAATTCCACTAGTGGGTATTTACCCAAAGAAAACACTAATTCGAAAAATATCTGCACCTCTATGTTTATGGCAGCATTATTTACCATAGCCAAGACATGGAAGCAAAGTAAATCCCTGTCAGTAGATGAGTGGATGGAGGAGATGTGAGATGTATATATAATGGAATGTTATATGTGTATATAAAGGAATATTCGCCATAAAAAAGAATGAGATCTTGCCATTTGTGACAACGTGGCTGGAACTAGAGGGCATTAGGCTAAGTGAATTAAGTCAGACAGAGAAAGACAAATATATGACTTCACTTCTATGTAGAATCTAAAAAAAACCCAAACAAACAAATAAATAAAACTGTAGAAACAGACCCATAAATACAAAGAAGAAACTGAGGGTTGCCAGAGGGCTGGGAAAAGTGGGTAAAGGGGACTTTTTTTTAAAAAAAGAGCAAACTGAAGGGACACTGGCTGCAACAGTCAGCTTGGTGACTGATCCACCACATAAAATGGAGAGCCCCCCACGTAGATGATTCTCGGAAGCAGGCTTCCGTTTAACTTGATACTCAAACAGCCAACTGAAAAGAGAAAGAGGCAAGCAACCCTGTGTTGGGTTTTATTAAGACCAAAAAAAACAAAACAAAATAAAACCCAGCTTTATTGATTTTTTTTCCAGAAAGCACAGTTTTTTTTTAAAAAACGACATCAGCCTGTTCTTATCATCTATAGCCCTACCATAATGCGTTCCACCTTTTGTCGAGTATTTTCAGACACGGGTGAGTGAAACCGCTGGCCACACTCACACCCCGACCAGGGGAAGATGAAAGGAAGGATGAAGTCCTTGGAGCTCCTAAAGTCTCTGAAGACTGCAGATGAAAGACCCTGGGTCCGGACACCAGCTATGAAGACCCGCGACCAAACACACACGATCAAAGCCTGGGAAAACTCAACCTAACGCACTTCGAGGTTTTCTTTATGGGCAGGGGCAACCCCAGAAACACTGGAGAAATCTGGTCACTCCATCAACCAGTTCTGGCTGAACACATCACCTCAACCTACAGCGTGCCAGGAGCCAGACGGCCTTCTGGGGCGTTCCATGCAGAACCACAGGCAAGAGCCCAGGCTGGCCGATGCCCCCCGGATGAGGTTGCCCGACTCTCTGTGGGGACCGCACAGGCTCAGCTGGGGTTTTGTCACAATTATACGCAGCCTAACTTCAGCACATTCATTTTTCCCACCGTGGTTTTATTTATTTACTTGCCGTGTTCTGTAGATTGATCCCTAATCACCAAACAGCTTGCGAGCAAGTACCTTTAAAAATGTTAAGTCTAACCCCTGCTAACTCCAACACACTGTGCAGCCGCGATGACTTTTCATTACCACCTCTAATTAAATGTTTCACCCAATTCTCAGAAAAAAAAATATATTTTTAATAAATATATTATTTGGGGCGCCTGGGTGGCTCAGTCGTTAAGCGTTTGCCTTCGGCTCAGGTCATGATTCCAGGGTCCTGGGATCGAGCCCTGCATCGGGCTCCCTGCTCGGCTGGGAGCCTGCTTCTCCCTCTCCCACTCCTCCTGCTTGTGTTCCCTCTCTCACTGTGTCTCTCTCTGTCAAATAAATAAAATCTTAAAAATAAATAAATAAATATATTATTTATTAAATAATAATTAATATATTAAATATATATATTTTTTTCCTTTTTATGCCCAGCAACCCCCAAGAGAGCAGGGCGGAGAGAACACAGCGCTTCGAGGCTGGCTTGCCCTCTGCCCTCTCTCCCCACATGCTGGTTCCAACAGCTCTGCCATTGAAGACACAGGCAACTCTGAACACCCTCATCGGGAATCAGTGCATCCGACGGGGACAGCCGCTGCAGGATTCGGATCCTGGTGACTCTATTCCCGAGGGTCCTGTCACACCCAGGCTGATTAAACCTGCCCTGTCCTTACCCACAATTCATTATAGATTTGGCACCAGAGGGAGATCTCCAGCTCCATTACAAGTCTGTGGATCTATAGCTAATGATCTAACAGCATGAGGAAAGAACATAGAGAAAACATTCTATTTCTCTCAGGAGCAGAGCCACCCCACGTCGGCACAAGGATCCTACAGCTGTGTGTATACACATGGTGCAGCATGGGCTTCTTGGCTCCATCCCATTCCAGGCAGACCCTAATGGCGGTGGCCATTTTTGACATCTGTAGACGCGGGGGGGGGGGGGGGGGGGG